>NC_083235.1:29916911-30222804 GCF_032191835.1 Heteronotia binoei
AATGAAGCAGTAAAAAGTAATGTATTTTGTCAGAATATAATAGAATGGGTGCATGTGAGTATGCTATTTGTGTGTGTAAAGTACTATCATGGTGCAGTCAACTTTTCGCAACCCCACCAAGTTTTAAAGGCAGGAGATGAACAGAGGTGGTTTGTCATTGGCTATCTGTGCATAGTGACACTTAACTTCCTTGGTGGTCTCCCATCCAATTACTAACCAGGGTTGACCCTACATAGCTTCTGAGATCCACTCCTGGCTGTGCTAGTTTTCCATTGGAAGGGATTTTAATTTTACACTGGGGAGCATTCAGAAATATGATCCCTTGCCTGCACTAAGGCAATACTGTCCTTTCTACCATCTCCTTCTGCTCCCTCTGAAGGTCATTGCTCTACAGTAGTATCTAGGGTTGCCAGACTCTGGGTTGCAGAGGCAGCTCTTTGCTGGGCAGCACTTTTCTCTGCCTCTAGGTTATTTTTAGCTCATTGAAAGCCACTTGTCTCGCAAGAAGCTCCTAATGCCTCAGGAATGTGCTGCATCTGTAGTGGAGGACCCTCCTCCCCAACTCAGTGCAAATTGTAGCATGGCTTGAGATCCAAGCCAATTTATTTAATGAACAACGTAAAACTGAGGCCTAGTGCTTAGGAACTGAGGTAAATCTGGGTGGAGAACATACCACTTCCGATTGCAAGTTGGGGGAGGGAGGGGCTTATTAGATTGAATGTTCCTCCCAAAGGAGGTACACATGCACACACACTAAGGTTGCCACTTGCCAGATCTCCCACCATGGCAGGAAACCTCCCCTGTGACTAGGGTTGCCAATCCCCAGGTGGGGGCAGGGGATCCCCCAGGTTAGAGGCCCTCCCCTCGCTTCAGGGTTATCAGAAAGCGGGGGAAGGGGAGGAAAATGTCTGCTGGGAACTCTATTATTCCCTATGGAGATTTATTCCCATAGAAAAAAATGGAGATTTGATCCATGGGTATCTGGGGCTTTGGGGGGAGCTGTTTTTTGAGGTAGAAGCACCAAATTTTTGGTACAGCATCTAGTGCCTCTCCCCAAAATATCCCCCAAGTTTCAAAATGATTGGACCAGGGAGTCTAATTCTATGAGCCCCAAAAGAAGGTGCCCCTATCTTTCATTATTTCCTATGGAAGGAAGGCATTGAAAAGGTGTGCTGTCGCTTTAAATGTGATGGCCAGAACTCCCTTTGGAGTTCAATGATGCTTGTCACAGCCTTGATCTTGGCTCCACCCCTAATGTCTCCTGGCTCCACCCCCAAAGTCTCCTGGGTCCACCCCCAAAGTCCCCAGATATTTCTTGAGTTGGACTTGGCAACCCTACCTGTGACCCTCTCTTTGGAGAAAAGCGAACAAAACCTGTTGAGCCAACAGCATGATGTCACTTCCAGGGAAGTGATGCCAGTCGTTTCTGGGACTTGCCAGAAACTTACCATGGAGTTTCTGGCAATTCCTAGAAAGGCATGAAGTCACTTCCTGGCACCCCTCATGTCTCCCCCTCCCTAACTCCTGCTGACCCAATTGTACTCACACCCCCAATTGTAGGTTTGCCAGATCTCTATTGGAAGACTTTGGGGGTGGATAATGGAAGAGGGTGGGGTTTAGGGAGTGCAATGCCATAGAATCCACCCTTCAAAGCAGCCATTTTCTCCAGGGGAGCTGATCTCCGCCAGCTGGAGATCAGTTGTAAAAGCAGGAAATCTCCAAGCCCAACTTGGATGCTGGCAACCCTACTTCATAGAAAAGTAGTATGTCCAAGATAAGTCTATTTTTGTGTATTATTACTTATATTCAGCTTACAGAAAAGCCTTTTCCTAGATATTTACAGAGCAATCCTAAGCAAAGTTACATACTTTTAAGAGCCCATTAACTTCAACTGACTTAAACAGACATAACTCTGTTAGGCACCCCAGCAGGACAATTTGGGGGAAGGGATAAGGTGTTCAGGTCAGAGCCAATGCACAGTGTCACTTCCAGCATGGAACCAGAAGTGATATCACCATGTCGGTGCAATTATGTTCTAGAACTCATCCAAAACTAGATGAATCCTAGAGAGTTGCACTCATATGACAGTGTTCCTTCCAGTTTTGCACTGGAAGTGATGTCACATGTCAGCATGACATCCCCCACTCGATTCCCCTGCCCTGAAAAGGCTTCCCAATCTCCAGGTCCCAGCAGGGGATCCCTCAGTTTTACAGGCTTCCCCCCCCACCCCCAGCCAGCTGTCTGGCGGGCGGAAGCCCTGTCCCCACAGCCACCATGTACCTCTAGAGCTGAGGCAGGTTTAGAAACCTGCAAACAGGTCTGTTTTTAAAATGTGTGCCTTTAAAGTTGAGCAGGAACCAGGAAACAGGAAGCACGTCATGGGGAAGGGTCAGCAGCAGTTTCGTCAGAGCAGGGACCCTCTGAGGGGATGTTCTTTGAGGTAGAGGCACCAAATTTGCAGCATAGCATCTGATGCCTTTCCTCAAAAAACCCTCCAAGGTTCAAAAGGATTGGACTGGGGGGGGGCAATTCTATGAGCTCCCAAAAAATGCCCCTATCCTTCATTATTTCTAATGGAGGGAAAGCATTGAAAAAGTGTGCAGTCCCTTTCAATGTGATGGCCAGAACTCCCTTTGGAGTTCAATTGTACTTATTCCAGCCTTGCTCATGACTCCACCCCCAATGTCTCCTGGGCCCACCCCCAAAGTCCTCAGATATTTCTTGAATTGGCAACCCTAGCCCTGAGTACTAGCAGGGAATGGGGGACCAAAGATAGGTGTGTCAACTCCGCTTAGGATTGCGCTGTTACCTTCCTAAGTGCAAAAGGAGCTATCTGAAGTAATACAGTCAAGAAACAGACATACCGACTAAGTCTACTCAGAATTCAGTTCAGGTCTGTTCAGTGGGGTTTATGCCCAGGAAAATATTCATCAGCTTCCATTGTTAGTTGTTCTCAGGACTTTTTTTTGTACCAGGAACTCCTTTGCATATTAGGCCACACACCCCTGAGGTAGCCAATCTTCCAAGAGCTTACAGGGCTCTTAGTACAGGGTCTACTGTAAGCTCCAGGAGGATTGGCTACATCAGGTGTGTGTGGCCTAATATGCAAAGGAGTTCCTGCCACAAATGTGTCATGTTCTTGTTTTAAATGTGTCATGTTCTAAGCCTCCAGGATGCAGGCAAACCAAAGCCCTTACAGAAAGGTGAGTTTTGAGGTGGGATCTGAAGGGAAAAGAGAGGGAGAGCTGAAACTTCAAGGATATTCAGAGAGGGAATACTTGAGGCTTGAGATCCAAGCCAATTTATTTGATGTTAGGAGCAGCAAAGAGGAATAGACAGAGTTATATCACAGAGCAAGACAAATTCAAATGATGGAAGGTGATAAGAGTTCCCAGAGCAATGGTCACAGGAAACAAGCCTTTGGATACTTTTGTAGAGATCTGTGCTGCTGGGCCCCATTCAAAGTGCTGGTTTTAACCTATAAAGCCCTACACAGCAGAGATTGCTATGATTGCCAACTCAAGGGTGAGAAATACTTGGAGATTTGGGGCAGATCTTGAGGAGGGCAGAGTTTGGGGAAGGAAGGGAGCGCCAAAAGAATGCAATTTCATAGTCCACTTTGAGAAGTTGCCATTTTCTCCAGGGAACTGATCTCTGTAGTATGGAGACCAATTGTAATTCTGGGAGAACACCAGGTCCCACCTGGAGGATGACGGCCTCTCTTAGGGTTGCATCCATTAGAGGGCCTGGGTGCATGGCTGGTCTGCTCAAAGAGATGGTAGGTCCTCCTCATGAGTTTCCAGCTTCATTTAAGATTAAATGTCTAGCTTCTTTACTTGAGGGCTTTAATGGAAAAAATCCATGTAAGTAGTTTTCTGTCGAATTAATAAAAAAACAAAGCTACTCTTGCCTTCCAGTGTTCTGTTCAATTGCAAAGACGCTGGGATAACTATCAAGCTCTAGGCACGTATGTTTAATTTTCATAACATTAAATTTAAATTTATTAATCTGAAATACAATTATGAAACATTACAAATAGTATACTACCTATATTTAGGTTCAGGCTATTCCACCCCACCCCAGTGTACTCTTAATCCTCTTAGTACAGCATTTTTATTTTATTTTACTATGGGACTGATGATCTCTCATTCAGTCAGTTCTTCTGCCACCTTCATTCACCGGTTTTGACCGGTTACTATCCAGATGCCCATGTTGTTGTCATCAGGAGTAGGGTCTTTATAGCCATTGTCTCAAAACTGCCAAACTTCTCCCTTTGATTTTCAGGAATTATTCTTTTGCTTACCTTTTACAAGAGCTGTAAAACTTTCATTGGGCCCTAAGAGCAGAGGTCCCCAATCTTTTTTGAGCCTGAGCACACCTTTGGATTTCTGACATGGAATGGTTGGCAGAGCTCCAAAAAGGGTGGCATAAAACAGCTGCCACAGGAGGTGGAACCAACTACAAAATGGTTGTCCCAGCCTATGTTCAGTAACACAGTAAATACTCTCGTGCTGTTGTGGCAACTGCTGCCAAAGCAACATTTTAAAAAATCTGCATTGCCAATCAAATCTCCAAGGCTAATCAAAAGAGTTGCTGTGGGGAAGCTGCTGTTACCCCTCCCTCTTCCCAAGCACCATGGAGAAGCCATCATTGCCCCTCCTCCTCTCTATACTGAAAGAAATCTCCCACTACTCAGGGGCATAGCTAGGGCTTTGGGGGCCTGGGGCCCAAGATTTATGTGGGCCCCCCCATGTGTGTGCACGCCGCCAGAAACAGGATATGATGTCACTTCCGGTGATGTCACTTCCGCAGCTCTCCGTCTCCTGTCACCGCCAATGGCAGGGGGGCCATCCTCTCGCTGCTCTCGGCGGCGGGCAGCTCGGCGCGGCGCATCTCGCCGCCTTCGCCGACCCGCTGCTGTGGCAGGCTGGGGGGCGAACGGCTCTCTGCTTGCTTCGGCGGCGACAAGCCGCGGCAAGCCACGCCGAGCCGCGGGCTGTGCGCTGCCGCGAGCAGAGAGCCGCTTCCCCCCCACCTGCTAGAAAAGCCTTAGCCTGCTGCGACAAAATGACGCAGCGCAACAACACGGCCATTGTTCGGGACCCCCCTTGGCAATGCGGGGACCCCCCAGACCTGGGGCGACCCGCCCCCCCTCCCTACACCACTGCCACTACTCACTCCATCCTCACTGGATAAATGCAATAGGAGTGTAAAGGGTAAAAAAATGGCCTTGGAATATGGCCCTGCCCCATGGTTCACCTGCCAGTGAGTGGAGAAGAGGAAAGTAGAAGACTTACGTACCTTGAGCTGCCCGCAGGAACCCAAAGTGCTATCTAGTACTACCACTTACCATGGCAGACTCCAATGCTGTGGACAGAGCAGTGATAAGGCTGGTTCTGGTGCCTTTCCACTTCTGGTGCCCTAGGTGGTTGCCTAGGTGCACCTAATGGACAAGTCAGCCCTGCTAGTGTCAAAGCTATGGAGAAGAAACAAAGAGAGACAGGGAAAGGAAATCTAAGCCAGGCATCAGAAGATATATTACTGCTCATCATGTGTGCAAAAGGAGGCAGGAGGCATGGCACTCTTGCTCTCTATGCACACATACTAACAGCAGATTCTTCCAAAAGTCAGGGAAGGAGGAATAGGGACTCTCTAGGGACTTGTGACCCAGCAGATAGGGCTCCATGACCTAACAGGGTTTTGACCCATGAGATGAAGGCCACTGCCTAAAATAAGTGTTTTTGACTGGATATATGACCTGGAGAGCCCAGGCTAGTCCAGTCTTGGAAACTAAGCAGGGTCAGCCTTGTTAGTGTTTGAATGAGAGACCACCAAGGAAGTCCAGGGTTGCTACACAGAGGCAGGCCATGCCTAACCACCTCTGATCATCTCTTGAAAACCCTATGGGGTTGCCATATGTCAGCTGTGACTTTATGGCAAGAAAAAAGGGGGCATTTTTATTTTATTTTGTTATTTTACTATTGCAATCAAGGGAGCTGATTGTCTCTGCTGTTATACACCTCCTTAAAACACATGTTGGAAAACATGTCAAAAAGAAATGAATGAATAAATAAGCACCACAGTATTCTGCTGCATAGAGAAGGGACTGATAGACATCTCTCCCCTTTAGAGCTTGTGCAACACCAATACAACCTTCTACAAGAAAAAGCCCAGCAGGAACTCATTTGCATATTAGGCCACACCCCCGATGTCACCATTGTTTGTGCAGGGATTTTTTGTAGGAAAAGTCCAGCAGGAACTCATTTGCATATTAGGCCACACACCCCGATGTCAGCATTGTTCTGCACACGGATTTTTTTTTGAAAAAAGGTGAGCAGGAACTCATTTGCATATTAGGCCACACCCCTTATAGTTTAGGGTCTTGGCCTGAGCCCCTTCCCTCTGCAATTAAAGCTGCTCAAGGGGCCCCACAGGAGCCCAAAGTGCCATTTGGGACTACTACTTACCCATGGCAGACTCCAACGCTGTGGAACAAAGTCCAGTCTATTTTGATCTCCTCACACTAAGCCAGTCGGAACTGCGTTCCCGTGCATTCCTGCTCAGAAAAAGCCCTGCAATCATTACTTCCTAGTGATCTTGGATCTCCGTTGTGACTCCATGTTTTCTTTTAAAGATCTGAGTCCAGTCGCTGTGTAGGAAATGCATATCCATCTCACCTCATTTTCCTCTCAGAATATGCTGCAGAAAACCCATACGAATGCTAAGATAGCATGCAGGCAACTTGCGGCGGGGGCGGGGGGGGGAAGGGACACTTCTCAGTTCCCACAACTCAGCTGTTGCAAACCAAGAGGCCATAAATCTGCTCCCTTTATTGGTGGCTGTTTTAAATGATTTCCAGTCAGTTAGTAACACTGATCCATGGGCAAATTTTTGGCAAATTCAGGTGGCAACAATTGAATTCAGGTGCAGACATTTTCTTCTCTGAACAGAAGTGGAATTCCTCTCCTTTGCTAACATGCTGAAAACAAGAACCTAGGGAAAACATTCACTTTTACAACAACTGGAAAACAGAAAAAAAGTATTTTTAAATAAAAAAAACATTTCTCTCTCAGCAGGTACTTTAATATCCTACTTGGCAGATCTGGAACGCTATAAATTATCCACTAACACTATGAAAGAATGCACCCAAGCAAGAAAGATCAATGAACAATGTTGATCATTAAGAGGGGGGAGGTTGTACATGAAACCTCTAAAAATGTTAACACTGAATTTATCATTGTCATGTGTCTCTCCCCCTCCACCGTCATTATTTACAGGGTCTCACCGGCCTTCTTGACAAATACTTAATCACATAGTAAAACTATTCTTAGAAAAGGACCATTTTAACAGCATTCAAGGTGGTGGGGTGGGGGTGGGGGAGAGAGTAGGGCTGAAGTTACATGACTCAAGGCTCCCCTGTGAAAAATATAACATGTATAGTTTTAGAAAGGTAGCATATCAGGGCAGTTTAGAATAGGAATGGGCATGAACCAGCTCATAAACTAAAGTTTGTGATTAATTTTGTCTGGTTGGTGGTTCATAAGTCAAGTCAACTTGGACGAACCTTCCACGAACTTTCAAGCTGTCTGGGGAGGTTCATGCCAGTTCAGAGGGGAGACATTTCCAGACAGCCTCCACTCAATCAAAATGTTTACATAACTTTAAAGCAACAATTTGGAGAACATGTAGAGGAGCATTTATGGAAGGTCCCCTGCAACTTCAGTGTCTCTAGCTTGCACAGCAGAGGTCCATCAGTGGTTGTTAGGCACAGGGTATAGATGGAACTCTCTATTTGGGGCAGTGATGCTCTGTATTTTTAGTGCTGGGGTGGCACAGTGGGAGAGCTTCTAGTGTCCTGGCCCCACTGATAGACCTCCTGATGGCACCTGGTTTTTTGGCCACTGTGTGACAAAGAGTGTTGGACTGGATGGGCCATTGGCCTGATCCAACATAGTTTCTCTTATGTTCTTAGAGATTAATTGTAATAGAAGGAGATCTCCAGGTGCCACCTGGAGGATGGCAACCCTACCCCACCCATAAACTAAAGTGGTACAATCCAGCTACAGTGTTAACCATGGGAAAGCTTGATTTATTCCAGCATAGGCTTTGGTAGAATCAAGCTGACTTTTCAAATACATGAATAAATTTGTGGTTAGAATAAAATCTTTTCAGTCTGGAAGGCATCATTAGACTCCTCTTCATTTGGCCACACCAGACTAAAAGGGCAACCCCTCGGGAACTATTATCTCAGCTGCAGTCACTGGGAGCTAGATTGGGGGGTGGCCCATCAAGCTTTGCTTCTCTTCCCTTCAAGGCAAAAATGGTGCTGAAGCAGGCTTGTGGTTACAGAAGATGGAGAGATGAGCTGTCTCAGTAAGCAGCAGATCTCCTGAATCTTTCCACAGACAACCACAACAAAGTGATTTGTGGAGCCTCTGTCATGGCTATGCAGGAGCTCATAGCTAGGGTAAGCCACCTCGTCTCCCCTAGACAACTGTTCATCAGTGGTAGGATTCTGCTTGGACCTGGTCAATGAAGCTACTTCTTGGATAGCTGGTTGGAGAACTGAGAAATTAGTTGTGAGTTCTCTTCCCATGTATCCTCATTTCATCTCTTCTGACCTCATTCCCATGCAGGGTTTTTTTTATAGCAGGAACTCCTTTGCATATTAGGCCACATACCCCTGATGCAGGGCTGGATTAACAATTAGGCAAAGTATGTGCTGGCCTATGGGCACCCAGGCCTTTGGGGGGCCTGGGCTGGCTTTCCCCCCATTTTCCCCCTCCTTGCAGCCCTCCCAGCCTGCACACACAGCTAGCAACTGAGCCATTCTCTGACCAACTTCCCTGGTGTGGCTGCAGGCATCGTTTCCAAGTTTGTGTCTTTCCACTTCTCCTCCACAGCTTTGTTAAAGGGACTTTGGAGAAGGTGCCTCCAGGCTGCAGCAAAGGCCACAGACGGTGGAGTGGGTGCTCCAACTCTGAAATAATTTGCATGGTGGCCCCAAGATTTTGACTGCCTAGGGGCCTAAACAGGGTTTAATTCGGCACTGCCCTGATGTAGCCAGTCCTCCTGGACGTTGCAGTAGGCCCTGTAAGCTCTTGGAGGATTGGCTACATTAGGGGTATGTGGCCTAAAATGCAAAGGGGTTTCTGCTACAAAAAAAGTTGTGTTCCCACATATCCTCATTTCATCTCTTCTGGTAATCATGTGCAGGGGTGGAATTCCAGCAGGAGCTCCTTTGCATATTAGGCCACACTCTCCTGATGTAGCCAATCCTTCAAGAGCTTACAAAAAAAGAGCCTTGTAAGCTCTTGGAGGATTGGTTATATCAGGGGTGTGTGGCCTAATATGCAAAGGAGCTCCTGCTAGAATTCCTGATCATATGACTCACAAGGTTAAAGCACATGGGACTCAGAGAAAAGCCCTCTCTCAAACTTCCTGATCTTCACTGGAGAGATCCAGCTAGATCTTTGCTTTGTTGGTGAGGATGAAGAAGAATGAGCTGAATACCAGAAGCCCTGTCCTCTATTTTAAAATAAAGCTTTAAAAAAGCTTCAAATAAAACATGCTTAAAACATTAGCACTCATTGGTCTTAAAGGTACTTTCTTTGTATCTCTCCCGTGCAATTCAGGGAACAATTGTTCATACAATTAGAAGAATCATCCTAATACAATGAGTTTTGAAAACTGGACTTTGAGAAAAATATAAATAATTCTAGATGTGATCTGAACAGTATCAAGAAAGCATCTCAGGACAGTATGTGGATAGCAAAGGGAGGAGCCTCAGCCAATGGAGAAAAAAGAGGCTCTGCTCTGTAGCTCCTGTGTGATTGAGCAAGCCTGGCAAAGCAAGTTCAGATGCAGAAGGAAGCAAAAGGGAGGGAGAAGGAAGCAAATAACAGCCAGTTGCTCAAGGGCCTTATAGGAGCCCTCTGAGGGCTTGATTTGACCCCAGGCCGCATTTTTGACTTAGTGTATAAATAGCAATCCAAAGCAGGTTTACTAAGAATCCTACTCAGGTCTATTCAACTGAGCTTACTCCGAGGAAAGTATTCTTAGGATTGTACTGACAGTATGGTTTCATAGAACATATATGTATATTTGTATATGCCAGTAAGTCACAAATTACTTATGGCAAGTGCAGCAAGAAGAAGCAGAGGATATCTGACCAGTGTCTTCCTCTGCAGAACTTTCCTTGGTGATCCCCCATCCAAGTATCAACCCAGCTTAGCCTCCAAGATCTGACGAAATCAAACTATATCATTCCTTCTTCCCTCCCTAGAAAATACATACAACTGCCTATACGGAATGTGTGTGCGTGTGTATCAAGACTGACACACACACACATATACACTTACGTATAGATGTAAGCTAAAGATTGCTTTTGAAATGCTTGGTAATTATACTCCATAGCCGTGAACATGCAATTAGATAAAACCTTTGACAAGCAAATCCAAGAAGCATAGGTAAGCAGTCATCTTCTGGATGTCCTTGCTCATAACTGGGTTAGTTATACCTGCAACCTCCTTGATAGATATTTCTATAATTGTTTTAAAATTGGCAGATGATGATGATAGGGACTCCACCATAATCCTTTGGCATTTTGTTTCACTGATCGATTGTTCATACAATTAGAAGAATCATCCTAATACGAGTTTTGAACATTGGACTTTGAGAAAAACATAAATAATTCTACACGATAGATGGGATCTGAACAAGGTATCAAGAAAGACATCAGAAAATATTTTTGAAACAATAAGCTTGTTAAACGGGATATCCCAGGCTAGCCCAATCATGTCAGATCTTGGAAGCAAAGCAAAGCTAGAATGTGGATCGGAGATCTCCAAGAGATACCAGCAGGGGGTTTTTTTGTAGCAGGAACTCCTTTGCATATTAGGCCACACACCCCTGATGTAGCCAATCCTCCAAGAGCTTACAGTAGGCCCTAGAATAGGAGCCTAATATGCAAATGAGTTCAGGCTACAAAAAAAGCCCTGGATACCAGGGTCATGACATGGAGGCAGGCAATGGCAAACCACCTCTGAATGTAGGGTTGCCAAGCCTCCAGGCCGGGTGGGGTTTCTCCCACCCTGGAGGTTCCCAACCTGCCAGCCCACATTAGGCCAGTGGGGGGAACCTCCCCCAACATCACCAGCGTAATGATGTCAACCAGAAGTGACATCATCGCACCGGTGACATTGTGTGCCGGCCACTTTAGGCATTTCCGGGAAAACTCTATGGTACAATAGGTGCCATGGAGTTTTTCCCTCCCAAATTGCTAGAGCATCCAGAAGAACCATAGAGTTTCCCCAGAAACGCCTAGAGCAGCCGGCGCATACCGTCATCAGTGCAATGACGTCACTTCCAGTTGACATCATTGCACCAGCAACGTCAGGTGGGGAACATTTATTAGAGTGACTGTATTAGCCTGAACTGGTTCCCCACCTGAGTCCCCCACTGGAGGCCATGGGGGACTTGGCAACCCTATCTGAATGTCTCTTGCCTTGAAACCCCACAGGTCACCATAAGTTGGCTATGACTTGACAGCACTTTCCACCAAACCTTTAAAATATGTATTTATTTTTCAAATATATCCCACCTTACTTCTATAATATTTATTTATTTATATTTTATTTATTTTATCAAATTTGTATTCCACCCTCCCCTAACGGGCTCAGGGCAGCTCACAACAATTAAAACAACATAAAATTTTAATACTGGATATACAATAAAATTGTTTCCATTTCCATAATATCATTCAAGGCAGCTTACGATTTTTCTTTGTAACCTATAACAACTTTAAAATAAACAATAAAATGTTTTTAAAGGCTTTAGCAGTATATAAGCAGCAGCAACACCAAAAAAAATACCCACAACAGAACTATAGACAGAGAGCTGAATTATTAAGGGGCAAACATGTCAGGACTTGCCTGGAACCCCAAAAATAATGATGATGCTAGGAAAATTTGCTGGTGGAGTGTGTTAAGCAGGTGCCATCACAGAAAAGACCCCCATCTCTGGTAGCCATTTAACTAACCTCTGAGCACCCAGAGAAAATGTCTCATTTGAAAATCTCATCCAGTTCAGGCTAATACAGTCATTATACTCTAATAAACCACCCACCTACAGCACCTTCATCTTGTTCTGATTAAATTTTTAGCCAGGTTGTTTACAGCCATGTCAGTACAAAAGAAATATCCAGAAAAGCCAAAAGCACAATCTGTGCAATCTGTGCTATTAGGACCAGCCCAATGACCCAGAAGCTATTAGTTCCCATGCAGACCATTTCATACTCCAAGCACCTAACTCTTCCATCACTCTATATTCCTTGGAATATCAAGGAGCTAATCTGGCTCTTCTCAGTGTGAGAATATATGCAGGAAGTATGGTGTCTATTACCCAAGCCATCATCGTTATTTTTTTTTTATCCTGGAACTTTTCAGAGCATTGATGGGACCATTAGCCATGTCAGCCTGAAACTTTGCAAGAGCCACTTTGATCTATCTGTCTTTGGGTACAGACCAACTGAACTGGCCTACCATCATCTGTAGACAATGCAAATCACGGGGATCCTAATCAGTGCTCCCTCTAAGCTTAGTTAGCGTGAGCTAGCTCACAGATTTTTAGCCTCTAGCTCACACATTTTTTGTCTTAGCTCAGGGATGGCCCCAGAACACAATAATTTATGCAGGAGCTCACAACTTTAATGCCAGTAGCTCACAAAGTAGAATTTTTGCTCACAAAACTCTGCAGTTTAGAGGGAACATTGATCCTAATCCATATGACCTTAACTAGGGCTTCATTTGTTTGTTGGTTTTATACTCTTACCCTCTCCCCACAAGGAACTCTGAGGTTTATAACATTAAAAAAAAACAATATACAAATACAATACAAATAAATAAATGCAATAAATAGAGCAACAAAACCAATGAAAAAATCAACTTGACAAGCCAATCTGAAGGATGGAAACAACTGGCCAGCTCCCCGGTTTGTAACGCTAACCAAAGGCCACCTGAAACTAAACAGACTTGCATATGGAATGCTAAAAGATCTCCCAGGACACAGACTTCCTTGGGAAGCTGATTCCAAAGATAAGGGGCAATCACTGACAATGCCCTTGCCCTGGTGGTTGACAAGCAGGCAAGTTGGGGGCCAGGCACCTGTAGAAGGCTCTGTAATGATGTAAGGAGATGAGGGCAGTCATACTGGGAGAGGCATTCCTGTAGGCAGGACTGTTCTGGACTTTATCAGTCAAAAACAGCATTTTGAATTTGCATCAGTAGCTGACCAAGAGCCAGTTGACACCCCCACAACCCCAAATCACTGTCATCCTGCCTAGCCCCGAATACAAAATACAGTGAGTAATCTGCCAGCACACACTTTTGTAGGCCATGCTGCTTTTGGGGAGAGTTCCCATAGTAGCAATGGTGGCCATGACATCCTTCACTCCTGACTGAGAGGCAGTGGAATGAATGTTGAAGCCCATCAGTATTAAAAAGCCTAGAACTGTTTTTAATATATTATTTTCTGATATAAATCACAAAACTCACAAGGAACTGTACTGTTCAGAAAGTAATCGTGAAGGGTGAGGTGGTTAGGTGGTTTGCTAATTTGACATCCAACAGGAATTCCAGTTTTTAAAGCTTGCACACCACAGCCAGATAAATCATTACAATATGCCATGCATTGCATTTGGACACCTCAAAACTTCTTACCCTGCTCTCATAAGTATTTCATAAGGGTGTGCTTCCATGCGAAGGCATGCCCTGTTTCTAGCACCTGATGTTTTTATATAACACTTTCAATTTGTAAGCAAGATACAGTCTGCCCTGACCTAGATGGCCCAGGTTATCCTGATCTCTTCAGATCTTGGAAGCTAAGCTGAGTTGGCTTTGGTTAGTACAGGACTTGATCTACATTTTTTTGGGGGGGTAGGGGGCAAAATTAAAAAATGGCACCCTCTTATGTGCCCATTCTACCTTATGGGCCCATAGAACAGAATGGACTCCATATCCAATTTCCCGCCCCCCCCCTCCGGTGGCACCCGGGGCAAGCACCCCTCCTCTGCCCCCCCTAGATCCGGCCCTGGGTTAGTACTTGGATGAGAGACTGCCAAGGAAATCCAGGGTTGCTGCACAAAGGCAGGCAATGACAAGCCACCTCTGTTTGTCTCTCGCCTTGAAAACTCTGTGGGGTTGCCATAAATTGGCTGAGACTTGACTGTTCTTTCCACCATCTGAACTCTCCATCCTCCAGCCCTCCTCCCCAGTGAAACAAAAGGTCACTGGTAGGAGCTTCCTTCTGGGTATCAGAGAGAGAAAAAAGCTTTGAAAAAATGAAGAATGTGATGGGCAGGCAGGATAAGGAAAGGCCATTAAACAATTTAAATATTTATTTATGTATTTTGATGAAGGGGTTGTACCTTCCATTAAAAATGTTCGTGGTGAATTCAACTCAAAGTAATGTAATTCTTTATCAAAAAGACAATCTACAAGAACAATGAAGTACAATAAAAGTGGCAATTTAAAGCAGCAGATAAGTCCTTGTAAAACGAACTGATTCAAATACAAAACTTCAGATAAAAGACCATAAAACTTGTCAGAGGTGACTGGATGAGATGTTGTTAAATGGTGGTGGGGTGGGGGGAGTTCATTATACTAATCACAGTGCCTAGGTAAATAAAAGCAATTTGTACCTGAAAGATAACCAGTAGTAGGCAAACCATTATATTTATTGGCATATCTCCAAGTAGTTCAGCTAAACAGTATGACAGGTTAATCCAATATACAATGCCACTAGGAAACTAATCTGAGGTATCAACTTCAGTGGTGCAAAGATAATTTACATTAGATGGACTGCTGTCCCATTGATTAATCGCCCTTCTAAAAAATGTACACAATAAATTATACAGATTAAGAATCTAAAAATTTGCAGGGAACAGTTCAGTTTGTGCAGATGCCTTAAGGCTAAACGAGATGTCAACAAGATAACAAGTGGGCTTTTTAAATGTAACACTACTAGAGGTATTAAAACAAATCAGAATAAGAGGTTTTCTTACGGTGGAAAATGCCATCATGTTGTGACTGACTCATGGCAACTCCATATGGTTTTATTTATTGAATATAATTAATCGCCTCATCCCAGCTAGTGTCGGGCAAGAGACAAATACCAGGGGTTTGCCATTGCCTGCCTCTGCATCAATCAAGATGGGCAGCAGCAGAAAAGAGCAAGAGTCCAGTAGCACCTTAAAGACGAATAAAATTTTGTAGCTTTGTGAGTCACTGCTCACTTCTTCAGATACAGCTAGGCTTGCCAGATCCAATTTGAGAAATATCTGGGGACTTTGGGGCTGGAGCCGGGAGTAAGGTTGTGACCAGTGTTCCCTCTGAGCTGAATTAGTGTGAGCTAGATCATAATTTTTTAACCTCCAGCTCACACATTTTTGTCTCAGCTCAGGAAAAATGGCCCTAAAGCAAACTAATTTATGCAGTAGCTCACAACTTTAATGCCAGTAGCTCACAAGGTAGAAGTTTTGCTCACAAGACTCCACAGCTTAGAGGGAACATTGGTTGTGACAAGCATAATTGAACTCCAAAGGGAGTTCTGGCCACCGCACACCCTTTAAATGCCTTCCCTCCATTAGATATAATGAAGGACAGGGGCACCTTCACAAACCAGTGTGTGTGTGTGTGAGGGGGACATTTTAACCTTCCAAGACATTCAGTTACTGACCTAAAAGTAGCAGTTATTTTACAAGGAATTTCAAAGGGAGATTAGAAAGAGAGACTACTGAATTGCAACTAATAACAAAGCTCAAGACAAATGCATCCACTAGGATGCATCCACCTCAACTGAATGGAAACCTAGACTGATTTCACACTAGGCTTGTTCCGGGTGGTGAGCCCTTTTGCTCCAGGCGGTTCTCTCTATTTTCACATAAGCTGCCACAGAACTGCGAGTTGGTGCGCCACTTTCCCAGGGCAAGCAAGATCCTCTTACAAACGATTTCTGCTTTCTATGGGAGAATGGCGCTCCAACTCACAGCTCCATGGCAGCTTGTGCAAAAATGGAGAGAAGCACCAAGAGCAAAAGGGCTCTCTACCCGGAACAAGCCCTATTGCGAAATTGGTGCTAGGTTTCCTGTCTCATTACCAATACTGATTTCTGCATGCTTATTACGTCTCTGCATATCACACCTAATCCAATCACACTTGCCATTGTCATTTGCCTGCTAATGTTATTTGGCATCTGAAATCACTCCAGTTTCCAGTTTGGTGTAGCGGTTAAGTGTGTGAACACTTATCTGGGAGAATCGGGTTTGATTCCCCACTCCTCCACTTGCACCTGCTGGAATAGCCTTGGATTAGCCATAGCTCTGGCAGAGGTTGTCCTTGAAAGGGCAGCTGCTGTGAGAGCCCTCTCAGCCCCACCCACCTCACAGGGTGTCTGTTGTGGGGGGAGAAGATATAGGAGATTGTAAGCCGCTCTGAGTCTCTGATTCAGAGAGAAGGGCGGGATGTAAATCTGCAATTCTTCTTCCAATATATTTGACAGATGGACTCACGTTCTAGCTGCATTTGAAGAAGTGAGCAGAGACTCATGAAAGCTCATACCCTACCACAAATTTTGTTAGTCTTTCTCTTTTCTACTGCCTCTTCATAGCAACCCTGGTCTTCCTTGGTGATCTCCCATCCAAATACCTCCCAGAACCAACCCAGCTTAGTATCCAAGATCTCATGAGCTGGGGTCATCCAGGTCACAGCATATATGTCTTGCATATCTGACATGACTTTTGGAGTCAGATTTCTTACTTACGTACTTGAGGATGGAGGGAAATGTCTCAACAGTCGCATCACTCAACAGTATAATCCTAAACAGAGTTACAGCCTCCTAAACTCAATGCTTTCAATGGACATAGAAGGGTGCAACTCTGCTTTGGACCACACTGTCAACAAGATGAACCATTTTTGGAAAGCTGCTGTGTCTGCAATGAAATCCTTACCATCAATTATCCAGAGAGAGACATCAAGCGTAATCCTTGGTATGGTAAATGCAGGTCAAATGCTTGATGAAGCAATTTGCTAGGTGTGGAACAGACTAGTGGATGGAGGAGTAGGACAGGTAGGATTTCCCTGACGCAAAGATATCTGTATCAAAGCTATGTGTTCTTCATGATATTTGAAATATTCTATGTGAGCAGCAAGTGGGGCAGGTCCACCCTGTTGCTGCTGCTATAATATATATATTATATTTTTAAAAAAGCATTAGTGACTGAGATGTCCAAATGAGGGCTTCTGACCTACAAAAGCACTCCATGAGGAATACAGCAAAAGCCCTGCTGGAATGTAAAAAGTTAGTCTAACCCAGCCTTCTATTTTCAGCAATGGCCTCAGAAATGTTTCCTGGAATTCTCTACAACTGGAGAGCAAAAAGACAAATCTTACTTACATTTCCCAAACATCTGATATTCAAAGGCCTCTGAAACTATAAGATTTCATTCCATTGAGGGACTGTGGCTCAGTGGCAGACCACATTCTTGGCATGCAGAAAACCCCAGGTTCAATCCTCAGCACTTCCAGTTAAAGGATCAGGTAACATATGTGAAAGACTTCTACTTAGAGGGCCACTGTTGGTCACAGAACACAATCCAGAATTTGATAGACTGTAACAGGTTACATACAAGCCAGATTCAAAGATTTGTGCCAACATATATGAGCATTTCTTGGGGAAATACTCCAAAATGGCATTCAGGTGACAGGCAGTTCTGGGTGACGGGCAGGTGACAGGCAGTTCTGGGTGAGGGGTAGTGCAATCCTAAACAGAGTTACACCCTTCTCAATCAACTGACTTGAATGGACTTAGAAGGGTGTAACTCTGTTTGGCATTGCACTGTGGAAGGATCACTTCTTAAAGATAATAGACCACCTGGGAAATTGGAAGAAACCATAATGGGAGGCATAATTGAAACAAGGCCCAGTGTGACAGTGTTGTGGGTGTGAAGCTGGGCCTTGGGTGTCTTATGAGATCTGCCAAACATGTATGGTAGAGGCAACCCCTTTTAAATGGTGAGTGTAACCTGACTCCCAGCATTGAGAAGATACTATCACCGGACATGGTGAAGCAAAGCAGGAGTCCCATAGCACCTTTAAGACCAACTGTATCCCATTTCATTGTCTGATGAAGTGTGCATGCACACAAAAGCTTACATTCTGAATAAAACTTTGCTGGTCTTAAAGGTGCTATTGGACTCCTATTTTGTTCTACTGCTTGAGACCAACACGGCTGTCCATCTGGTTCTATGTACATGGTGAGATAAAGCTGAGAGGTAGAAGCAAGAAATAGGCAGAAAAGGACTGCCTGCCCAGCGCAGCAAACATCCTTTGATCCTTAGCACTCTAACCACTTCCATGTCTACTGAGGCCTGAGGGGAAGGAGCTCCCAACATTGAGATATCACATATCCTGTTAATTCCTCCCATGCAACATCCCATCTACACCTCCTTGGTAGTTTCGCCCTACCATAGCGGAAAAAAAGTGTTCCCATAATTGCACAACTGAGGCAAACCATTTTGTAAAAGCTGCTGTGTTAGCAATAGAATCTTCACCATCACCAGTACACTGCTGTACTGAAAATACAATTGGAAGGTGTGCCAAGCATAGATGTCCAGCTGCTGGAGATCAGGTCTTTCTGTAAATTGTGATTCTGCCTGAGTCCAGCAAAGGCTTTCTCAATCAACTGATTTCAATGGACTTAGAAGGGTGTAACTGAATTCTAAGAGAGCGATCCAAAACAGGTCTACTCTGAATTCCACTACAGTCTATTCAATGGGGCTTACTCCCAGAAAAGTGTCTTTAGGATTGCACTGTAAGAATCTTAGTCTTCATTTTTAAAAAAGCTTTTTGCCCTGAAGATACATGTACTAAAATCTCAGAGACCAAAGAAATGATGGAATAAGAGGCCGAGGTTGGTGCTCCAGCACTCCATATATCACTTTGCCTGACTATGACTTGCAAAACCAGAACAAATTTATGTACAGTAGTAAATACTGTAAAATAAATCATGCCAAATAAGAAAATTGATCTCAGTTTGCTCAATGTGCATAATTTAGGCAGGCTGCAGAATTCATCCATTTTTGGCTGATGATTTATTTTGCTTTACTTTAGTTTGTAGTGGCTCACAGCCTGGATTAAATGTTGACGCAAGAGTGGAAGGCTGCTTCTATAGGACATCTTGTAGAGCAGGGCCTTAACTAGATTGTGATTCCTGCTTTGAAAGAGGGGGGGGGGATTCTGAATGCTTTTCCATAGAGAACGCACTTCTATATATCAGAATCTTTTACTAAATGGAGGGAGATGATGAGAATGGATATTGCAGGCAGAACATTTGTCAAGAAGGAAAAAAAAATATGCCACCGATGAACTCATTCCAGAGTATATCTGATCTTGCTGCCCAGTTGTCAGCACCTGTTAAATATCTAGGGAAGAAGAGTTGCTTACAATGTCTCGGCTAATTTCCCAAATGACATTTTGCCAAGCTGGAATTTTCCAGCAGCTCCTATAAAACTGTACATGCCTGCCGACCTCGGATGGAATGTCTTACGGTGTTTGCTCTGATTCGCAAAACGAGGATTTCTGATTTTGCCAGTTAAAACTTGCATGAAATGGACTTGGAGCAAATGCCTTAAACCAAATCTCCATCTTTGAGTAAGGCTGCAGTCCTGTACACACTTGGAAGCAAAGCCTCATTGGGATCGGCTGGAAATTCATTTTTTGCATTTAGACTGCAATCTTGTGCACGTTTTCTATGGAATGAGCCTCACTGTATTCAGTAGAATTTATAGCCACATAAATATGTGTGGGATTGGGCATAGAACCAATTTTTAAGATTCAATTAATGATACTCGGCTTTTCTTTGTCTTTTCTATTTGAAATAATTTTATTAAATTTAATACAAATCAAATTTTTATAAATTATTACAGTATATATTTTTCTAATATGTCTACTTACTGTTTGTAACTATAAAAGTAAAGTGTTTTCAGAATATTATTTTAAATAGCTTACATAAGTGTTTATTACTTTTGGAATCTTAGTTTGATTTTATACAAATTCTTATACCAGGAACCATATTGCTACAGAATCTATTTGGTCATTGGAGTTATTAATTGGATACTCAACTTTTATTGTCCACTCTTAAATTTTCTCCCTCCTTTGAACCTCGGGTGTGATTAGATGAGCACTTTGATCCATTAAGAACATAAGAGAAGTGATGTTGGATCAGGTCAATGGCCCATCCAGTCCAACACTCTGTGTCACACAATGTTGTTACTCCTCCCGAATGAATTTGAAGTGCTCAATCAGACAGCAGCATCTGGCTCCCATCCTGCAGTCGTCAGCCTCCCATGCTCACCAGCAACTTTCCCCTCAGAAAGTCCCATCTTTACGGATTCTTCTGGTTTCAGAGCTTCTGTGGATGTCTGATCACTCTCTTGTGGTGAAGCCATTTGGGAAGTCAGATCTCTCACTTCCTGTTTTGCTGCCATTTTCCCCTCCCCCAAGTTATGATGTGCACATAAGTGGCTATGTGTTGCAAAGCACTACTTGTACATTTCATTGCTCATCCCTCCCCCCGCTCCATCCACCCCTCTCTCCTCCAGCTGAATCAGAAAGAGTCCCTTCCTCCAGAGGTGGAAGTCTAGCAGGAGCTCCTTTGCATATTAGGCCACACACCCCTGATGTAGCCAATCCTCCAAGAGCTTACAAAAAAGAGCATTGTAAGTTCTTGGAAGATTGGCTACATCAGGGGTGTGTGGCCTAATATGCAAAGGAGCTCCTGCTAGAATTTCACCTTTGCCTTCCTCTCTCCAGAGCCACCACCAGGACCATCCTTTGCTTAAATGAAGGTAGCTGTGTGAAAGAGAGTTAGTGAGATACACGTAAATGCATATTCGAACCTCTCACTGTCTTTCTCTCATAGGAGCTTCTCAAAAATCTATTCTCTCCCTCCAGCTTTGAAATGTTGAATTTATCAAATAGTTTCAAAAACACTTCCCCCGTGCTGAACTACATATCCCAGCAGCCTCCTCCAGCAATCTGATTGGTCATCAGGTGCTGCCATCCTGCCAGGAGGTTGAAGTGCTGCTTCCCATAAGTGCCTTTGCACATGTTCAAAAGACAAATGATAAAAAGTCCACTGCCCTACATGACTGCCGCATCTGATCAATCAACCATGGGATGAAAGTGAATTGAAGTGTGTTGGGTGTGTGGGTCTGATTGAAACAACAACAAAAAAGTCTGGATCAATTAGAAGTGCAGCCACACTGGATCAAACTGCACATCTGATTGCAACCCTTGTATCTCCAAGATTCTCTTTGATATGCTTCCTCACTACTATCTGAAGACTCACCATGCCCAAGATGGAAGTTCACAACTCCACCCTCCCAAGTCTTCTCATATGCTCTCACTATCCGTGGACAACATCACTGTCTACCCACAAGAACATGCCCACAAGAATACTCTTGGTCACTCTTTTGCTTTCTATACCCAGTCTGTCATTTGGTAAGTCACATTGCATCTCCCTTTATCTCTTTGACTCCTCCTTTTGGGTCTTCCTCTTTTGTACCTTTGTCCAGCTCACCTTTATCAAGCAGCTGCTGTCAAAATCAGGCAACTGTTTCATCACCCTCACCATGTGATTTATTTTTTTAAATCCATGTACTGGCATCTTCCTGTTCCCCAATCCAGCACAAATCTCCAGTCCTTAGCTTCAAAACCACCCATTACCTTGTCCTACTTCCAGCTCTTTGTTCTCATGTCCCAGGAATCTCTGACATCTGCTTCTCAAGCTCCATTACTCTCAGTCACCCAGAGGCATCCTACTGCTTTCTTAGATTACCATGTCCATTCTCCCTAGCTTCCCTCATGCTTGGAACTTTCCCCCCAGAACCCCTCCATGATTTCCTCTCTCTAACCTTACAAATTCCTCTTCAAAATCAACCTTTTACTTTGAGTCCTTTGACTCAACCTTTTGGTACCATCTGGAGTCTGTCCCGCTCCTGCACCCATCCTGTCCTCTAGCATTGTAGACGTGCCCCAAAAAGCTACAGCTTCCTAAGAATGCATTAAAGAATGTGTTTGTGCGTTTTAAGTGCCATCAAGTTGCTTCTGACTCATGGTGACCCTATAAATGAATGACCTCCAAAATATCATATTGGTAGCAGCAAGGGTGGAGTTATAGCAGCTGCTTTGCATATCAGGCCACACACCCTGATGTAGCCAATCCTCCAAGAGCTTACAAAAAGAGCCCTGTAAGCTTTTGGAGGATTGGCTATGTGACAGAACAGGCACCTGCCCACAGTCCTTGCAATTTGTCTGTGGCTTGCAAGTCCCATTGCCGCCCACCCCCACCCCCTGGTGGGTGTAATCTTTCCTCGGTTTGCTGCCACCACTAACTGCTGTCTATCACTGCTGTCTTAGAGGGGCAGTGAGACCCCTCTGGCTGGATCTCCCTGTTTGGAGGTGAAATCTCCAATCTTTGGGCAACTCAAAACAGGCCTCTCCTTTCTCTTCCCAGGGTTCCCTTTTCTATTTTGGTAATGTGCAGAGCAGGGGAGACAAAATGGTCAGAACACAACTCCAAAAATATAAGGATTTATTCAAACTATTTACACTATAAACAGGGAACACATACATTACTTGGATAAGGCACACTACAAGGGAAACTTATACTGGGGACCAACAGGGCACAAATAAAACAAGAAAAATGCAGTCCTCTCTCCCTACACACTTCCCTGACTTCTCTTCCTGGGAGGTTGCAGAGCAGAACAGGGTCTCTTCTCCAACAGGCCTTCAGCTCTCCTTCACCCCTCGCGCTCTCTCTCTCTAGAGAGGGCAGAGAAACTTCCAGTCTACCCCAGACTGATTGCAGCTGAATCCTTTGGGTTTCCAATTCTGATTTGCAGGGTTCGCCACCTCTGTGACCTGGTTGTCCTGCACAGCCCTTCCACAGGAGCCCTTTTCACTCTACAGTAGAACAAAGACTGCCCGCTTCCTGCTTGGATAGAACTCTATATAGAGGTCGCCCTGCCTCTTGAGGAAGTTCTCCTTTCCCCACACTTTTTAGGCCCAAGGGCTGCTGGGCCTTGTAGGTCAGAGGAGGAGGACATCTTGAACAATAAACTACAAACAGCAGCCATTTGAAAACCATCCAGTTGAACCATTTCGTTACAGACTACATCAGGGGCGTGTGGCCTAATATGCAAAGAAGCTCCTGCTAGAATTCCATCCTTGGGTAACAGGCTTGTTCAGCTCTTGCAAGCTGAGGGCCATGACTTCCTCATGGCAGGTTTTTTCCTTTGCTGCTGCCTTCAACTTTTCCTATTATTATAGCCTTTTCCAGTGAGCCTTGTCTTCTCATAAAGTGACTGAAGTACAATACCCTCAGTTTAGTCATTTTAGCTCCTAGAAAGAGTGTGATCTAGAATCCATGTACTTATCTTTTTAGTGGTCCACAGTATCCATAAAACTCTCCTCCAACACCACATTTCAAAGCAATCAACTTTCTTCCTGTCAGCTTTCTTCATTGTTCAACTTTCACACCCATCTGAAATAATGGTGAATACTATGGCATGAATTAACTTGATCTTGGTTGCCAGTGACACATCCTTACACTTAAGGATCTTTTATAGCTCCTTCAAGGCTGAGTCCAGACTGGCAGTTTGGGGTGGCACAGGGATGACCCCCAGATGGATTAAAAAATCAAGTCCAGACACAAACATCTGGAGACTGTCCCACTCCCACACTCACCCTGTCCTCCAGCATCATAGAAGTGCCCGAAAAAGCTACTACTTCCAAAATGGTAGCAAATCGCCAGCGTGCTTCCCTGCCATCTTTCCCAGCCATCTGAACAGCCGGGGAGCACTTGGAAAGTGCTGCTCAGGTGCTTGAATGGTCTGACCACTCCTCTGGGACAGGAGGCTGCCACCCCAGTCTCCTTCTGATTTTTTTATTTGCAGTCTCCCTTTGGGTTGATGATGGAGCCAAGGAATAGAACAAAATACAAACCTGTCCCCTACTTGCTTCCACTTCCCTTTCTCTTGCTCATATTTGAACAGGGCTTTTTTGGTAGGAAAAAAAACAGCAGAAACTTATTTGCATATTAGGACACACCCCCTGATGCCACCATTGTTTCACATTGGGCTTTTTGTAGAAAAAGCCCAGCAGGAATTCATTTACATATTAGGCCACACCCCCAACACCAAGCCAGTCGGAACTGCGTTCCTGCTCAAAAAAAGCCCTGTATTTGAGATTGCAGCATCCTCAGGACGAGAACTTTGCATCTCATACTTTGTGATCCATTGTTTGCACTGTTTATAGGATGGGGGGGGGCCTCTCATTTTTAAACATTGTAATCCGCATTGAGTCTCACTGAGAAAGACAGACTATAAACAAAGGAAATAAAAGTAATCCCCAGGCACATTGATGGTGCTGCATGAACAGCAACAACACTAATTAATCAACAGCTCTTTTCTATGCTTACTCAAGAGTAAGTTCCATTCACCACAGTGGGATTTACTTCCAGGTAAACAGCATATAGGATGGGGATCAAGATTTCTTTTTGGTTTTGAAGCCAAATATTTCTCTAAAATACCATCTCTCCTTGCAGATAACGCCTCAGTGATTACACTTGGTCTGATCATCCTTCAAAGTTTATTACTCCATGTGTTCAATTCATTCCTACTTAAATGAGCATAAATCTCTAGCAATCTGATCTATTACTGTTCTGTATCCTGCTTATGTGCCTCTTCTTACTACTGTGCTTGACGATACAGGGGTCAACAAGAACTTGGCCCTCAAATCACATAAATTTCATCTACACACAGTATTTATTGTTCTAATATAACAGTTATGGAATGATCCAATACTCATAAAATAAAACAGGTGCAAGACAAATTCTATTTTGGAAACATGTACAGACTTATGCAATCTCCATAGAGGTGCTAGATCCTTAAGCCTCCACCCCGCAAAAAAACTATACTACCAAATACTACAAAGGGAGCTATCAAGTTTTAAAGGATGAGAGCTGGTGGGTAATCTGATAAGCCAAGTCCATAGTTCAGCCTTGGCTGTGCTGCAAAAATTCACCGAGCGACCATAGGCATATCGCTGTTCCCATTCGCAGATCCTATGGTGCAATTTGAAGATAATACTAATTTTGCTTGCTGGGGAGTTGTTAAGAATGTCTGTGAAATGTTTTGAACACTTGACATTTGCTCTGTAAATGTCAACTATTTATTGTAGTTATTAAGTTGTTTGGTTTATTTGGATGAAGGTAAAAGATGCATGCAGAGAAGGGGGGGAACTTGCATCCATGTTTATAAAAGAAATCATATGGTCATTCTTTTAATTTATTTTCTAAAAAATATTTTTATTTATTTTTATTTTATTTTAGATAATTTATATTCCGCTTTTTCCTGGATGGGCTCAGGGTGGATAACAACATTTTAAAACAATAAAACAACCCTTAAAACCCATAAAAGCAAACAATACAATTTGGCAGCTCAGTTGGGCACATCATAATATACTGAACATCAGACAGTATAAACTCAGTATTTCAGCACTACGTGTTAACTTAATTCAGATTAACTGATCAAAATCTTTTGACTGATTAAAAAGATAGACCCAGCTAGGGTTGCTAGGTCTGAGTTGGGAAATACCTGGAGACTTTGGGGGTAGATCCAGGAGAGGGTGGGGTTTGGAGAGGGGAGGGGCCTCAGCATGGTACAATGCCATAGAGCAGGGGTGGCCAATGGTAGCTCTCCAGATGTTTTTTGCCTACAACTCCCATCAGCCCCAGCCAGCATAGCCAATGGCTAGGGCTGATGGGAGTTGTAGGCAAAAAACTTCTGGAGAGCTACTGTTGGCCACCCCTGCCATAGAGTCCACACTTCAAAGCAGCCATTTTCTGAAGGGGAGGTGATTTTTGTCAGCTGGAGATCAGTTGTAAAAGTGGAAGAACTTCAGACCCCACCTGAAGGCTGGCAACCCTAAGTCACCCAGCAGATCTCTAAAAATTGTAGTAAGGTACTTACAATACTGATTATCAGCAAGCACCCACTTAGAAGAGGCATTCCAAATGTCTCTCATGTGCTAGAGGGAACACGCCTTATAAGACAATTCCTGCAGTAATCATTATGTAAATCATTATGCAGTAGTCCTAGCTGATGCCATCTTAGAAGAGTCATTCTCTTCTGCATAGGGAGAGGAAAAATGTCTCTTCTAGGGTAGTACCTGAGATTTAGTGGCATTGTATGGTTACATAATGTAATGTCTGAACGCCAAATACTCCCTGGTGCTTTCCATTTTTATGATAGGAGGACAAAAATAACTAAACAGTTATGTATGTATGAAAGTACCATCAAGACCCAACTAACTTTTGGCAACGTCAGTTTTCAAGGCATGCAAGAAACAGAGGTGGTTTGCCATTGTCTTCTCCTAATGAGTCTTCCTTGGAGGTCTCCCGTCCAAACACCAGCCCTGCTTAGTTTGTTAGATATGACAAGATAGTGCTATATCACACTACCTTCCCTCAGATTAAATGGTTACATTTCACTATGGCTTTTTTTTTAAGCAGGAATGCACAGAAATGCAGTTTCGCCTGTTGGCATTAGTGGGTATGGCCTAATATACAAATAAGCTCCTGCTGAACATTTTATTTTAAAAAGCCCCGTGCGAAACAATGGTGACATCAGGGGATGTGGCCTAATATGCAAATGAATTCCTGCTGGGCTTTTTCTACCAAAAAAAGCCCTGCATTTCACATTTTAGAAATTTCAACTTCTGAGCCTCAGCATTTACCATTCTTTTTCTCTGGATTGTAAGAGATATGTAAGCTTAGCTCTGTGTCAGGATGGATGTGGTAAAGAAACATGGGGGGAACCTCTCAGCATTTCATCAGAGTTTTAAAGTTTTTGTTTTGTTTCTCATATAATTATACATAGGTATAACAACAGGAACAATCATATGCCCACATACTCCGATAACACAGCCAAGCAGCCATTTCTAGCATCATGTTTAATTTGCTGTACTGTGATTGTTCTGAATCATTTAACCAATGTCTAGTTTGTACCTCTTTTTTAATGTGCGATGTTCTAGGACTGTAAAGAAACCCTGTTGGATCAGACCGACAGTGCTTCTACAAATGCCTCTGAAATCCCAGAAGCAAAGCATGAAGGTTACTGACCATTTTTTGTTCCCAGCAAGTGCTCTTCAAAGATATACTGTGTAGGGCCATGGAAGTTCAATTTAGCTGACATGGCTGACAGCCAGTGTTACATCAGTTGTAAGTGCCGTCTATGAATCAGTTGTGTCCTTTAAAGTCTATGGTGATTTATTTCACTACAGTGTAACATGAACTCTTTGGATAAAACCTGACCATATGGTTGGAATAAGACATAAGGAGTTGTCCATCATTTAGTTTTCATAACCAGCCTAGGGATCATCTATAAAGCATATAATACTTTTTAAAACCTACACATACACAAAAAAGCCTTTCCCTTGGTTGCAGTTTGCCTCATTTTAACTGACCCCCCATCCTTCCTTTAGCACAACTTTGCTTCCCTCTTTTCCATGGTGTGTGATATACTTTATGGATGGTCCCTTATCCCTGAAATGCAGGGAACACTACAGGATTTTAAAAGCCTGAGGAGATGCTGCTGTAGTGCTTGGTGGCTGAACTATTTTACCACTGCAAAAAAGAAAACTGTACAGAACAAGAAACACAATAAAAGTCAATGTGAAAAATCAGCAGGCTTACAATTCTCTAACTACAGAATACAGCAAACTGTAATATTCATCATAGTCATTCTTTGGAATTGATCAAATGCACAAGGAAGAAGACAGATTCTCTAGTTCCTTTGCTGAACCTCCTGTAAATAACAGCTGAAAAGAAATTTTGCCCACAATCCTAACACTTTCCTGGGAGTAAGGTCTAGCAAGTAAAATGGGGCTTACTTCTGAGCAGGCCTACTTAGAACTTCTCCCCATGAGAATTCTAAAGGGTAGCCATGTTGATCTGCAGCAGAACAGCTAGATTCAAGTCGAGTAGCATTTGAAAGACCAATGATTTGGGGTATAGGCATTTGAGAGTCAAATGCCTATACCCCAAATCATTCTTCAGATGAGGATTAACAGTTCTGATGCATATCAGTTTATCTGAATGTGTCTGATTTCCACAACTATTCAGATTGCTAACACTGATTTCCAGGTGTGGAAGGAAGGAAGGAAGACTACCCAATTTGATCATTTAAAGGATTCACCTGACTTCACAAATGCAAAAGAATGATTCCTTGCTTTATACCGGACAATTTAATAACCTCAGCTGCATCAGCACATTGTTGGATACTGCATGATCATTGCACTGTGGCAATAACGTGCAACTGGATTGGCTGGGTTACACAAAATAATCCAGTTGCTAATGACTGTTGTATAGCAATAGTGCAATACCCAGTGATGTGTGGGTACAGCCTCTTCTCCAATAAATATTATAATTTAGTTGTGGGACTGGTCAAAACCAGCTGCAAGCTACAGCCATTTGGCCCTATAGTATAATAAGCTAATGAGCAGGCACAAAGCTGTTCAACACAGTATTATGGTCATGATGGACTTTGCAAGTATATATCAAGATGTTCCAATCAGGAGTAATGGTAGGGTTGACAATACCCAGGTGGGGTCAGGGGGTCCCCTGGTCTGGAGGCCCTCCCCCCACTTCAGGGTCATCAGAAAGTGTGGGGGGGAGCTCTGGGAAGGAGGAAAATGTCTGCTAGGCACTCCATTATTCCCTATGGAGACCGATTCCCATAGGGTATAATGGAGAATTGATCTGCGGGTATCTGGGGCTCTGGGGAGGCTGTTGTTTGAGTTAGAGGCACTGAATTTTCAGCATTGCATCCAGTACATCTCCCCAAAATAATCTCCAAGTTTCAAAAGGATTGGACCAGGGGGTCCAATTTTATGAGCCCCCAAAGAAGGTGTCCCTATCCTTCATAATTTCAAATGGAGGGAATTCATTTAAAAGGTGTGCAGTCCCTTTAAATGTGATGGCCAGAACTCCCTTTGGAGTTCAATTATGCTTGTCACAATCTTGCTCCTGGCTCCACCCCCAAAGTCTCCTAGCTCCACCCCCAAAGTCCCCAGATATTTCTTTAATTGGACTTGGCAACCCTAATGTAAGGAGTTTGGACAAGGTGTGTTCACTATGGATTTCAGTACAATCTAGCTGCATGCACCCAGACAAGGGTCATCTTAGTCCATGGGAAACAGGGGCAGCTGCTCCAACTTTTGCATGTGGGAGACCCAACCACCCATGCCCCATCCCCAAAAGTGTGAGAAAAGAATATAAGGCTCCTGCTGCTGCTTGCACTTGCTCCATATAGGGCTTGGACCGCTGGCTTTCAGCAGTGGCTCCTGCCCAGCTTATATGGGGTGGCTTCTGCCCTGTCTTTGCCTCAGTGGTGGAAGGCAAGCAGTGCATTGGCAGTGTTTCTGGAGCCCCATCCTGGATTTAAGACCACCCCTGCACCTGGGTTTCATTTTGTATAAAAGGAATACGAGATTAGGCCTAACACAACTCTGGGCAGATTTTGTAAAGGTTCCTGTTGCCCTGACCTGGACAGTCCAGGCTAGGCAATCATGTCAGATCTTGGAAGCTAAGCAGGGTTGTCCCTGGTTACTGCTCATATGGGAGACCACCAAGGATGTCCAGGGCTACTACACAGAAGTAGGCAATGCAAACCACCTCTGTTTGTCTCCTGCCTTGCAAACCCAACAGGGTCACCATGACTGCTAACAGACCAGCACTTTGGGTTGACTCAGAGACGCCTCTGAGATCGACCCCCAAAAACCCTCCAGACAGCAACATTTGCCACCCACCCCTGTCCCATACTCACCCCATCCTGTAGGCCAATCCACCTGGCTCAAAAAGGCACTACTTCAGCCATCTGGAAGGCCAGGAAGCGTCTGGAGAACGCCCGGGAAGCCATGGGCGCGATGTGTGAGCTTTCCTGATGCTCCCTGGGCACCCATGGCCTGCCCCTTTTTCCAAGCACTATCTGGAATCTCCAGGGTGCTCTATTTCCAGCCGGCTTTATTTGGGGTGGCTTCAAGCTGCCCCAAACCGGCCATCTGATATCACCCCATAAGTCAGCTGCAGCTTGACAGCACTTTCCCCACACACACACCACCAAGACTCCTCTTATTTTAATTGCCTAGTTTTTATTGGCTGCAGGGGTGGGGGGGAAGTTGGGAGAAAGTTTTGTTAAATCAGTGCTGTGAACTTTTACACTTGCTCTCGCATGTAATTACCACATTTTATTGCCTCTATTTATATCACTAGATTTGTATGATCGATTGTTATGGCTCAAGGCTAGGGCAATAAAGGTTGTATTATTGATCTTTGATGAAACATAGATCAATCCATTACCTATATCCGAGTTCTCTTTCATCCTGAAAAGGATGTTTTTAAAGATAGGCTTAATGGAGTTTGGAAGATGATATTCAATAGCAGATATTTTTGTAAACAGGAACAGAAGTCCAAGGAGAAAAGACTTTCCAAGGTACAATGGCTTCTTTTTCAAAAATCTTACTCATACTGGCTTGGTAGCATTGACTTGGATTTCTTCCTCCCACACTCTTGGGACTTGTTTTAAATTGCAGTGACCAAACATACACACATACACTATTTTTAAAACGACTATATCCCATAAAACAGATAAACATTTTGTGTTAATTAAATTAAAAGCCTGGTTTAATAACTCATTGCTCTCAATTTATTTCTACAAAGTACCCAATGGGATTGCCAAAGGACCAGAAAATAATGGCCGGCGCTGCTGCTGTACTTTTAATAGCAGCTTGACATGAAGGAACTAGTTGTTTTCTCATGGCATAGAGAAAAGTATTCTAAAGTGCTCAGGTCAGCAGGTCAAGGTGCTGTGAAAGGCATAGGGGCCAGTAACAAAGTTGGCACCCCTACCAATGGGTCTCAGCTGGGATGTCCCACTATAAAGTGATGCCAAGGATCTTGTTTATATGTGGTTGTCAAATGCTTGAAGAAAATACAATGTCCTATCCCTTTTAATAGAAGAGAATAGGATATTATTCATTGATGTCAAGTCGCAGCTCAGTTAGGGTAACCCCAGTAAGAGATGAACTGAGGTGGTTTACAGATCCAGGTGGGCAGCCGTGTTGGTCTGAAGCAATAGAACAACGTTGGAGTTCAGTGGCATCTTTAAGGCCAACAAAGTTTCATTCAGAATATAATCTTCCATGTGCATGCAGCGAGAACTGCTACAAAGAGCTGTGGTTAAGTATGCAAAATAGTACTGGTTTATGGGATATAGTCTTTTTTTTAAAAAAATAGTGTATGTGTGTATGCCCACCAGCAAAATAGTACTGCCCCTGCAATAACAGCCCTGGACATATTTTTGTCTTACCACATTCATAAACAGCAGTGCAGTAAAGACCCCACTACATGCTCCTGAGGTGCATAGTAGTCTATGCTAGAATGAAATAACGTTAATCTTTACTTTACTCCTGTTCATAATAGCTATGGATACAGGAACCATACGCATGGTCTTAAAGCTTCCAAATAATACAGAAATTCAAACATTGAGAAGTTTGTCTGAATGCTGGTACAGATTCATAGCAGGATGAGCGAGAAAGCCTTTTTCAAACTTTGTCTCAGACATGTGTTCAAAAAGGGGTCTGATGGCAACATTGGCCTACTTTGCAAGATTACTGCAAAGATGACTAATTAATTAATTATCATACAACAGTGTGTGTAGTGTAGCCTGCCAGGAGATCCCAAGTTTGTCTGGCAGCTAGAAGGTCTAGCTCTTTTTAGAGTTATGCACCACCAGGTAGTGAGCTAGACTGTTTTTAAGGCAGGACACATTTCAGAGGTGGTTTGCCATTGCCTGCCTCTGTGTCACACCCCTGGTATTCCTTGGAGGTCTCCCATTCAAATACTAGCCAGGGCTGACCCTGCTTAGCTTCCAAGAACTGGCAAGATTGGGTTAGCCTAGGCTATCCCCGACTAAAATAATGTGTCTAAAGTGCTTGGAACGCTGAAAATGCACTAATTAGAATAATAGAATCATAGAGTCAGACGGAACCACCAGGGTCATCTAGTCCAACCCCCTGTACAATGCACAATGGAATTATTCCATTACTGAAGAACATCCATATAATGTATGCCCTCTTGTTTTATGAACTTATAGAATCACAGAATCATAGAGTTGGAAGGGATCTCTAGGGTCATCTAGTCCAACACCCTGCACAATGCAGGAAACTCACAAACATTTCCCTCTAAATTCACAGGATCTTAATTGCTGTTAAATGGCCATCTAGCCTCTGTTTAAAAACCTCCAAGGAAGGAGAGCCCATCACCTCCCGAGGAAGCCTGTTCCACTGAGGAATTGCTCTAACAGTCAGGAAGTTCTTCCTAATGTTGAGTTGGAAACTCTTTTGATTTAATTTCAACCCATTGGTTCTGGTCCTACCTTCTGGGGCCACAGAAAACAATTTCACACCATCCTCTATATGACAGCCCTTCAAGTACTTGAAGATGGTGATCATATAACCTCTCAGCCGCCTCCTCTCCAGGCTAAACATCCCCAGCTCCTTCAGCCTTTCCTCATAGGACTTGGTCTCCAGACCTCTCACCATCTTCGTCACCCTCCTCTGGACCTGTTCCAGCTTGTCTATATCCTTCTTAAATTGTGGTGCCCAAAACTGAACACAGATGAAATCTTACCAGAGCAGAGTAAAGCGATACCATCACATCACGTGATCTGGACACTATACTTCTGTTGATACAGACCAAAATTGCATTTGCCTTTTTAGCCACCGCATCACACTGTTGACTCATGTTCAGCGTATGATCCACTAAGACCCCTAGATCTTTTTTGCACATACTACTGCTAAGACAAGTCTCCCCCATTCTATAACCATGCATTGGATTTTTCCTACCTAAATGCAGAACTTTACACTTATCCCTGTTAAAATTCATTTTATTGGTTTTAGCCCAGTTTTCCAGCCTGTCAAGGTCATCCTTTATCCTGTTTCTGTCTTCTTCTTTGTTTGCAACCCCTCCCAATTTAGTATCATCTGCAAATTTAATAAGCATTCCCTCTATTCCTTCATCCAAATCATTAATAAAAATGTTGAACAAAACAGGTCCTAGGACAGATCCCTGAGGCACTCCACTTGTCACTCCTCTCCAAGAGGATGAGGAACCATTCACAAGCACTCTTTGGGTGCGATCTGTCAACCAGTTACAGATCCACCTAATGGTAACAGAATCCAAACCACATTTTAGCAACTTGTCAACAAGGATAGTATGTGGAACCTTATCAAAAGCCTTACTAAAATCAAGATAAATGATGTCTACAGCATTCCCCGGATCCAGCAAGGTAGTCACTTCCTCAAAAAAAGAGATCAGGTTAGTCTGACATGACTTGTTCTTGAGAAAACCATGCTGGCTCTTAGTAATCACATCCATTCTTTCTAAATGTTCCAGGACCGACTGTTTGATTATTTGTTCTAAAACTTTTCCAGGTATAGACGTCAAGCTGATGGGTCGGTAGTTACCCGGATCTTCTTTTTTCCCCTTCTTGAAGATGGGGCAACATTCGCCTGCCTCCAATCTTCCAGCGCCTCTCCTGTTCTTCAAGAAATTTCAAAAATAATAGCTAGAGGCTCAGAAATTACACCCACAAGCTCTTTTAAAACCCTTGGATGCAATTCATCTGGCCCTGAGGACTTAGTTTCATTTAAAGAAACTAGGTGTTTATGTACTACCCCTAAGCTGATCCTAAGTTGGAACTTCATACCCTCCTTATATGTTCTGTTTTTGCCATGTTGAGCACCGTTCCCCTTAGAAGAGAAGACTGAGGAAAAGTAGGAATTGAGCAGTTCCGCCCTCTATTCATTACCTGTTACAATTTCACTTCCTTGCCCTTGCAATGGGCCCACCATGTGCTTACTCTTTTTCTTACACTGAACATAAGAAAAGAACCCTTTTTTGTTGTTTTTAGCATCTTTGGCCAGCCTAAGCTCATACTGAGCTTTAGCTTTCCTAACTTTTTCTCTACAAGGACTGGTGATTTGTTTATATTCATCCTTGGTTATGGCAGCAGATGAAATGGCCACAGAGGTACTTTAGAGCAATCACAGAGATATATGTCCTTTCCAAGGATATGGAATCAGGGGACATGTGACTGTGGATGAAGGTAGAATACTTCATACATTTTACCCCCTTTACACTTCAACAAATAGGTAATAGTGACCCAAAAGTGGTTATACCTGGGCCTAAAGTGGGATTGCATTAAAAGAGTTTTCTTATTTCTTCAAAATTTTGTAAAGAGAAGGGAAAAGATGGAGAGGGTAGAGAAAGATGTCAGGAGAAAAACTGAGGGAAAGGGAGATACGATAAAAAGCTAAACATTTGCAGTTTATGGCTGGTCTGAAAATGTTGACTTAGGGCACCTTCACAGATATTTCCTTTAAGTGTGTTTGCCTGACAAGAGAAGTCCTCTTTTTCCCCCTGTGATTAACTTGAATGATACACACACCCCAGACCTCAAGTCACTTGCTCAGAAAGAAAATTCTATGGAAACCCATAAGGCAGTAATCCCCAAAATGGCACCGGTAAACACTGTGGTGTACAATGATGTGTTTTCTGATACCCATTTGCTTCCTCAACAAAGCATCTTTTCCTCTAAACAAAGAGCTAATCCTAGCTGTCCTTCACCTCAGCAGAGCAGAAAATGCTTCACTACCTAGGCCTCTCCTTTTTCCCCACAGAGAACACTTATACAGAAATAACTGCCTCCATCATAGGAGGATGCTTTGACTTGCAAGCTCCCAACATTTCGTAATTGGCCCCATCATTCCACAGCAGCCATTTTGTGATTGCCCAGCGCCCACTGTGGCAGCCATTTTGTTATAGTGCTCACTCCCTGTTCTTAACATTCCAAGAGGGCCTACAGGCTGAACAAGTGGGGACCTCTTCCACGGGGAATCCTTCTATGCAATCCTGTTTGAAAACTAGGAAGCTTGCTTCTCAACAACTAAATCAGTGGAAATTCTCTGAAAAGAAATCCTATGGCTGGAATCTGTCTTCAGTACAACTTGCAGGATCCATCCCATTCTTCTTATAAGGCCACATTGCTGCCATTTTTTGGATGAGCTTGGATGTGCAGAAAGTTTGTGCACTTGGAAAAAAATGAGGACAATTACATACTGGATTCCTCTCTCTCCCAATAAATCACCATCAAAGGTTCTCCTACGTCAGTGGAACACATGTACTTACAAGACTTATGTGTGTTTGAAGCTAATAAAAAACCCTGATTCAAATATAGGTTGGTCTTATTCATGCAACAAGCTTGTGGGTGCCACCAGATTCTGAATATTAAGGAAGGCAGACCAGGAAAGAGATCTCAAGAGCATAGAACCCAGTGCAAATCCACATTAGGTGTCTTTGCAAGAAGGGTACACCAACCTTTGTTTGAGCGGGTCCAAACACTACCACCCCTTGCTTCCCCATTCCACATCTTCCCACTGGATTTCAGAAACATGATTCAGCTTTCCTTCAGTCCAGCTACCATACCGCAACTATAATCCAAGAGCTTTAATGACACCTTGGACTCAAGGTACCAATTAGACATGTTGGGATAAGAACAGCCTTCAGGTGGTTCAGCCCATGGAGGTGAGACTACATTTAAACACACACACATACACAAACACACACACTCAACAAAGAGAAAGCTCTCAGTTTGGGGAATCTCTTTGAACTGCCCTGGCAATTGCTGTTGCAATAAGGCTAGCTTACCCAGCTGGTGTTTATTCTTCTTCTGGGTTGCCCCTGTGCTGATACAACAGTTTCGATAAGGGGTGGGGAGTGGGAGAAGAACAAGGATGAAACTTTGGGAAATGAGCTTTGCCTCCATGGCTGCAGTTGCTGACTGCTTATTTATTCTGCTTTATTTTAGTATTATACATTCGGCAGAGCCGTAGTATATGCATTAAAAATGGTTGTTCCTATCTGAGCTCAACAAAGGTATTCAAGAATCTACTTAGTAAGTTGATGTTATGATGATGGGGAGATCTCAGCTGTCCATGGCAAAGCTCATGGAAGCTTACTTGGGGTTCTGAAAAGATCTTTTCCCCAGACACTGACCAGCCTCAGACCTGAGTAGCTTTGGCAAAAGGGTGGTTATCCAAGTATTTTTTAATAACTTCTGGGCATCCAAGTATTTTTCAGTAACCTATGGCATGCATAGGTTGGTTGCATGGATTTTTTAATGGATAATCATGGCAAACTTTAGCTTGTTAGCTATTCAAAAATCTGGATTTTTAAAAAAGAAGTAATTATACAAAAGTAGTCCAAAAATCAATTATACATCAATTATACATCACGTTATTTAAGGACAATTGCAATGTTCTCTCTTTTTCGGCCAGTACTTCTTCATACTGCCCAGTGTTACAATATATTTATGTATTTATTTACTTATTTATTTACCTGCCTTTTGCCCCTTGGGATCCTAAAGTGACTTACACCATTCTCCTCTCCGCTCCTCCATTTTATCCTCACAACAACCCTGTGAGGTCAGCTAAACTGAGAGGGTATGAGTGGCCCAAGGTCACCCACCAAGGGTCCATGGCAGAGTGGGGATTCAAACCTGGATCTTCCAGATTGCAGTCTGACACTAACCACTAGACCACCCTACCAATTGACTGTTCAACCTGGGTCTCCCAGATGCTAGTCCAGCACTTATAGCCACTACACCATACTGACTCTCAAACTATAACAGAATTAAACTTGAACAGATCAAAACACCTTTTTAATCTGGGGTCCAGTGGGTCATACATATGGGATGCCCATGACAAATGCCATTCAACCATACCCTGTCATTGTCATTCATATAGACAGAGCTTTAAAAACCAGACTCATTATTTAGTAGTCACGATTTTGAATGGCTGATAATGGCAGTGTGGTGGCAGCGTGGAAGCTACGAAAACGAGGGAGGGAGGGAGACAGAGAGGCAGACAGAGAGATGAGCAAAGGTAACTTAGGAAGTTGAGAATAACTGAATCAGAGCACCATTTCTTCATGGCTTATATCTCTAGAAAAAAATAATTTAGTGGTTTTAATTTATCATACGTTTGGTGCATTTTTGTTCAAGAAACTGAGGGTGGTGCAACATGGCTCTCCCCTCCTCCAATTGATCCTCACTGCAAGCCTGCAAGGTAGGCTAAGCTGAGGTTCACCAAGTGTGTTCTGCTTGAGGAACTCAGATCAGTAACCCTGTTACACCAGGCTGACTCTAGCAGAAGGATTTATGTTTCCCCTTTGAACAATCCTATGAGGTATTTCCATTACTGAGGGAAAGTTTAGGCTATGGGTAAACCAAAGCAACTTGACCAAGGTGTGACAGAAGTTGGACTTCAGGCTCAATCTCTTCTATGCAAGCTCCATTCACTAACCACCCAGTAGAGAAAGGCTGTTGCCTTCCTGCCATCTTGGACCATATTCTAGAACATTTGATAGGAAAAGACTTATGCGTAGGTCGTAAATGTGTAAAGGATAGTTAGGCTGGATTTCACATCAAAATTGATGGATTTTGTGGTGGGACCATCCACCTTTTCATCCATGGTTATAAATTATTCTCCCAGGAATCACCCTAGCTATAAGATTACCCCTGCTGAGGGACAAATTATATCTCTGTGGGATCTACCACTGATTATGGTTCCAGGCAGAACAAGGTTGTGTAGTAGATGAGGGGCTGTAGCTCAGTGGCAGATTATCTGCATAGTTTGCGGAAGGTCCCAGGTTCGATCCCTGACCTCTCCAGGTAAAAGTATCAGGTAGCAGGTGACTGTGAAAGACCTCTACCTGAGACCCTGAACAGGTGCTGCCAGTCTGAGTAGACAATACGAACCTTGATAGACCAAGGTCTGATTCGGTATAAGGCAGCTTCATAGTGTCCAAGAGTTATTCAGTATAAGGCAGCTTCATGTGTCCAAGAGACATTCATCTGGCAGTTAAACTGTTCCTGTGAATCTGTCCATCTATGCAAAAGACAAGATTCTCTAAGAGCAGATGGGGAGGGGAGCCCTTGCAGAATTTTGGCTGCTGAATAGGAAATAAGAACTGGTTTTTAAAAAACCTTTTAAAATGCTGACTAAAGAGCGATTTAGAAACTAAGAGAGAGATGGGGGCAGGGGAAACCGAATGAGTCAGCGAAGGAGAGAATATTGCACAGTGGGCACATCTATCAACAAGGAATTTGCTAGCTACTTTTAAGCAGCCTAAGAGACGCAACCGTTCTTCCAGATATGGAGAAAGAATTCACTCCTGGAAGGATTTAGTTCTTCCCGCTGACCCTCTCAGCCCCCTCTTCTATAATGCCGCTAGAACAAGCATCAGCAGGAGTACTCCTAAGTAAGTCCCATTCTATTCCGTGGTGGTCACTCCCAGGAAAGCGGTTTTTTAGGCGTGGGGCGTCGGGTGTCTCTGCTTTCTTCTTAGCGTCTGGACTTTCTGCAAAGAAAGGGCATCGAGTTATTATTTTAACACGAGTTTTATAACGCAGAGTCCCCCCCCCCCAAAAAAAAACTGTTAGAGAAAACTGGGGCATGGAGAATTTCCCCCCAAGCTGCTGCTATTATTATTATTATTATTATTATTATTATTATTATTATTATTATTATTATTATTATTATTATTATTATTATTATTATTATTATTATTATTATTATTATTATTATTATTATTATTATTATTTTAAATCTTGCCTTGACCAAAGCCTCATTAAAGTTGTGTAGTAGATGATTTCCTATTATTTTAACACGAGTTTTATGACGCAGGGACCCTCCCCCCCCAAAAAAAAACTGTTAGAGAAAACTGGGGCATGGAGAATTCTCTTGCTGCATTTCCCCCCCAAGCTATTATTTAAAAAAAAAAATCCTCTTGCCTTGACCAAAGCCTCACTAATGTTACAAATGTAACCCTAAAAGTCCAGAAAGGCATGCAATTAAACCTATTTGTTTAAAATTCTAACCCCCCCCCCATCTTTTTAAGGAGCAGTAGCTGCAAGCCAGAGGCCACAGTGCGCGATTTGAAGTCCCACGGATGTCGACGGAAGAGTAAAGAACACCCTATTCCGCCCCCCCCCCGCCTTCTTTGAAATCGAACGGGTTAAAAAGTGTCTTGCCTATAACTGAACCGGACATCTGCCTGCATCTCAGAGTACCATGCTCTGTATTAGTTTCAGGCGAATCATTCTGAATCTGTTTCACAGAACTCTCGCCGTCTTATGACCTTGGCTGGTGGTTCAAAAGTAATTTTCTACAGAGAAAGACTGAAAGTTTTGACATGAAATGGCTAAGGTTTCTGATCTATTCTTTCCTTTAAGCAAACGGACTGTTCCTAGTCCGTATACTCTCTCTGCCTGCTTGTATATATGTATATATATTCCTCCCTTCCTCTAAGGAGATCGGGACTGTGTATACCAGGTGGCCAAACTTGCTTAACATAACAGCCACATAGAATAAACATCAGATGTCTGAGAGCCACAAGGCATGAACATCAGATGTTTGAGAACTGCAAGAAAGGAAGGAAGGCGAATAGATGGGGGAGGGAGAGAGAGGTGGAAAGAAAGCAACTTTAACTTTAAATACACTGTCCAAGTCACCAGCTGGCTTGACGGAGAAGTGATTTAAACAGACAAATGCCTTCTCCAAACCAGCCAATGAGGTGGTGATGGGAACTTCGAGAGCCGCACAATAGGTGTGAAAGAGCCAAATGTGGGTCCCGAGCCGCAGTTTGGCCACTCCTGGTATATACTGTTTCCCGTTCTGAGATACGTTTTGCCCTCTCCTGGACTGGGTTGTCCAGGCTAGCCGGATTTCGTTAGATCTGGAAGCGAAACAGGGCCGGCCCTGGCTAGGAATACCAGGGTCGTGACGCGGAGGCAAACAATGGCAAACCGCCTCTGAACGTCTCTTGCCTCGAAAACCCCCCGGAGGACTGTCTCCACAAGTCAGCTGTGACTTGAGGCCACTTGCCACCACCACTTAATATTTTACCATCACAACAGCCCCGCGCAGTAGGATCTGCCTGATGGAGAGCGGATGGAGAGCCCACTGTCAAGCAGTGAGTGACCCTGGCCGTTGAAACCCGGCTTTCTGCAGCCCAGTCCAATAACCTCAAGCTATCCTAATACATGTGGCTGGCTACCACCCCTGCTGAGGTCCCCCAGGCAGCAGACCGCCAAATCATGTCACTGCTGAATTTTGGGCAACCTCTTTCTACTTCCCTACTCTCCTTAATTGAACTCACGATGAGTCATGAAGCTGCCTTACAATGAATCAGACAGCATCGGTTCCATCGAAGGCAGGATTGCCTGCTCAGCCTGGCTGCGTCTCTCCAGGGCGGGGGTGGCCAAAGCGCGGCCCAGGAGCCACACATAGTGGCTGGGATCACACACACAAAACAATGCACTGCCAATCCACTTTCAGTGCACTTTCCAACTGGATTTTGGCAGTTCACACAGGAAAATCCAGAGGGAAAGTGGATTGAAAGTGCATTATTTCATGTGTTTGGTCGCAGTCTCGAAGCCCCCACCACTCCGTCGGCCAGCTTGGAGAAGGCATTTCTCTCTTTCAATCACTTATCCAAGCCAAGCCAGCTGGTGGTTTGGAGAATGCACAAAGCTGCTTTCGTTCCACCTCTCCCTCCCCCCTCCACCCCGCCCCCGCATCTATTTGCCTTTATTCCTGCCTGCCTGCCTCCCTCCTTATCCTGTCCTGCCCTGCGGCTCTCAAACATCTGACGCTCATATCTTTCGGCTCTCAGACATCTGACATTTATTCTATGTGGCTCTTAATTAAGCAAGTTTGACCACCCCTGCTTCAGGGTGTTAGTCAGAGGGCTTTGGCATCACTTCCTGCCGGATCGGACCCTTTAACCAGAGATGTCGGGGATGAACCTGAGGCCTTCTGCCCTCCAAGCAAAGGCTCGCTTTGCCACTGGAGCCTGAAGCACAGCGTCGTCAACTTCCTGCTGTTCTTAAGCCTGTTTTGTTTTTGACGTTCTTTCTTTTATTGTGTGCTCTCTCCGTTGTTCATCGCCTGGCGTGTCTGCCGGAGAAAGGCTGCGGGCGCATCTTAGACCAATAAAACGCCCCCATGCAGCGTTTGGAGGGGAGGTGCTGCTTTAGAGGATGTCCCTAGGCAGGTCCATAGAATGTTGCACAGCGCTTTTGAAGCGTCTGCTAACTAGAATATCACCTACGATATTTCAACAGGGTCTGTCGGTGGATTAGCTGTCTCGAGTGTCCTTTTTATCCATTTATAAAAGGCGATGAAATGAGTTTAGACTTGGAGGCTGAAATCCCATGCTCTCTTTATTTGGGAGTAAGCCCCATTTGAAGTCAGAGGGGCTTACTTCCGAGTAAAGGTACATAGGATTGCGCTGTAAAGATTTCATTCCCCTCCCCCCTCCCAAGCCAGGTGGAGCATATACGGTAGTTACTGTAAAAATAGCGATTATAGACCTCTACAGAAGAAATACCTATTTCAAAAACCGGAGTGCCATTTTAAATAAATAAATTCGAGTGGAGGTTTTGATAATGGCTATAAATGGTGTTTCTTTATCAGAGTTACCCTGGTCCCCAAGAACTCAGGGCAAGAAGCAGCATAGGAATGCGGTGTTGTGTCAGGGTCAGGCTGCCCTAGATTCGAAACTCCACTTAAAATGAGATACCAGGCAAAGTGAAGTCCCTTCAGGTCATGAAGCCCACTAGGAGACCGATCCTACGCTGGTCTTCTCGGAAGCTAAGTCCGCGTTTTCCAGCGGGGTTTACTTTTAGGAAAGTGTCCTTAGCGCCTGTGTCACAATGGCTCCGATCACACACACTAAATAATGCACTTTCAATCCATTTCCAATGCACTTTTCAACCGGATTTTGCCAGTACACACAGTAAAATCCAGTTGGAAAGTGCATTAAAAGTGGATTGAAAGTGCATTATTTAGTGTGTGTGATCGGAGCCTTAGGGCCAGTCGCTGGCTGCGATCAGACACATTAAATAATGCATTCAATCCACTTTCAATGAACTTTCCAACTGGATTTTCCTGTGTGAACTGGCAAAATCCAGTTTGAAAGTGCATTGGAAATGGATTGAAAGTGCACTATTTAGTGTGTGTGATTGCAGCCACTCTCTCCACCTAAGCTACCTCGCAGGGTTGCTGAGAGGATCGAAGTGCTGGAGAGGAACCATCTATGGTGCCTTGAAAGGAGGACTTTTTAAAGGACTAAACCACCGTAGGTGGATAATGGACCAGCTTGGGGGTGGGGGGTAATAAGTAGGGAGCGACCTTTGAAGGGGGGGGGGACCCTCTTCCTCACCTTCTGAAGCCCAGGCAGAATCCGGACGAGAAAGTCACTCTTGGAAAAAAAAAATTAGACTGAAGATTACGCTTCGCTTGACTAGCAGGAGGAAGGGATCACGCTGGGGACCTGCCGTTTTATCGTCTATGTATACGAATATTTTATTTATGGGGGGGAGGAGCACAGAAAAGGACCCAATCAAAGTTAAGGAATTTTCCTATAGACTCCCATGGAAAAGAATGGACTGTGCATTAAACACAGCGAACACGAAAGCAATGGGAACCCAAAATGTTCAGCTTGGGCTTGTCCTGAGTGCCCCTTGACCACTTTCCTCCTCCCCCCCCCGCCCCGCCCCGCCCCGCCCCGCTCCTTCTTCTCAAATTCTTCCTCGCTCGCTGTTCTTTTGTGTTAAGTTTCATACTATGAGAACAGGGCGCGAGGGAAAGGGAGGCTAGTTTCTCGGGGGCCAGAAATTCCGGCACATCCGATAGTCCCGCACATTAAGTGTGGCTCTCTTCCCCCCGCCCGCGTTAAAGCCAATGGCAGCAAGGCTGCTCTTTTCTGGTTAAGGGAGCAGGGTCCTGCTCCAAAAGACTGGGAAGGTGTGGTTGAGGTCGATGCAAACTTTTCGGGGCCGGGGGTTTCTATATGCTTAAAAACAAAACAAAACACAGTCCTCCTCCTCCTTTACACCGCCCTCCCCCCTACGTGTAGATGGGGTTGTGCAATTCGAGATCTAGCCAAGTTCTTTGGAACTGTAGAGGTCTCCTCGGAGGATTCTTGCAACACTGTGGCTGCGATCACACAAACTAAGTGATGCACTTTCAATCCACTTTTCAATGCACTTTCCAACTGGATTTTACTGCGTGAACTGGCAAAATCCAGTTGGGAAGTGCATTGAAAGTGAGTTGAAAGTGCATTATTTAATCTGTGCGACTGCAGCCTGTCTTCTGGAGCTGAGCTGGTGTTACTTGCTCGACGCCCAGAATATCCAGGTGTTTCTTGAGACTCCTAGGCATTGCTTTCAAGGGCCCCAAACACAATCATCATCATCATCATCATCATCATCATCATCATCATCATCATCATCATCATCATCACTCTGCTCTCCCCATCGCCCTTTTCACTATAAAGCGGACAGAGGCCACGTAGTGCAGATTCAGATGGGCAGCCGTGTTGGTCTGAAGCAATAGAATAAAGTGAGAGTCCAGTGGAACCTTTAAGACCAACGAAGTTTTATTCGAGGTATAAGCTTCCGTGTGTACACACGCACTTCTTCAGATTCAATGAAATGGGCATAAAAGCATTCAAACTTACAGACAGGGTGGTGGGGGGGGGGACAAATTAGCACATAACATGATGGAGACATTTTGAGGCAAAGCAGGGACAACAAGCAGGACTCGCCATGCAAGTTTTTAAATATGTTTAAAAATTTATCCTTCCTGCTTCTTCCGCTCCACCCCGCAGCCCCACAAAACCGAACTTCTGTTTTAAATTCTCGGAGAGAGAAAGGATTCTCGGAAACCGGCCGATGTTTAAAATGCTTTTAACTTCTCTTAGTGAAAATCAGCAGCCCATTTAACGTCCCCCCCCCCCCCCCCGCAAAAAAAGCTTCTCAAAAGATCATTGCTGGAGGGTTGGGTTTTATTTTAGTGTGTATTAGCAAGAATTTTACTAGCTAATGTGGTTTTAAAGCTCTGGCATTGGCATCTGTTGTAAACTTTGTGTTATTATTATTATTATTCAGCACGATTAAAAACAACAAATCCCGTGGAAACCGGTGAAATCAGCAAACTTTCCAGACAGGTTTTAGTGCACTTTCCTTTCTTCGGATTTCGCCCATTGCCGAGACCAGTGCTCAGTTTGGATGCCCGGAAAGTATTTGAGTACTTGGCGTCAATCCGGTTTACTTTCGAGTAAACATGCACAGGATCGGCCTATGCGTTTGCGATCCCGTGCCCCATGGTTTTGCTCTTTTTTTGGGGGGGGGGGAATCTCTAGGTTATTTCCCATAGTCCAGGAAATAAGTTCTGTCTGAGTCAACGGCCCTTACGTGTAAAAAAGACGAAGGTGGTGAGTAATGTTCCCTCTAAACTGCACAGTCTTGTGAGCAAAACTTCTACTTTGTGAGTTACTGGCATTAAAGTTGTGAGCTGTTGCATAAATTAGAGTGCTCTGGGGCCATCCTTCCTGAGCTAAGACAAAAATGTGTGAGCTGGAGGCTAAAAATCTGTGAGCTAGCTCGCGCTAACTCAGCTTCGAGGGAACACTGGTGGTGAGCCCTTCCGCCGGCTTCCCAGGCAGGATATCGTGATTTGCCCTTGCCTTCCTCGGTGTAGCAACCCCGGTCTTCCCCAGCCGTGTCCCATCCAAGTACTGACCATGGCCGACCCTAAATAGCTCCCTAGCTCTAAGGAAGTCGGGCTACTCGGGCTGCTACTCAGAAGTAAGCCCGACTTTATTGATGGAGCAGAGGTCCATCAGTGTTTTATACTGTGTAAATAAATAAATGAATGAATGAATAAATATATATATATATAAAACAAACTGTCTAAAATTTCACAGAAGTTAACGCTTTCTTCCCTCTACAAATGAATGGGATATAGAAAGATGTAAGGACATTTCCCCCATCCCAATTAAGATGGTTGTTAAACAGACTCTCTCTCTCTCCTCTGTCAAATCAGTTTTCTATAAGTCAATTCTGGCACAAATTCAGAGTCCCCTCCTCCATCTTTATCGGGTTGTGGATCTGCCTGTTCAAGTCCTAATAGTTTGTTGTACCCATTTATAGACTCTTTAAGCATTTTGGTGTTTCAAGCGTTTGGGTTGTAGCGCAGATTAACAAGTCTTGTAAACCGCCTCAAGTGTGAGGTACAGTGGGATAGACTTGTTGGCATCCATCCGTTGCTCCTTACCTCGAAGTAAATCCTGTGAACATCAAGCGGAGTTACTTTGGAGTAAATGTGCATAGGATCGAGCCCTAAGTCCAGGACCATTTACTCAGGAGTAAGATCTACTGAACCCAGTGAAACCAGAAGCTCGAGCCCTGATCTTGTTTTACTTAGAAGGCAGCTCCAAAAATTTCGGTGGGATTTCCCGCCCCCGCCCCAGTAAAGCAAACAACCTTACTCCTTAGTTTGAGTTGCATGGCTGCATTTTCAGGGCTTTTTTTTGAGGGCGTACATGAACGCAGTTCCGGATGGCTTGGCGTCAGGGGTGTGGCCTAATATGCAAATGAGTCCCTGCTGGGCTTTAAAAAAAAGCCTTGCGCATTTCTATCAGCGCAACCCTACAGATCATTTATTTACGTTCTTTATAGTCCATCTTTCTCCCAGGGACTCAGGGCGGATTACACATAGTGAGCCAGTACAATCACAACCACACACACACACACAATGGGACATTCAGTAACCAGTGCATTAAGATTTTAGAAGTCTGGAACCATCAGAAAGAACTGAAGCATCCCTAAGTATTCACTTGACGCATTAAGCAGAGTTAGGGTTGAAGTCTCAATCGCCTTTCTGCCAAGGCACCGGAGACACTTTGACTTCAATGTAAACGCACCACGGTCAGCTGAAGGCTGCATCTCCGCCTCTCAGTGTCAGGCAGTGGACTACTTTGAACTCATCACCAACCAGGAGTCCAGCGGCGGCACCCTCCAGTCTAACGACCTGCATTCCAGCCGGAGCTTCGGCGTGTGAGTCAGGGCTCTTTCCCAGTCGCCGGGCTTTGGAGCAGCCGGCAAGACCGCGGAGGCAAGAAGCGCTTTACCCGGCAGGGGACTTTGTAAGGCTACCAAACACAAAAGAATAACGTCTAGATTCATACGGCTCCAGTCTTTCTTTGCCACCTGCGGCTACCGAACTGTCGCCTGACTTTGAAAACAGCCTTTTCGCTTTCCCAAAAATATGCAAGACCCTACAAGAACTTCTCTCCCCTCCCCTTCCCGCCCCGACTGCAATTATTATTATTTTTTAAAGCGTCTGGGGTTTATTGATCTATTCGGTGAGCGCATCAGCTCTCTGTTTGTTTAGCTCTGTCTAGACAGGAAAATCATTTTATACGGATCGTATTACCGGATCTCTCGGCTGTTTCTCTCTCTTTCCGCATCGACGACACGTTTTCAGCTCGAGTCGCTACCACCAGTGCTTTAGAAAGCGAGGAAGGTTTTGGGGAGAACTGGGCCGGAAAACTTTTTTTTTTTATCCCTCCCGGTGAGAACCATCTTGATTGGTAGGAAAGACACAGGATCGAGGTTAGGGGGACCTGGATTCAAATTCTCATTCTGGCGTGAAAAACTCACCTTGAATCAGTTTCCTAGGTGAGCCTATCTCAGCCTATCTAACAGGACTACTGTGAGGATAAAAGGGGGGGGGGGCTGGACAACCCGCCCTCCCCAGCTCCTTGGGAAAATAGCAGAATAAAAATCAAACAAAAGTCTTTTTGTTCCAAGTAACTGCATTTAGAACTTCTAAGTCTGTTAACTCGAGCAACAGGTATTTGTTTATTGGTTGTTAACCTTTCTTAGCAGCCTTTCTCCCTTGGAAACACAAGGCGGATTACAATACAAAGAAAACATTATCATTTCAGTATCTTTGGTATATAGTAAGTTAAACATTACAAAAACACAATAAAAAACAATTATAAAACTCATAAAAGTCACAATTTTATTAGTGTGGTACTGCTTCTGATATTTAGATCTGTTTTCTCCCCCTCCTTTCTAATCCTCCAAAAAGCCACTTACATCATCCTTCTCTCTTCCTTCCTTCGGTCCTCCTCACAACAACCCTATGAGGCAGGTTAAGCTGAAAGAGAGTGACTGGCCTGGGGTCACCCAGCAAAGTTAAAAGGACCAGGCAACAGGTGATGTGAAAGACCCTCTGCCTGAGACCCTGGAGAGCCGCTGCCAATCAGAGTAGAACAGGAGTGGCCACAGAGAATAAACATCATATGTTTGAGAGCAGCAAGACATGACTGTCAGAAGGAAGGAAGGAAGGAAGGAAGGAAGGAAGGAAGGAAGGAAGGAAGGAAGGAAGGAAGGAAGGAAGGAAGGAAGGAAGGAAGGAAGGAAGGAAGGAAGGAAGGAAGGAAGGAAGGAAGGAAGACAAATAGATGGGGGGAAGGAGAGGTGGAAAGAAAGCAACTTTAACTTTAAATGCATTCTCCAAGCCAGCCAGTGGAGTGGTGGGTGCTTTGAGAGCCACACAATATATGTGAAAGAGCCACATGTGGCTCCTGAGCCACAGTTTGGGTACCCCTGGAATATACAACGCTGACCTTGATGAACCAGGTTCTGATTCAGTGTAAGGTTCCAGGGCAAAATAGGGATTAGAACCTGGGGGTGCATTCACACTACACTAAATAATGTTTTTTGCAACTGGATCTTTAGTGTGTAAGAATAGCTAAAATCCAGTTGCAAAACGCATTATTTAGTGTCGTGTGAACGCACCCTGGGTGTCCCAGATCCTAGTCCGACCACGCTAACAACTGTGCCGCTTTACTGGCTGACTGTTTAAGGTCTTCACTTGTACGTCTGGATTGGTTCTTGCCTCAGCCCTGTCAGGCTGGCATTTCATCCACACGGAGGGACTGAAACTCGTGCTTCAAGTGCTATTGACTGGTGACCAAGGCACCGTTTGAACCAGGGACAATCAAACTGAACTCGGGCTGCCATCGTATGCAGGCTTCCTTGGCAGTAAGTGTGCATCACTCTTTATTCCCCCTGAGGAAACATGGATAAACTTCAGCTGTCCATTTTACAATCTGCACAGGAATTCATCAGATTTAAACTGCAGTCCTCTATGTACAGCTCAGCCGGGACTGCCCATTCAGCACCGTCAAGCTTAACAGTATTTATTCCAGCCTGCGTCAGAGCTCACTTTCCTCAGAGAAACTCCATCCACAAACGGGATTTATTTTCAAGTAAAGATGCATGGGTGGATTTGCATTCCAAACCTAATCCATCTCCAGAGATTGACCCCGGAAGCCGCCTGAACGCCCGTAGCGAGTTTTTGACCACGAGAAAAAGAGTTGGTTGAATGGGTGCAGAGTGTTTTTCCTTCGGCGGCTGAATAACGAAACAATTTTCTAGTTCTGGGAATCGGGCAAGAGGAACTGACGAGATTAAGGGTGGGTGAGTGTGTGTGTGTGTGTGTGGAGGGTGTGTGTGTGATTTTTAGGCACAGGAGCCCATGAAAGAAAACTGACCCTGAAAGCAAGTTTATTTCAGCCTCAAGTGAAACCAGAACCGAAGGCAACGTCTCGTAGAGGAATCCGGCAGCGATTTAAAGGCGATCAACTTTAATTTCCGCATGAGCTTTCGTGCGTCAGAGCTGGCTTCTTCGGATCCATAGCGAATGGTCGCAAAAGCGTCAAGGAGACACGGGTGCCCTTTTCCAGACGTGACAAGAACTCGGGAAAGAGCCTCTTTCCCACCGATGCATCCCCTAGCGCCGCTGAGCCGCTGAAAGGGCGCGTAGAAGTTAGCGGAACAGCAGGATTCCTTTGCTGCAGCGGGACACTTTCCAGTCTGCTGACATCAGTGTGGAGCAGCGGAGAACCTGCGGAAAGAACCTCTTTCTCTGAGACCCTGGAGATGCTGTCCGATCCCGGAGGGGCAAGTCAGCCCTCTGGAGATTTACCATGAAAGAAGTCCCATTGGGACTCAGGCAAATAGAATCAGACCGGGATCTTCAGTGGCATTTACTCCAGAGTAAATGAGCAGCCTAAAGAGAACTTAACTTTCTGGGTTTCGCCCAGTCTCCCTTTCCTTCTCCTTTTTTCCACGGGTCTCTTACTTTCCCCTCTATAAATTTAAGTGGGCGAGCTAGGCATAGTTAATGTATATATCTGAGTATGGGGCTTCGCTTGCCGGCAGCGCGGTGGCCTTTTGCTCGTAAGAGCTCCGGTTCATGGCAAGCCCCACTTCTAAAAGAAACTCAGAACAACAGCGCTGGGAAAGTTCTCTGTACCTTGCATCCTACTATGTACTTTTTACTTCTGTTTAATGTGTCACCTTAGTACTTATGCTTCACTTCTGGCAGCAGCCAAATCCTACCGCGCTGTCTATTGCATGTTTCACCCCATTGATTGAACTGACTTATTCTGTATAATCCGCCATGAGTCACAGTGAGAAAGACGGACTATTACATAGTTTCAACAAAACAATAAATAAACCAAGGAAAGACGGGAAAGACGAGCCATTTGTATAGAGGCTTCTTCTTCCTCCTCTTCTTTTTCCTCCTCCTGCTGTCGATAGCCGAATTTATTACCGTATATCTTTTCCCCCCTTTTTACTGTAGATGAATTATATCTCCCTACAAGGACGAATAAAGCAAATAGCAATACAGAAAGGGGTTAGGAGAGAGAAGGCTAGACAGAAAAGGAGCATCTCGTTAAAGTATGAAATCATGTCATTATCTTTCTGTTTAGACTGCTTTACACGGGTGGATTAAAATACTTTCCAAACAGAAAAATAAACAATACATGTAGCATCTAGTACTTCAGACCTATGTGAATCGCTCTTCGCCCCAATTTTTATTTTAAAAACAAAGAAAAATAATCGCTGTAGTTTCTGAAGTGTAAGTGCCATTGAAGTCGGTGGGGCTTGTTTTTGAGTAAACACGTGTAAAATCAGGCTGAGCATCCCTCCCCCGCCCAAAAGATGAAGTTTGTTCCCCGCTGCTCCTAATTCGCCAGGCACTTTATAAGCAACTGAAATCCGATTTCAGCTCAGCCTGGTAGTGAACAGAAAAGACTTTCCAAGAGATGGCCAGGCTCCTACTCTGGCGAACCTCCAAGGGACAGTTGAAACCCTCAAGGCTTTTTTTGAGCAGGAACGCACAAGAAAGAAGTTCCGGCTGGCTTGGCATCATAGGGTTTGGCCTAATATGTAAATAGGTTCCTGCTGGGCTTTCTCTACAAAAAGCCCCGTGTGACATCAGGGGGTGTGGCCTAATATGCAAATAAGTTCATGCTGGGCTTTTTCTACAAATAAAGCCCTGGAACCCGCCTTAACACCAGTAATGCAACCCCGCCCCCAATGAAATACTACCTCTCGCTGCTAGAGTCTAGCATTTTAATTTTTGTTTTGTATTTCAGGTATTTATTTCATTTCTCCCCTGCCTTTCTCCTCGAAGGGGACCCCAAAAGGCTTACATCCCGCTTCCATTATACCCTCACAACAACCTTGTGAGGTAGGTTCGAGTGAGATAGTGTGACCCGAGGTCACCCAGCCGGCTCCCAGGGCAGACCGATTGTTCGAACCTGGGTCTCCCACATCCGAGTAGGACGCTCTAACACCCACACCTCTTGACTGAATACAATGCCTCTCTTGCTTCTTGTGGACCTAAACCCAAGGTAAAAGCACCAGAGCAGATCTCGGCGGACTTTTGTGACCGTCTGTCTCTTTTTCGGCTTTGGCAAGGGAAGGGGAGCCCCGCGGGCACATTCCTGGCTCAGATCCGACTACAGGGGAGGCGTCCCGCTGAGGCTGCCTGGAAAAGCGGATCGGGGGTGGCAAGGCGATGACGGAGCGGTTGCCCTCGGGGAAACCTGGTGGATGCCTCGTTCCGCAGCCCACTCAGCCCGGCTGAAGCCCCGCTCTGTTCTGCGGGCGAGTTTCGCAATGCTTGTTTAAACAGATGTCAGGCTCTGGGGTTTTGCTCGCGCTGCCCACGCTCCTTCCTCCCCCCCCCCCCGCACTATAAACCCAAAGCTACCCAGAATCCTGTGCTTCCTTAGGACAAGCAATGCAATTCTAAACACAGTCTGCTAAATCCACTGAAATCAGTGGGCCTAGAAAGGTGTGACCCTTAGGAATGCACTGTGAAGGCGCAATTCTAGGCAGACTTGCCTGGGGGTTAAATCCCACAGTGCGAGTTGTTTCCAAAGAAACATAACTTTGGCCGCCATATCCCACCGAAAGCGGTGGGACTTTTTATTTACTTTATTAATTTATTAGACTTCATTTGTACCCCGCCTTTCTTCCCAGTGGGGACCCAAGGCGGCTTACACCGTTCTCCTCTCCTCCTTAGTTATGACCGATTTATTTTATCTCCAAACTGGTGATTTGTATAGGCTATGCATCTGATCGCAGGCTGCGATCCTAAAATAGGCGCGAGTCTCCCTGAATGAAGTGGAACTTTTGGGCAAACACAGTCGATCCGTTCGATGTTAACCACTTTGAAGCCTTGCAGAAGCAAACTCGTGACGTCAGTGGTACTCATCCCAAGCACAGACATAAGGATACAGCCTTTATAAAGTCCCACTAAGGCCAATGGCTCTGAGGCTCTTCGAGATGTTCTTAGCTACATTTACTTGGAAGTCAATTCCACTTCCTTCTCCAACGAAATCGTACTTTTGCAGAGTAACCCTAATCCAGGACTAAACCCTAATCTGCTCTAAATCCAAGTAGTTCAGAAATGTGAAACTTTGTTAAAGATTGCATTGTTTAAGTAAATTGCTCGAGAGAGGTGGAAAGCTGGTCCTCTTTGGCTAGGCATAACTCGAGAGATAACTTTTCTTGTTCGTTAAAAAACAACAACAACAACCAATGAAAACCACCCCACGGCTCTTCCAAAGCGAGCCAGGGGTATTTATTACGACCCCTTCCTCGCAAACACACACCAGTCGGATCTCAAAAGCTCCAGTGAGATGACGTATAGCGTCGCGTCTTTCATTCCTGAAAGATTCCAAGGCAATCGGATTGTCCCAGGCTTGCCAGCTCTAGGATGGGAAATACCTAGAGATTTGAGGAGTGGGCCTGAGGAGGGCGGGATTTCAGGAGGCGAGGGAACTCACTCAGCAAGGTACAGTGCTATAGAGTGCACTCCCCCAAAACGTAGTTGTCTGGAAATTGTCTGTAATGGGAGAGTTCCAGGTGCCACCTGGAGGTTGGCAACCGCAGATCACGGTACGGGGAAAGAGTCCATCGCTACTCGGACCTAAACTAGAACAATGCACACTCCAACATAGTTTATGGCATGCAATGGAGGAAGTGGCACTTCCCCCCCCAGCCACTCTCCAGGCGACAGCTGTCTTGCAGGAAGGCGCTTGCCGGGAGCGCAGCCCGATCCTGTTGGAACCGCTTTTGATTGCAGTGCTCCTTCTGCCTCTGCGAGGCTGCGATCCCACGCACATTTTCGAGTAAATCCCACTCGGCAAACCTTGCACAAGAACAAGCTGCTAAGTGTGTTTAGAAGTGCGTTGGCTTCAGCCTTCTCCACCTCCCAAACACCACCTTTCACCTCTCTCTCTCTCTCTCTCTCTCTCTCTCTCTCTCTCTCTCTCTCTCATTTATTTATTTATTTAATCCCAGTATTCGTCCAACAGGTCAAGTCATAAAACGGTTCGGGACTGAAAAGAATTTAAAGCCACACTGGTCATACAGCAAGCATTAATACCGCTGGACTCTCCTATTAGTTCTAGAAACAGCTTTTAAAAGTCCGCCTGAGTCTCATCCAATCCCATGACGGTTACGTCACTTCCTCTTCCTCTCCGCCGGAGTCCTGTGCAGTTTTTATGAGCGTAATACATTTATTTTCGCCTGGTTGCTTAGTTTGAGGCTCTCCTGGCTGGGTCTCTAATTCTTTGGAGTGGTGATGAGGCCTCCTGGTTGTTTTTTGGGGGGAAATTAATAAAGGCTGGCTTAGTATATCCGTAAAAAGAGGGGTCTCCAATATGGCGCTTATGGGATCCTGGTGTCAACAGACACCTTCCCTGGCGCCCGCCAAGTGCTTTTAGAAAGAGTGGGGCTAGGAGGGGCGTTTGCCCAATAGGGTTTCTGACTCGGTGTGAATAATAAACAACGTCTTTTTGAATAGATCTTCCTGAAATGGTGAAGGTATACTATGCGAGCTATGAATAATTCCGCACTCTGATATTTTGTGGTGGGCTCCTCCGCCTCCTGCAGCAGCCATTTTGTGACTGTGATTACTGTTGTATGTCTGCATACCAGAGGTGCCCACAGGCTCAAAAAGGTTGGAGAGTCCCTGTGTTAAAAATTCAGACTATGATCTTGGAGACCTAGGTTTGATTTCCCACTCTGCCACAGCAGCTCGCCAGTGACAAGTGTTTGTTGCAAGGCTAAAACTATAGTGGAGGACAATGTTGAAAACTACTATGGGTCCACTTTAGCAAGGAAAATAAGGGTTTCCAATCTCCAGGTGGTGGCTGGAGATATCCACCTATTGGAACTGATCTCCAGGCAACAGAGATGAGTTCACCTGGAGAAAATGGCCACTTTGAAAGGTGGACTGTATGGTATTATTCCCCATTGAAGTCCCTCTGCTGCCCAAACCCCTCCCCCCAAATCTCCAGGTATTTCCTGTTATGCAGACCTGGCAAACCTAGTATACCAGTATATAGTCAAAATAAATTAATGTCTGGAGATCCAGGAAGCTCTAGAAAAGGTTTCCATCACACTATGCTTCCTGGTTTTCTACATACAGGGAGTTCCATGTGCTTAGGGCTGTGTCAGCCCAGGGTTGGGAAATACCTGGAGATTTGGGGGGTAGAGCCTAGGGAGGGTGGGGTTTGGGTGGGAAGGGACCTCAGCAAGGTATATTACCATAGCATCCACCCCTCTAAAGCAGCCATTACCTCCAGTTGAACTGATCTTGGTCATCTGGAGATCAACTGTAACAGCAGGACAGCTCCAAGTGCAACTTGGAGGTTATCAACCCCATAATGTGAGGAAGTGTTTAAAGTATAATGCTACAGCCCAAAGAAGTATACCATGTCTTTGAATTAACATGTATTTCCCAACACCATGTGACTGTTTTTATCAATGATTAGCCCAGCCCTTTTAAAACTCTCCCTCCACCCAAAGGTACTGTTCCTTCACACCCAGAGATAGTGGCCAGTTAATGTATTGAAGGTTATTTTGTTCATTGTCTCCTTACTCTTACTGATTTCAAAGAAAGGGAGTGAAAATGTTGGCAGGAGAGTGGGAAAGGATTAGTATACTTGCAGAGTCCATTGAATGAGATGGGTGAAGCAGCAGCAACATTGAATTAGATGAATGGACCTTGAGCTGAAACAGAGAAAAGGATGAGAAGAGATTCATTTATTTGTTTATTCATAGTCCCCCTTTCTCATTGAGACTCAAGATGGATTTCCCAACGTAAATTAGTGCAGTGAACAGAATAAGACATTTGATAAGCAAGTAGATTCAGTTGTATTGCTGTGCTGGTTGGAAGCAGCAGAACAAAGTTTGAGTTGAGTGGCACCTTTAAGACCAGCATAGTTTTATTCAAGGTATAAATTTTTGTGTGCCTTGAATAAAACTGTGCCACTGGGTAAGCAAGCAATAAAACTAGGATTACAGAAATTGGAAGTAAAGCATAAGTATCAGATATGACATGTTAACAAGTAATAAGACTAGGATTACAGAAGTCTGAAGTAAAGCATAAGTATGACATGTTAACAATGCCCTGAAGTGGAATTACATAGGAAGAAAGCAATATAGTGAGGGCAAGATGATCTATATGACAAACAGGTAACATATACATGGTAGTGTTGTTCACATATGCATTCTCTTTATTAAAGCATCTTCTTGAATCACTGCATTATAATATAGCCTTATTGCCTTTATTGGAGGGAAGATGCCATGGTATAGTCCAGTCTCATCAGATCTTGGAAGCTAAGCCGGGTCAGTACTTGGAAAGGAAACCACCAAGGAAGACTCTGAAGAGGAAGGCAATGGCAAACAACCTCTGCTTCTCCCTTGCCTTGAAAGCCCCTATCTGGGTCACCATAAGTTGCCTTGGACCCGATAGCACTTTACACACATGCACAATGCCTTTATAAAAATGGCCTCCTGAACAGCTCTGTTTTATAGGATGCCAACAGTATGGGAGCCACCCTGACCTTCTCAGGCCATTCCTTCCACAAGTGGGGGCCACAACAGTCAATTCAGATCTGTGGGTGGTCGTTGATCTTGGCTATTTGCAGAAAGGTACTTGCAATGACAAACCACCCCATAAAAAAGTCTGCCCTGAAAATGTGATGCAATGTCACCCCAGAATCGGAAATGACTGGTGCTTGCATAGGGAAATACCTTTACCTTTTTTACCTTTTTAGTTGCCAGATGAACAAAACTATTGTGATGCGGGGGTGGGGGAAGGAAAGGCAGTCCTGCAGATATGAGAGTCCAATGTCCCAACAGGTATTGGCCTCATGAGGCATTCTGTGCCAACTGGACTCTCTGAGATGACTTCATGGGTTGGTCTAAAGTGCATAACAGTAGTCTAGCTTCCATGTCACCATGTCATTGATCCTTGGTAGCCAGATTGGCCAAGTCTAGGTAGGGGGCAATCTGCTGGACTAAACAGTGTTGGAAGAAAGCACTTTTTGCATCTTAAATTTGCTTCTCCAGGAGTAATGTTGGATCTAGTATAACTGCTAGGCTCTTAACAGAATCAGCAAGGGTCAGCTGAGCTCCATTGAAAGTAAGAAGCACAATATCCTTCAAGACCTCAGCATTTTCTCTCTCATAAGGATTTGGCTACAATAAAGATATGGCCTTCCCAGCTATTTGAAACTCTGATCCAAACCTTTACTTGCTAAATTCTTTCTCTGAGCTTCTTGCCTTGTTCTTAGACCTCTTTCCCTAGGCTAGTGATCCCCATGATGGCATCTACAGATGGTTTCCTGGTACCTATTTGGTTTTCCATAGAACATCCGTTCTCAAAAGCAAAGTGCCATCCTGGCTTTCCTCCACCTTTCTGGAGTAGGAGTTGCTTCAGAAGAACTTAGGTGGCATCATTTTTGTGTCTGCAGGAAGCATCCACTGGGAAGCAGCTGCTTTTGCCTTGCAATCTTCCAACATTTTGTGATTGGCCTCAGAACACTGTGGCAACCATTTTTTGGTAGCTTCTCTCCCCATGGCACCCTGTCCCTCTCTCCAAAATTCCAACAAGGTCCATAGCCCCAAGAAAATTGGGTACCCTGGCTCTGACCTAAGTCAATGAGCACTAGACATAGAGGGTGGGGGCACATGCTGGGGGATAGGAGCAGTTTTAGTTCTTTATGAGCAATGGGACAAAACTCTTTGTGCATATCTCCCCCTTAAATCTATAAGTCAAAAGACATAAAAGCTGAACATTCTAGGAAGAGACTTGTAACATCCCTCACTGAGGTAGGCCCCACAAGTCTCTCCCACCCCTGGTTGAATGTAAGAGCGAAGAGAGAAAAGATTTGATATCTAGCAGAGGATGAATGGATTCTCCTATCCAGCAGAGGATGAATGGATTCTCCATCTGGTTCTGGAAGCAACATACCCACATCAAACAAACCATTATGTGTAAGAAGAGGTGGGGGAGCTGTCTGGGTAGAGGCCTAAGGCCCACAGTCATTCCTTTCCTCCAGAGAGTTGATGCTTTCGTGGAATTCACAGGCTTGTGGTTGATCACCACAGTCATTAAGGATGAGGGGGGGGGGGGGAAATGGGATGGGGGGTTATCCGTCCCATGAATCAGTCTTATTGTGGGCCCCTGTGGCTCAGAAGCATTCTGGGCTACGCTTGTGGCCTTTGGCAGCCCACAAAATGGCTATGTTTTCTGCCATATGATGTCTGTTTATCTGTGTGAGGAAACCTCTGAGAAAAACGTCACACAAACACAGTAAATAACAAGGCCGAGTCAGACTGGAAAAGCATTGTTGCTGTGACAAGTTGCCTGTCTTTACTGGATAGTGTGCCAAATATGACTGCAGTTCCTGGGCTGTGTTTAACTCTCCAAGATTAGGAGAGGGGTGGAGGTGGTGGAGAGAGAGAGAGAAAACCCAGCGGCAGCTGACATTCCAGCAAGACTTCAAGGCTATAAATATGTGGCTTTACCACCCAAGGACTTTCCTCTTGGTTTCGACACCAGTGATAAAGGAGCCATTGTACAAGGAGCTGTGGGAGATGGCATGTGTATGGAGCACATGTGCCCCATTGTTCCAGGAGTATCCTGGATCTCCTGCTGCTGCTATTCAAATTAATAATGGACCTTTAACATGAATGGATGTACATTTTCCCCCTTTCCATTCATTATTCAGCTCTCAGTAGGCAGCCGTGTTGGTCTGAAGCAATAGAACAAAGCAGTAGACAAGTGCACCTTTAAGACCAACTAAGTTTTATTCAGAATGTAAGCTTTCGTATGTTCTTAAGCAGACTTCATCAGACCTCTGCTTAAGTCTGCTTAAGAGCATATGAAAGCTTACATTCTGAATAAAACTTAGTTGGTCTTAAAGGTGCACTTGTCTACTGCTTTGTTCTTTTATTCAGCTCTATTTAGTCAGACTGTGTTATTTGCTAAAGAGATGGACAAGCATTATCATTACACTTTCATCCATCTACATATATGATAGATAGATGGATAGATAGATAGATGATAGTTAGATGAGAGAGAGAGAGACAGACAGACAGACAGAGACAGACCACTTGTTTTCTTATCATTTGGATCACTCCACTTTTGATGCCCATCACTGGTCTTTAAGGCATTATCCCAACGATGCAAATACCTCTCCCCTTTTATTGTATTGCATGCAGGGCTTTTTTTGTATAAAAAGCCCAGCAGGAACTCATTTGCATATTAGGCCACAGCTACTGATGGCACCATTGTTTCACACAGGGCCTTTTGTAGATAAAGCCCAGCAGGAATTCATTTGCATATTAGGCCACACCCTCTGACACCAAGCCAACCAGAATTGTATTCCTGTGCGTTCCTGCTCAAAAAAAGCCCTGATTGCATGGAGGGATTGATTGTCTTTCCAGCGGTGATTGGCTGAACTGCACTAAGATCACAGTAGGCAGGTCTGGCAGCCATTTCCTTTAGCTGCTACTAATTAAGTAGATAAGGTGTTTGTTTTTGAGCAGGAACACACAGGAATGCAGTTCTGGCTAGCTTGGTGTCAGGGTGTGTGGCCTAATATGGAAATTAATTCCTGCTGGGCTTTTTATACCAAAAAAGCCCTGAGTAGATCATAGCCAGAGAGAAGGAGGGATGAAAGTTTCAGGTGGGGAGTAGTGTTGCTGCAGGGCTTTTTTGTAGCAGGAACTCCTTTGCATATTAGGTCACACACCCCTGATGTAGCCAATCCTCTAAGAGCTTACAGTAGGCCCTGTAAGAAGAGCTCTGTAAACTCTTGGAGGATTGGTTACATCAGGGGTGTGTGGCCTAATATGCAAAGGAGTTCCTGCTACAAAAAAGCCCTGTTTGGTGTGTATAGAACAAAATTTGAGCCCTGTAGTGCCTTAAAGACCAGTAACATTTCCTAGTGTATAAGCTTTTGTGAGTCAAAACCGTGACAGATTTTGTCAGATACCAGGGATGAAGGCTACTAACCTCCAGGTGGTGCCTGGAGTTCTGAAATTATGACATCTCCATACTACAGAGACCAGAAGAAATAAAAACTGTGGAAAACAAATTACTAATGAGTAAAGTTGTCTGGAAATTTACTAACAAGTAGACAAATTGCAGGTAGAAAGTTCAACAAGTAAGGAATCCAAGATACACATTTCAGGTAGAAACTTCAACAGGTAAGCAATTCAATATATAAATTTCAAATTGAACGTTCTACAGGTAAGGAATCCAGATCCGTCAACAGCAAAGATATGAACAAATGTCCTGAATGGGGTATACAGTCTATAAATGAATAGACATGAATTCACCACAACAGACCCAAGCCTGACTAGGGCTTTTTTTTGTAGCAGGAACTGCATTGCATACTAGGCCATACACCCCTGATGGCCCTGTAATAAGACCTCTGTGAGCTCTTGGAGGATTTACATCAGGGGCATGTGGCCTAATATGCAAAGGAATTCCTGCTACAAAAAAAGCCCTGAGCCCAACAATTGTTTTGAGGTGTTCTCTCTTTTCTCAAGAGTTTGGCATCTTATTCACATAACAGTGACTGAATTTCTAAGTGAACAGCTAGCCTTCAAACATTCAACAATATTTCTGCATAATTTTTTCCCAATAAGCCACCTGTTCTTCTTCTCCCCTGTCTTCCTTGGGCACTGTCCCCAAATCTCCAAGAATTTCCCCAAACCAGAATTGGCAACTCTTGCAGGGGTGGAATTCAGGATGGACACTTATAGATTTGTCCTACCTATTGCTTTAGAGGACAGGTCCAGCCCACTTAGTTATTGTGGGATCTCATTTAACATTTGACATGCATTGCTCAGTGCTTACCCTTTTACTTGAGCTAGATTAACATAAGACAATAGTGATATTTAGAAAATTAAATTTCGGTTTCTGTTTTAATGAAAAAAGACAGACCAGACTGCGGAGCAGGGTCATATACCTTCTTCTTCTTGAGTTTCACCCCTGGGGACAGGCGAAGCAGATGCGCCTATGCAAGAAAGTAAAACAGAGGTTAAAGAGAGGTGTACTCCAAAAGAATGAGAGAAAAAGGAGGAGTCTATCAGGAAATCTAAATCTGGGGAAGAGAACAGAAACAGGCATGCAATTTGACATAATCAGCCTGTCTCAGAACACCTTACTGACTCAGAAACACTGTTCGGCTTTGGGACTCGAAGGCTTTTTTTGTAGCAGGAACTTATTTGCATATTTAGGCCACACACCCCTGATGTAGCCAACCCTCAAAGAGCTTACAGTAGGCCCTGTAAGAAGAGCCCTGTAAGCTCTTAGATGATTGGCTACATCAGGGGGTTTGGCCTAATATGCAAAGGAATTCCTGCTACAAAAAAGCCTTGGGAACTACCAAGAGGTCAAGACACTCAACAGCTGCCCCAGGTCTCCTCCTAGTTGTGCATCGTTTTCCTGAACCTGCCCAACTCCTGGAGGGGTTTCTCCCTTCTCTCTGGGTATCAATGCTGCCACCAGCTAATTACTTGGAGTATTTTCCGCTATGACAGCCAGCAATCCTAGTACTCTGCCCACATTGCCTTTTATAGACTCCACCTTATACACCCCCATCTCCTGTGCTTGCTCCAATTAGCCTTCACATGAACAACTTACTACACCTTTACACTCCCAGGGATCTAGCAATCTATTTGTTAAAAATAAAATGTCCACACATGTACTCAGTACAGCAATGCATCAAGCAAGGTTACAAAGTAAAGGTGCATATACACAATCTTCTGCCCCTTTGCTAAACATACACAGGCTGTTATTATTCTAGGGTAGATTCTAGGGTAGCATTCTAATCAATCATTCATTACCAAGTCTTTATCCAGGCTACCTGCCCTTTGTTAGCTCTATGTGGTAATGGCAGCCATCAAGATGGAGCCCAGATGTGAGAGCACCTTCCTGTAAGTTATCCCCAGGACAGACTTCCTAAAATGGACCCTGTAATGTACTGGGAGACGAGACGTGGTAAAGGCATTGGTCTTTAATCGCTGATACATTACAGAACTGGGAAACACGCGGCCGGGTCCGCTAATATATACATGCACCCCGGATCAACCCCCCTGCTGGCCAGCCCAATCCTGGCCAGTTAAACTTCCCGCGCTTGGTCTTGATTGGCGGTGACTTTTCCCGCGCTGCGCCAGGTAACCCGAGGACGTCCCGGCTTGCGCGGCGCGGGTGCAGAGTCCGATACTCAACACTCCTCCCCCCTTAGTTTAAACCACATAGTCCCGGAGGTACGCCGGTGCTCTCCGTTCCCGTGTCGATCTCCTCGGGGTCGCTCTTGGTGCGGAGGCTGGTTCCGTTGTGGGCGATGCTGCTTCTGGCTGCGGGATGTTGGGGTCTGTTTCAGGCTCCGGCTCTGGTTCGGTGTCTCTGGGGGCGTCATAAGTGGGTAGTTCCTGTATTGGCGAGCGCCCTTCCGGACCTTCGGTTGCCCGCGGATCCCTATTCCCTACCTCCTCTGTTTCTTCGGGTAGGGTGCGGCGGCGCAGCTGATCTATGTGCCGCCTTAGTACCTGGCCCCCCTCGGTGGTCACCTCGTATGACCTGGAACCTGTCACCCTAAGGACTCTCCCCGCGACCCACTCGGGACCGCTTGCGAAGTTCTTCGCGTATACCGGGTCACCCGGAAAGAACCCCCGCACCGCCTCCCGGACCTCTGGGGACCCGCGGACCTCGGGGGCCCGGTCGGGGTGCAGCCTGTCTAGGCGTGTTGTCAGTTTCCTCCCCATAAGCAGTTCTGCGGGGCTGGATCCCGTTATAGGGTTTGGGGTGATCCTGTTGTGGAACAGGAAGGCTGAGAGGCGGTGGTCCCAATCCCCTTGTACTATTCTCCCCAGTGCTTCCTTGGCGGTCCGCACCATCCGCTCTGCCTGGCCGTTGGTGGCCGGATGGAAGGGTGCGGATCTTATGTGTCGTATGAGGTACCTCTCCGTGAACTCCCGGAATTCCCGGGAGGTGAATGCAGTACCGTTATCCGTCACCAGGGTGTCTGGGATCCCGTGCGTGCATAGGACCCTCCTGAGTGCCCGGACGGCTGCTGCTGTGGAGGTTGAGGCTACTGGAATCACCTCCAGCCATTTTGTGTAGGCATCCACAAGTATAAAAAAGATTTGGCCCTGATACGGGCCTGCAAAATCTAAGTGGAGGCGGGACCATGGTCGCCTGTTAGACTCCCATCTGTGGACCGGGGCTGATGGGGGATCGGGCCGGGATTCTTGGCAGGGTTGGCACCTCCTCACCCACCCCTCTATCTCCTCATCCATGCCCGGCCACCACACATAACTACGGGCCAGGGCTTTCATCCTCACGATGCCCGGGTGGGTCTCGTGGAGGTCTTCCAGCACCTGCTTGCGCAAGGGGGGGGGAACCACCACCCGACTGCCCCAAAGCACACACCCCTTGTGGGTTGATAGCTCGTCCTTCCTGGACGCGAATGGCCTGAACGCGTCTTCGACTTTGCCTGATGGCCACCCCCTCCCCACCCAGTCCCTGACCCGTGCCAGGATGCGGTCCCTCCCTGTTGCCCGAGCCACCTCCGCCGCGTGCAGGGGGCGCTCGGGGAGCGATTCAATGAGCATTACCCCATGTGCCGGGGCGGGATCCGGTTCTGTCATGGGGAGCGGCAGGCGGCTGAGGGCATCGGCGTGTCCCATGGCTTTACCCGGGCGGTGGATCAGTTCATACGTGTAGGAGTTCAGGAACTGGTTCCACCTCAGGACCCTCTGGGATAGGATTTGGGGGGTCTGACGGTCTGGAGCTAGGAGGCCCAGGAGCGGCTTGTGGTCCGTGGCGATGGTGAAACGCCTACCGTAGAGGTAGTCGTTGAACTTGTGCACCCCCGCCACGATCGCCAGGGCCTCCTTGTCAATTTGAGCGTAGTTCCGCTCCACTGGAGATAGAGTCCTTGAATAGTATGCGACTGGCACTTCCCTCCCGTCCGGGAGTTGGTGCCCCAAGACCGCTCCTACTCCGTAGGGGGAGGCGTCGCAAGCTAGGATCAGGGGTAGGTTTTCGTCGTAGTGGTGAAGTACCGCGTTAGAGACCAAGAGGTCCTTCACCGCTTGGAACGCCGCGGCTTGGCGTTGGCCCCAGACCCACGGGGCCTGTTTATCCAGCAAACGGTGCAACGGTTCCGCTACGGCGGCTTTGTGCGGTAGGAACGTGTGATAAAAGTTCAACAATCCTAAAAAACTCTGTAGTTCTGCCTTGCATTTGGGCGCCGGAGCCTGGACTATGGCCCTGGTCTTGTCCGCCGTCGGGTGTATCCCCGCCGCGTCCACGGCGAACCCCAGGAACTCCACTCGCGGGACCCCTAACAAACATTTCTCCTTTTTGACTCTCAGCCCCGCCGCTTGGAACCGCCTGAGGACCTCGCGCAGGCGGCAGCAGAACTCTCCTTCATTGGGGGCGGCGATTAAAACGTCGTCAAAGAAGGGTTGAACTCCGGGGATCCCTTTAAGGAGAGAGTCCATTATGCTCTGGAATATCCCCGGAGCCACACTGACCCCGAACTGCAGCCGTTTAACCCTGAACGCGCCCCTGTGGGTCACGATCGTCTGCGCCTCCGCTGTCTTAGCGTCGACCGGCAGTTGCTGGTATGCTTGTGCTAAGTCCAGCTTCCCAAAAACCTTCGCCCCGGCTAGCGCTGCTAGGACGTGGCTGACCACCGGGACTGGGTAGGGGTTGTCTTGTAGCGCCTTATTGATCGTGCACTTGTAGTCAGCGCAGATCCTCACCTCCCCATTGGGTTTGACGGGCGTTACTATGGGGGTTTCCCATTCCGCGTATGTTACCGGTTCTAGGACGCCCTGGGCCGTTAGGCGGTCCAGTTCTGCCTCTATTTTAGGCTTAAGGGCGAACGGGACGCGCCTCGCTTTAAGCCTTATGGGCCTGACCATTGGGTCAATCGGTAGGGTGATGGGCGGACCCTTATAGCTCCCCAAAGACCCATCAAAGACCTCGGGGAACTCATGGCAGACCCCGTCGAAATTGCTTGCCTGCAAGTGGTCCACCCCCACCAGCTGGATCCCCAGGGGATTGAACCAAGCCAACCCTAGAAGTGTGGTCAGTTGGCGCTTGACCACTAGGATGTCCAGGGGCCCTCTGAAACCCCTTCTTTCCACATGCACCCGGGCCCACCCCACGATGTGTACTGGGTTCTTCTGAAAGTCCCTCAGTACGAAGTCCGCTGGCCTCGTTTGAAGGCGGCGGTGGGGGCATAGTTTCTTGAGGGTTTCCTCCGAAATGATGGAGATGGAGGAACCCGAGTCCACTTCCATGGTGCAGGGGGCGCCCTCGATTAGGACCGACATTTTGACCTTGTCTGGGGCCGATAGGGGCAAGTTCAATACCTGCAGAGTGGTGGATGCCGTCGTGTGGGTGTCCAGGGAGTCGTGATGCGCTGATGGTTGTCGGCGGCTGTTCTTGGCCCGGCAAGCCCGAGCGATGTGGCCCGTCTTTCCGCAGCTGCGGCAGTCCAGGTTGCGGTACGGGCAGTCCCGGCGCTCGTGGGGGTCGCCGCAGCTGGCGCATCTGGGACCGGTGGTGGCGGTGGCCCTCTCCGTCGCTCGCTGTCTAGTGGGGGCCCTTGTGTCCGTTCTTTGGGGCCGCCGGAGTTGAAACGCTTCTTCCTCTGTTCGGTCTTCTGGCTCCGTTTCCCCTTGGTGGACTGCTTCACCTCGTGGCTGGCCGAACGCCTTGGTGGCCCTCTCGAAGGCCGTTGCCTCGTTGAAGGCTTGTTGTAGCGTTAGCTCCTCCTTCGCGAAGAGCTTCTGCTGCAATCGCTCGTCGCGGAGGCCCCAGACGAAACGGTCCCGCAGGGCTTCGTCCCTTTTGTCAAAGTTGCAATTTCCGGCGATCTGCCGAAGGGCCGCCAGGTAGACCGCCGCTGTCTCCCCCGACTTTTGGTCCCTCTTGTGGAAGAGGAATCGGCGGGCGACGATGGACGGTTGGGGTGAAAAGTGGCCCGTGAGGAGCCTCACGACTTCCCGGTAGGTCCTCTCCGTCAGCTTAGCTGGAGCGGAGAGACCTCGTGCGATCTCGAAGGTCTCTTCGCCACAGACGCTCAGCAGGACGTCTCTCTTTCTCTCGTCATCGTCGATCAGGTTCGCCCGCAGGTAGCACTCGACCCTTTTGGTGTAGGTCTCCCATCTCTCGGGGTGCTCCGGGTTGAATTCCGCAAGATGGCCCGTCGTTACGCTCGAGTTCGCCATGGTGGCGGCGGGCTGCCCGATCCTGCGGTCTCTCGCCTTCCTCGTCTCCGGCCGGACCTATCTAGATCCCACCTTCGTCGCCAGTGTAATGTACTGGGAGACGAGACGTGGTAAAGGCATTGGTCTTTAATCGCTGATACATTACAGAACTGGGAAACACGCGGCCGGGTCCGCTAATATATACATGCACCCCGGATCAACCCCCCTGCTGGCCAGCCCAATCCTGGCCAGTTAAACTTCCCGCGCTTGGTCTTGATTGGCGGTGACTTTTCCCGCGCTGCGCCAGGTAACCCGAGGACGTCCCGGCTTGCGCGGCGCGGGTGCAGAGTCCGATACTCAACAGACCCCATTCCCCTCAAGTCCGCAGAACTTATCTCCTCTGTCAGCTCACTCTTTCTTGAGTAAATCCTTCTCTGCATGTCCTTCCAGATGCAATCTAGCACTTAGCATCATCAAGTCCCAGTTAGCTCCTAGGTGTCATTTTCCCGCCAGGGTACAAGACAGCCTTTTAATTGTTCTCTGCAAGCCAGAAGTATTTGCATAACTGAGCCTTAAGTACTGGTTACTTGTGAAAGGCATCTATGGCATGGGAATGTTCATGAGCAATTAAGAAGCCTTCTGTTTCCTGTTCTTGTGCTAACAGAGAAAACTTGAAACAAATGTGAGGGTTTTGTTGTAGCCTCCAAACTGTAAATAGTGTGGTCTAGCCCATAATGGAAAGCATTTCCTCACACAGCGCAATAGCATTAGCAGGGTTCTTGATGAAAATTTTGAGAAAAAAATGAAATATATGCTAGACTTGCTTCCTTATCAATCCAAAACTTATGTTATTGTTAATTTTTTTTAAAATATAATTTTTAACTTCCTTCATATATACATTTGCACTATTGGGCATATTTATGAAATAGCACATGTGCATTAGTTTTTGCTATCTGCAAAGTAGGAAATAATAAAAGTTGAAAATACAAAATAGAAATTTTGTAGTAAACAAAAGAAATTGTATGATTTGGGCAGAGCAAATGTCATACTATCATAATAGTAAAAAGGTAAAGGTCATTCCCCTGTGCAAGCACCAGTCATTACCACTCTGTGCCACGGGGCTCAGTATTCATAATAGTACCACTAGCATATTTGGATATCAAATTAAACATTATAACTTTGAAAACACTGCACTCTTCAGTAGTACATTTTCATCATACACATTCTGACATATTAATAGTGGATAAAGTTTGTCATAGTTAACCATTAAATATATCCTTGAAAATACATAACAAGGAGTTGTCATTCCATAATACTGTAAATTATCTCACATGACAATGTAATAGTACTACTTCTGTATGAGACAAACCTTGCCTTGAAAAGCATTTCAATCATTCCAAAAGAGAAAATATTACCTAGGAGCCTTTTTTCAGTGCTCTCCTAATTCTCCAGTTGTTCTGTCAGAAAACTAAGACAAGTCCTGAGGGGAAAATGGTTTTCTTCCTAATTTTTTCAAGCTGTCAGATCTTTAAGTGTGACTTGCCCAAGGCCATCTAGAAAAGAACTGTTTTTTTTTTAATATCCCGCTTTCCTCTACCTTGAGTCTCAAAGTGGCTTACAATCTTCTTCTCTTCTCCCCACAACAGGTAGGTAGGAGAGACCGTGGGAGAGAGTTATCAAAGAACTGTGACTGAGCCAAGATCACCTAGCAGGCTACATGTGGAGGAGGAGGTGAGAATCAAAGCTGGTTCTCCACATTAATAGTGCATTCGCACTATACTAAATAATGTGTTTTACATCCAGATTTTTGCTATTCTTACATAGTAAAAATCTGGATGTAAAACACATTATTTAGTGTCCTGTGAATGCACCATAAGTCTGCATACTTAACCCCTACATCACACTGGCTCTCCAAGGTTTCAAAGGACCACTCCATCACTCTAATCACCATACTACATTGTTTCAATTCATCACCACAACTGTTTTTAACATGTTTGTGGCCAGTTGGAAAATGAATATACACTGCTATGTGATTTACCTCTTAAATTTCAGTGATCTTTATTGAACTTTTCTGAAACTTTTAGTGATCAAGAATACACATCTTTGTTGATGTAATTATATACCTTAGAAGAGTATCTTCCCATATATATATATATTTAAAAAAACTAATAATACAATAACTGCCAATGACGGGTGGGTCATATTAACATAACCATAGGTAGGAGAACTAAGAACATTAATACTTATTCCAAATTATTAAACTAGAATGGTACAGTTTAAATAAGAATGATTGTTTTCACAAAATTAGGTAACCAAGATGGGTTATCTAAACCAGAAAGGTGGGATATAAATGGCAACCAAACAGAGTCAAAACTGGTATTGTAAGAACCCTTTTCAGATTCATGTATGTTAGATGCAATTTTGGTCAACAAACAAAAGTCAGTTGCTTTTTTCAGCCATTCAAAAACAGAAGGTACATGGGTGTTCTTCTAAGACTTTGCCAATATCGCTTTCCAACATAAGGGGGATATTGATGCGTGCATAAGGTTTAGTTTCTCTGGTGTTAACTACCAATGTGTTAAACATTTAAAAGATTGTGTATGAGTAGGTATTGCTTTGGATTTTAATGAGGGAGAATTCCAAATATTTTTTGACTAGAAGACCAAATAAAGCCTTGAGAAACAAACGTGGGAAAAAAGGATTTTATAAAAGAATTTCACAATTCATCCCAAGCAAAATTAAGACTTGTGTAAATAAACAGAGAGCCACTGTGATATAGTGATTTGTGTGTTGAGCTAGGATCTGGAAGAATCAGGTTGGAATGCCCATTCTGCTATGGAAGCTCGCTGGATGATCTTGGTCCAATCACACACTCTCAGCCTAACCTACCTCACTGGATGAAGATAAAATCGAGGAGAAAACATCCAGGCTACTTTAGGTTCCCACTGGGGAGAAAGGTAAGGTATAAATGAAGTGAGTAAATAAAATAAAACTTGTTAAACTAATGGTCTTATAGTAGTAGTACCTCATACTGTCCAGTAGTGTTTCCTTAAGTGCCCCATGGCGCAGAATGGTAAAGCTGCAGTACTGCAGTCCTCAGCTCTGCTCACAACCTGAATTCGATCCTGGCAGAAGCTGGGTTCAGGTAGCCGGCTTGAGGTTGACTCAGCCTTCCATCCTTCTGAGGTCAGTAAAATGAGTACCCAGCTTGCTGGGGGGGGGGGGGGAAGTGTAGATGACTGGGGAAGGCAATGGCAAAACACCCCGTAAAAAGTCTGCCATAAAAACGTTGTGAAAGCAACGTCACCCCAGAGTTGGAAATGACTGGTGCATGCACAGGGGACTACCTTTACCTTTTTAGTGTTTCCTTAGGAATATGGGATGGGTTGTAAAACAGCTTGGAAAATATTCAAATGGCACTACTAAAATATCTTGTTCTCATATATCACATGGCGTGTTTGTCTGCAAAAATCCAAATAAACATGCTTAAATGATTTTTGCAATATTGGCTAGAATCAGTTCTTCTTGCTCATAACCATTCTGAATTTTGTGTGAAACTGGAGTTCCCAACCCTATACAGATCTTTCTGAAGACATAACTCACTTCTTTGTTGGACCCTCTCCAGGCCTGTAGCCAGGGATTTTTCTGTTGGGGGCACCAGAGGGGGCGTGATGTCATTAACTGACATCACAAAAATAAAATCAAAAATAGCTGTATGCACGCTCACGCTCTTGGTGACATCACAGAATGGCCACAATGAATCTTGTACATAAAGCTGCCTTACACCATGGATATTGGTTTAACTCAGGGGTAGCTACTCTGGCAATGGCTACTCAGGGGGGGTCTCAGGCAGGGTTCTTCGATTCTGTTCCTATAACTGGAGATGCCAGGGATTCAGCCTAAGACTTCAGGCATGAAAAGAGGAGGTTCTATCCATGAGTTATGATATTGTTTCAATTCAAATCCCCTAGCAAATATAAGAACAGCATGCTTCATTGTTGGTGAAAAGCATGAAATACCTTTCTGTAGGGGTCATTTTGTAGAAAAAAAGGTGCAAGGGCTCAGTTACATATTTTATTTGCATATGCCCCAGGATCTGCATGCAGACCCCACTGCATGCAGACCCTGGCTGGAGATTCAGGAGCTGTGCTGCATGCAAACCCTGGCTGAAAGTTCAGGAGCTACGCTCCTGTGAGCTCCTGCTGAATTCAGGTCCTGCCTTTCTGGGTGGAGACGTGTCTACAGGCTGTACAGGCAAGCAGAAATTATCATTCATTAATCGTATGAGCCCAGTGGCAAGCGACAACAATGTTCCCTCCACCTAAAAGTTACAACACTACTTCAAACAAAATATTTAAACACGTTGGAGAGGTTCAGTAAACACCAGCTGACATGAGTCAGTGAGATCCATTTACATGTAGAAGAAAATCCCATCTGAAGAGTTAATGTGAGACAATTGTATATAATTGTGCACTGAATTATGACCTCTGTGTCAGAGATGTGCAGTCAAAACTTTACATAGCAAAATCTGACTCAAAACATACTCATTCTTTAACACTAGAAGTTATCTGAATTAGATCGGAAAAAGTTCCACTGTTTCTAAATTGTCAGAAGCCTTCCCTATTCATGTACCTTTCTGTCTTGGTCAGTTTCCCTGGCAGCAGGATGGGTAGCAAGGGGAAAGAATAAGGACCTCAATATGTTTCAGGGCTTTTTTTGTAGTAGGAACTCCTTTGCATATTATGCCACACACCCCTGATATAGCCAATCCTCCAAGAGCTTACAGAGCTCTTAGTACAGGGCCTACTGTAAGCTCTCAGAGGATTGGTTACATCAGGTGTGTGTGGCCTAATATTCAAAGGAGTACTTGCTACAAAAAAGCCCTGGTTTTGACAGATCCTTTATCCAACCAGAACAGTTTGCCAGTGTTCCTGACAATCTTTTATTTACATAAATATTTTATCTCACTATTCTCCCACTCTGGGGACTCAAAGCAGCCTGCAAGATGAAATACACAAAACAAATTATAATTTAAATACAGACATACAATCCAACAGGCCTCCAATACATCCCTGAAGTAATTAGCTGTATGGTCCACCATGGGCAGTTTCTGGTTCTGATTGCCACACTTCATACCGGGCAAGGTAATGGCTGCAAGCCATGGATTAAGAGTCAAAGGGCTATTCTATGAACTTCTTGGCTCTTGCCAAAGGCTTGTACCTCTGACCACACTCAAGCTTTAAATTATCTATGGAAAGAGAGAGAGGAATGCTCAGTCCTATTCAGCTGACTTGGAAGTTAGCAATCCCTCCTCTCTTCTTTAACCCCAGTGCACTTTTTTCAAGCATCATTTCCACTTTTTAGTGCATCATCTATGGCTTTTATGAGGGCTTTCTGGTTCTGTTGCAGCCTGCAACTAATGGAGAATTTACCTCTTCATATGAGATTAGGGACTTTCGACCAACCAAAATCTTTAAGTGTTTAATACAGTGTGAATGTATGGTTAATGGTTATGTATGTATGGTTAATGGTTATGGTTAATTTGGGGGGAAGGGGCATTGTATACATGTGATGGAGGCATGTGCTTCCACAGAAGCCATCTCAGAAAGAGGCATTCCCTTTATGTATGAGATAAGGGGAATGCCTCCTTCAAGATGTTCCTTGCGATCCACTGTTGTTTTTAAAGACCTTATATTAAACTTAATTAACATTTGAAACATACATTGCCTGATTAAACTGGAGGTCATTTTTTTTCAACACTCAAAAGGCTTTTTAATTGATTCACCTAACTAATTAATCAACTGAACTTAGGAGCCCTACTTGCGCTTAATTACTCTTCCCCGCCAAATGACTGAATTTTCCTTTCGATCTGTCCAGATTCTCCTTCCAGCAATTACTTCGTGTTGTGCTTTCTTCAGCTGAATTAAAGACCTCTGAAGATAATGAATGGCTGCAGCCAAAAAACAAGTAAAAATCTGAGGCCCGGCTGCAAATTGTAGACCAGCATAAAGCTGTAGAAGGAACGGAGGGTGAAGTAAATCAGAACAAGCCAGCTTTAAAATGGATGTGAATCACGCAGAGAATTTCATCACCTTTAAGGCTCCCATTTAATTAGACCAATGAAACGCAACATGAGATGCTTTTCTGAATCTGATCTCCGTTACCTTGGTAGCTAAGAAGCTTCAAGGCAGATAAAATAAAACACTCATTATCTGATGGAATTCATTACTGCAAGATGTGATGACAGGCAACAGCTTTTTTTTTTTTAGAGGCTAGATAATTTCATGGAGGATTTATCAATATAGAACCTGAAGAACTATCAAACTATCTGAACGGAACCTGAAGAACTTCTGGCTCTCTTATGAACCTGCTCAACCACTACTGGAACCTGCCCAAGCCCTGCTTCAGGTGCTGCTGCTCTCTGAGACGAGGCCTGAGGGTTGCCAGCTCTGGGTTGGGAAATTCCTAAAGATCTGGGGCACAGCCCGAGGAGGGCAGAATTTGGGGATGGGAGGGACCTCAGGAGGATGCAACACCAAAGAGTTTACTCTCTGAAATAGCCATTGTCTCCAGGAGAACTGATCTCTGTCATCTGGAGATCCGGTATAATTCTGGGAGATCTCCAGGACCAACCTGTAGGTTGGCAAGCTTAGATTAAGCTGCTGGCAGCTAGAGAAAGGGGCCTTCTTGGTAATGGCACCAAAATCCTGAAACTCTGTCTCTGTTGCTTCCATTGCTGTCTTCCATAAGCAGGAGAAAACCTGATTTGTTTCATCTGGCATTCCATCAGTGATCCCTCCTTCCTGCCTTGTGTTTTAATTGTTCTATTTATGCTTTCTGTGTTTATATTATATATGTTTTAATCTGTTAGCTGATGAGGGCAGAAAGGGGAGTGTAAATTTTGTAAATAAAATCAACAAAACCTTCATGCACAGGGCAGTAGACTTCTCTGAACATGATACTTTGGACAAACTACAGGAGACAGACGTCATTGCCTTTAGGTTGTTCTTGTGAACTTGTGTGAGAAACAGAAAGCAAGATAGAGTTTGGTGGTCTAATCCAGCAACCAAAGTCTTATTGCATGGCTGCTATTAAGCAGCTCCACATACCAAATACTGCTGCACATCAGCTGTCAAAAACCACCATATGTCAGTGCTCGAACACAATACAAATCTCAGCATCACATATTTATTGAACACTCCCATTTAACAATAAAAATATCAAATAAAAGGTTCTGAGAAAATTCCTTGTCCAAAAGCTACATTAAAAGTCCATGGCAGAAGAGAGGTCCAGGTTCTCCATCTCCAATGGAGCATAGTAGCATCAAAATTGTGTCTGCATAGTTACAGGCTGCCCTGATGAGCAATGAATCCATATGATCTCCATGCTGCTTTGTTTGGTTCTATGTCAAGGTTCTATGCTACAGACCAATACATATCACTGCTGGATCTGCTGAATAAGAGATGTGGTGCTGATGATTTCATATCAAACTATTTCTTTTTGGAGTTACCTTCTATACCTCAGCCCACTATCAGGGCCAAGCCAGATGTGATCCTGGAATGCATCTTTATTGTGCAAGTACAAAGAAGGGTTGGACTGCAAGTGCTCTATGTTGGAAAAGCCCACCAGATTAATGAACTCATCTCACCATGATCCTAGGATGTATACAGTGCCAGATTAAACCCTGCGGAGGCCCCTAAGCAGTTAAAATCTCAGGGGCCCCCTCACAAATTATTTCAGAGTTGGAGCGCCTGCCCCGCTGCATGTGGCCCCCACTTAGGCTTCCCAACCCTCCTGCTCTGGCGGGGGACCCCAGGATTTCCAGCCTCTTCCCCCACTCCCTAAAAAAACGGAAGCGGGGGGAGGGCGGGAAACGGCACCAAGGAGCGTGGTGAGCCACCCCATCTCGGAGCGGGTGATGCCGCTGCGCTGCTGCCGCCTCTTCTCCGCTTCACCGTAGCTGCTCCTCCGAGATGGGCTCAGGCTGAGCTGATCTCGGAGGAGCAGCTAAGATGAAGCAGAGAAGAGGCGGCAGCAGTGCATCGGCATCGCCCGCTCCGCTCTGCCTCTGAGTTAAAATCAGAGAAGGGGAGGGTGGAGGCAGGCCAGGAGCGTGGCTCGCCGCGAATCTGGGTCCTTCTAGGACCCAGACTCATGGCTTGCCACGCTCCTGGCCTGCCTCCACCCTCCCCTTCTCTGATTTCACCTCAGAGGCAGAGCGGGCGACGCCACTGCGCTATCGCCTTTTCTCCGCTTCACCGTAGCTGCTCCTCCGAGATGGGCTCAGGCTGAGCCCATCTCGTAGGAGCAGCTACAGTGAAGCGGAGAAGAGGCAGCAGCAGCGCAGCAACGTTGCCCGCTCCGCTCCGCCTCTGAGGTGAAATCAGAGAAGAGGAGGGTGGAGGGAAGGAAGGCATTTAAAAAGTTGTGAGGTCCCTTTAATTGTGATGGACAGAACTCCCTTTGGAGTTCAATTGTGCTTGTCACACCCTTGCTCCTAGCTCCACCCCAGTGTCTCCTGGCTCCACCCCCAAAGTCCCCAGATATTTCTGGAATTGGACTTGGCAACCCTACCCCCACTGTACCCTGTAGGCCCCTTCTCAAAAGCCCCTTTGACAAAGCTCTGGGGGAGAGGCAGAGAGAGGCAAACTTGGCAATGACACCAGCAGCAGCACCAGACAAGTCAGGCAAAGAGTGGCTCAGCTGCTGGCTGCCCATGCAGGCTGGGAGGGCTGCAAACAGAGGGAAAACCAGGGGGCAGAAAGCTGGCCCAGGGCCCCTAAAGACATGGGGGCCCATAGGCCAGTGCCTACTTGTTAATCCGGCGCTGGGGGTATAGGACTTCATCAGCAACTGACAAGGTTCTGTATGCCAGCTGCATGGGGCAAAATCTACAGCAAGTTTCAACAGAAGTGTAGCATGATCCGCCCATGGTCTTGCAGCATGCAGATGAGCTTATACAGGGAAATGGCTACTGTCCAATATCAATGGCATTTAGCAAACATTTTGACTCATGAATAAGCAAGCAGTTCCATCACAGTCTATTGGAACATCAATCATATTTTTGGTGACGCATGGAGCATCCCTAATTCGGTTGCCTGTTGATACTGATGGTACTCAGGTGTGATGAGATCCCTCCCACTGCTGATGATTCTGCTAGCACATGTGGACTAGCAGAAACCAGAATAGGGGACCCCCACCCCGCACACCAGACATTTGAATATGCGGGTCACAGATGATTGGCATGCTGATTTAATGTCAATTATTCGTTAGTTGCAAAACCAAGAAGGATCCTAATTGCAGGTTATAAATGCAAAATGTTACACACTGGTGCAAGGCAAGAGCTCTTGTGCCTGATCCTAATCCACTTCTCATAGGACTGTCAAGGAATCAGAGTGCAAAGGCTGTCTTGTTTAAGCTATTGGTTTCAACTGTTGGTCTTGTTTCTGTTTATTAGTTAAACAAACCCCTAAGAGGGAGTGAACACCATATTATGAGATATGAACATTATCTCATCATCAGTATTGGCTTCCTATAGTGGGGTGGGGAACAGATGATTTGGGGCTACTGGCCGGGCAAGAAAGCTCTAACCAACTTCAAGGTTGAAATGGAGGGCTTCCTTAAAATGGCATGGCAGAACTGGCCAATCCAGCTGCACTTTATTCTGGCCTCTGTCCAACTGCAGAGTTAGCAGTACCACGCAAGTAGGCGGGGCTCATTCCTAAAAGGAGCAGATCAAAGATGGAGGTGTGGTGCCCAAAAAGGACAAGGAGGCTGACTCCATCTAGTGCAGGGGATTTATTAATTTATTTAGGATATTTCTTTGCTACGTTGATCCAGGTGGGCAGCTGTGTTGGTCTGAAGCAATAGAACAAAGTTGGAGTCCAGTAGCACCTTTAAGACCAACAACGTTTTATTGAGAATGTAAGCTTTCGTGTGCTAGAAGTACGTACAATTCATTGGACAATGAAATGGGATACAGTGATACATATAGCTTGTGGGTAGTGGTTAAGCATGCAACATACTACAAAGATAGAATCCAATGGCAAAATAGTGAAATTAACAAATTGAAAGAATAACAATTTGGTTTGGATAGTATTAGTTATATGGGAAAACAGCAAAGGCAATAAACATGTCAGAATTGGAGAATGATGGTGAGATTTAATCCATCATCACAAGGCAATAAATGTGGAGTCTGTTCTAGTTCTCATCAAGCATGGGTTAAAAGGAGAACATCTTTTTCTCAGAGGTGTTTCTGTCCACCTAATTTACTTTTTAACATGTAGTATAGCATTATAAATATCATTCCAGTTTGCCAATACAAAAATACATCAAAATACAGTGGAAGATAGGTTTAGCATATGCAGGGGTCATTTTGTAGAAAAATAGGTGGAGCTCATTAGCATAACTCATTAGCATATGCCACCACCACCCCCAGCCAAAAGCAACTCAGTGCAAGAAAGGAGAGCTCTGGGAGGGCGAGGCCTGCTTGGGCTGGCTAGAGATCCAGCCAGCCCAAGCAGGACTTGCTCGCCTGGGGCTCTCCTGGGCTGCTGCCCCCAAGCCACCCGCTGCCCAAAATCACATAAGAAGTGGAGAAAGGATGGCATGGGCTTCTCTAGGGGGGAAATGAGGGCTGCTGGGGGCATGGCAAAGCCCCCAGTGGTTGGCTGGCTGCCCGCTCTCCTAATCCAGGGATTGTTATGCAGCTGCACCTACTATTCAATGGACAAGGTAGGTGGGGAGGAAGAGGGGGAACCATCAGAAAGGTTCATGAGTTGCACTCCTGTGAGCTCCTGCCTGAGCATATGTAATGAGATCAACAACCAATATCCTTTATTCCAGTTTGTCAATACAAAAAAAGACATTGTTCTGATACACTATTCTAAAAGAGAAGTACATTGGAATAAATTGGATGTATAGCTCTACTTGGTGAGAATGAGTTTAGCATATGTAATGAGATAATAAACCAATATCCCTGTTCAGTCCTGGGGATGAATTTGTTCCAAGTTGCATAATAACTTTTAACTTTTGCATTTTCAGAATCCTGCTCAAGGTGACTTAATATTAAGATCACCACAAGATTTTTTTTTAAAAAACCAAGCCATTAAAAACAAGTGATTAGAAATAAACCACATTAAAAACTATCCATAAAACAGAGGCTGAACATTTTAAAAACTGATAAGGTAAAACTGCTAACTAAAATCCTGAGTAAAAAGTTGTGTTTGGGCCAGGTGGCTAAAAGCAAGTAAGGTAGGTGCCAGGTGAGGCATAAGGTGAAAGGTGTTCTAAAGGCGGAAAACCACAACAGAAATGCTACCTGCTTCACCTCTGAAGATGGGGGCACAGAAGGCAGGGCTTGATAGGCAGATCTTAACAGTAGTCTGGATCACATGGCAGGAGGTAAATACCCTGGGCCCAAGACTTTTGGGGGGCCTTAAAGGTAAGCATCAGCATTTTGAACTGAGCCCAGAAACAGATGCCTAACTGGTGTAGATCTTTCAGCACAGAATTGATACAATCTGTAATCGATCCCTGAACCAACTGAAGTTTCCAAATTGTTTTCAAAGGCAGCCTCTTTCAGAGTGGATTACATTAACCGAACTATGGCCAGATCACACTTTTTTGAGATACAGCCATAGCTGGTAACCAGCCAGAACTGATAAAAAGGTGCGATGTGCCAAAGAGGAGACCTGAGCCTCCAACCATAGGCCAGGATCCAGTGGCATTCCCAAGTTATGAACCTGCTCTTTTGCGGGAAGTACAACTCCCTCCAAGGACACAGTCCCTAAGCAGCTTCTCCATCGACTAACATCACCCTGCCTTGCTCCCCCAAGCCTTCCCCCAAGTCAGTGAGCCTTGTGGTGGGGAAAACACTTTGGGAAGACAGATATTAGTATGATCCTCCTAGAAGGCAAGATCATCATAACTCTGCTGATTGATAAACTTCTCTGCTGAGTCACTGTCTTCCCTGCCTTCCACGTGGTACATATTTTGGCAACTAGGCCACCATAATAATTAATAGATTCTCTGATCTGTGTATACTATTAATGGGTAATATTTTCTCTAATTTGGATCAGTTATATCTTTATTGGAAAGGAAGGCAGCATAGTTTAGCCTGATCTTCTCAGAAAGAAGTACTTGGATGGGAGACCATCAAGGATGGCTTTGTAGAGGAGGTCAGTGGCTTCTCAATTACCATGAAAACCCTTGCAGGAACCACCATAAGTTGGTCACAGCTTGACAGCACACATACATATCTAATATACATATTAGTAAACAGACTTTTTCTTTAAGGTTGGATTATTTAATATCCTGATTGGTCAACCTTTTGAGTTGCTAATAGACAAGACAAAGGACAATTTCATCAGTTGTTTTGGTTTGGTGCCTGTAGGCCCTTCACTGATACACATCTATCAATCAATTTCTTATCAGTCAGCACTTGCTGACTGACAGGTCAAGCAGAATGAATAAACATTGCATGTCAAATGACATTTGGAGTTAAGAAGAAAACGTCATCTGTAGTAGATGGGTGATGTCACCACTTGATGCCCAAGTCATCATGAAGAACAGGCATCTGTGATCAAGTCAATAATGACAAAAATGGTAAACATGCCCATTAAATAGGCAGGGGAGGCAGATGGGACATTAAGATTGCCATGAAATGTCCCAGAGGGCTGACAACCTGGGGAACTCCTCCACCACTGGGGCTATGCCAGTCCCAAGCAAAGGGTGCCCTTGCCTTGTGTGAAGCAGGTGGCAGTCACCACCACAAGGCAGAAGCCTGAGCTGCATATGGGGCAGGCAGCAGATACCACAAAGCAATGGTCCTTGCCGGGTGGGTGAGGACTCGGATCAGGGCTTTTTCTGTAGCAGGAACTCCTTTGAATATTAGGCTACCCCCCCGCCCCCGATGTAGCCAGTCCTCCAAGAGCTTACAGTAGGCCTTGTACTAAGAGCCCTGTAAGCTCTTGAAGGACTGGCTACATCAGGGGTGTGTAGCCTAATATTCAAAGGAGTTCCTTCTTAAAAAAAAAAAGCCCTGGTGAGGAGTTGAGAAGTTATGCAGCCTGGCCGAGTCTTATGAAGCAAAGAAGATGTCTAGCCAAACAACATGGGGTTGGTGGGCTACCTCTTTCTCTGTTCCTCCCTCTTCCCTTGGGGGCTAAGGGTGGGGTCCTTTTCCAGGACCCTTTCCCCCCTCCCTGTTTGTCCCTGAATAGGCATCATCAGCCTCTGACCCTCTTTCAAGCCCCAGAACCATCACAGTCCAATTAAACAGCCAATTCATAATGTCTTTCTCTCCACTTTTTGGGTCCATGCCCAGTCCATTTGAGACAACAGTGCTTTTGTCCATTGAATTTAGAGCGCTCAGGACTGAAGCCAAGAGACCCATTTACAAATGAATATTTGACATCATCTTTAAGTGATGTCACTCAAACATCTGATCTATTAATTATTTCATTTTATGTAATATTCACTGGGAAAATCTCTTATCCTAGTCATCATTATGGACAAAAATATCCTTCCAATGAAAATGAAATTAAAATTATTTTCCAAATGTGTAAGGAAAGCAATCATTGAGAGGTAGTGAAATTCTGTAACAGTCTGAAATGGTAACCAGCTATTTATACATAAATTCAAAACATACTGAAACTCAATCAGACTTTTCATAATAGCCTTGCTATTTCAGCTGGCTCTAGCTCTGGTTTGAAGTCAGACATGACACATGATACCATGTCCACCCAGAAGATGGCTGGATGGCCACTGAATTGTGCCAATATTTGTGGCAGATTACTCTCCAAAATTCTTCCTGTAATGCAAATAACATAGCTGAATATTTGGTAGATATATTTTTGATTATTTGAATATTTCCTGAGATCATAACCCATGAAACTATCCTATACTGAGATAGATCATCAGTCTATTTATTTTATTTATTCAAGTTATATCCAGGTGGGCAGCAACTATGTTGGGTTGAAGCAGTAGAACAAATTTTGAGTCCACGAGCACTTTTAAGACCAACAAAATAATTTATTCAAGGTATGAGCTTTCGTGGAGAGCACATTTCCTCAGATACACAGAAATGGAAGTTAACAGTTCATATATATAGACAGATGCCTTTGCACAGGCGAACAGCAAATTAGCATACAGCTTAATGAAGATGTTTTGACATATGCAAAGACTAAATAGCAATAACATGCTAAGTTTATAGGTCATATTAGGTTAGTTATAGGCCACCTTTCTCACAAGGAAGATTACATAGAATGAGTGAGCACAATTGATACAATGAGACATTCAGACACCAATGCATTAGGATTTTAGAAGTCTGGAACTCCCAGGAAGAACTGAAGCATTGCATAAGTATTAACATGACACATTAAGCAGAATAGAAATCCCATAAATGGAATCCTACTTACAATAAACTATATACAGCAGTATAGATCGCAGTCCCAATCATTTCTCCAAGTACAGTTGTAAACCATTTTGTGTAGTGGATCCTGTTACGTGCAGAGAAAAGCCCTCTTGAATAGTTCCATTTTGCATAGTTTGCAGAAAGAAAGGAGACTGTGAGCTTTTCTGACCTCCTCAATCAGGCCATTCCACAAGGGAGCCACAACAGAGGAAGCAGGTGTATGGGCAGCTGCTGATTTTGCCCATGTGCAGATTGTCACATGCAGAAGTCCCTGCTAACATGAGCAGATAGAGATAGAGAAGATAGAGAAATAAGCGGTCCCACAAATAAGAGCCAGCTTGGTGTAGTGGTTAAGTGCAAGCACTCTTATCTGGGAGAACCAGGTTTGATTCCCCTCTCCTCCACATGCACCTGCTGATGTGACCTTGTGTCAGTTATAACTTTGTCAGAGGCTGTTCTGGAAACAGCAGTTTCTGTCAGAGCCCCAGGTACCTCGCAGGGTGTCTGTTGTAGGGAAGGAGAAAGGAAAAGAAGATTGTAAGCTGCTCTGAGACTCCTTCAGGTAGTGAAGAGTGGGGTATAAATCCAATCTCCTCCTCCTCCTCTTCTTCTTCTTCCTCTTCATGTAATCTTGCATGTAACCCAAAGTGGTCCTTGGGGAGGGTGGTCCCTCTTACTTCCTTTGAATGACTGTCCTCTTTGTAACTTTTATATCATAAGAACTGATTCATCCATTCATGTTCATCACAGTTTATCAATAATGGATTACTATACTGTTGAGGACTGGGAGCAGAATGCATAAACTGATCCTGTTGAAAACCATTTTATATGAAATGATATGAAAGTGCTGACCTGTGTCCTACCATTTCACTGAGAAAAGTTTGATGCTTTTCTCCAGCCTAAGGCAGCTTCCTCCAGCTTAAGCAGCTCTTCTTCCAATGGCACCTTAGACCAGAGGAACTTTACCCTTAGACTGGCTAAAGTGTTCTATCTGTGATGGTTCATTCACACATGCAAGTCCCCTCTAAATGCTGCAGAGATCAAGGATGTACTTTTGATTCTGGCCATAGTATTCTTTGCACTAAATGTATCTCCAATCCAGACAGATGCTTGAGAAGAAGAAGGTTCTGAACCATGACATTTTTTTTAGTAGGGTGAACTGCTGTAACACCTCTAGCAGTTAACTTATGACCCATGTTCACTTTAGTACCTTATCTGATTCCAGTTTCCCATTTTAAGAAACACTGAAGAAATATTACTAGTTCACCCACGCATTCACATATCTCAATGCCAATTGCTTGGTGACTAGCCACTTGATTATTCTTAGCCAAACATGTGAATTATTTTCACTGTAAAGTGAGTTGGCATCAGACAATATGCAAGTCTGGTAATTTGTCTAGGGCAGCCAATTCACATGTGAAACGCATTACTTGATGTTAGTCAATGATTGATGGCATTTCCCTCTGATGATGTATTTTTCTCCTTAGTGGTGGAAACAAATGCTAATTTGTAATTTAGATGACCCAGATTGCTGCTTCTAAAGCTGAGACCAAATTATATATGTATGTATGTATAATAACATAATAATAATGACCCTGTACAAATCGATGGTGCAGCCTCATTTGGAATAGTGTGTACAATTCTGATCACCACACCTCAAAAAAGATATTATAGCACTGGGTAAAAGTGCAGAAAAGGGGAACTAGAATGATTAAAGGTTTAGAACACTTTCCCTATGAAGAAAGGTTAGAGGCAGGGCTTTTTTTGAGCAGGAACGCATAGGAACGCAGTTCCGGCTGGCTTGGCATCAGGGTGGGGGTGGGGTGGCCTAATATGCAAATGAGTTTGTGCCGGGCTTTTTTCTACAGAAAGCCCTGTGGGACACAATGGTAATGTCAGGGGGTGTGGCCTAATATGCAAATGAGTCCCTGCTTGGTTTTTTCCTACAAAAAAGCCCTGGTTAGAGGGCTTGGGACTCTTTAGCTTGGAGAAACAACAGCTAAGAAGTGACATGATAGAGGTTTACAATATTATGCATGGGACAAAGAAGGTAGAGAAAGAAGTACTTTTCTTTCTTTCTCACAATACAAGAACTCATGGGCAATCCATGAAATTGCTGAGCAGTTGGCTTAGACTGGATAAAAGGAAGTACTTCTTCACCCAAAGAGTGATTAACACATGGAATTCACTGCCACAGGAGGTGGTGGCAGCTACAAGCATAGACAACTTCAAGAGGGTACTGGATAAACATATGGAGCAGAGGTCCATTAGTGGCTATTAGCCACAGTGTATAGAACTGTGGAACTCTCTGTCTGGAGCAGTGATACTCTGCGTTCTTGGTGCTTGGTGGGGGGAGCAATAGTGGGAGGGCTTCTAGTGTCCTAGCCCCACTGGTGGATCTCCTAATGGCACCTGTTTTTTTGGCCACTGTATGACAGAGTGTTAGACTGGATGGGCCATTGGCCTGATCCAACATGGCATCTCTTATGTATGTATGTACTGTCAAGTCACAACCAGTTTATGGCGGCCTGAGCAAGAGGCTGTCAAGGCAAGTGAGAAGCAGAGGTGGTTAGCCATTGCCTTCCTCTGCAGAGCCTTCCTTGGTAGTCCACCATCCAAGGACCAACCCCATGTAGCTTCTGAGATTTGATAAGATTGGGCTGCACCATACTATTCTATGTCCTGACACCAAATTACAAGGAAACAAATTCTACAACTTCACTCCCCCTGCCCCTGTGATCTCAATACCCTTCTTTTAGGATCAATATGTAGCTGATCCTCCATAGTGCTTTTAATTCTATATTGCTCCTACACATATTCTTTAATCAAAAGCATTCGAATTAGGACTGACACCACTGCAATTTCATGCCATGATTCTTTTCTCTTTCCTTCGCCTCCCATGGATCAATTTTAAAGTACCCTCCATTAGCATACGTTTTAGGATTCTCCCCTCTTGTGGGTAAGCTATCACCATCAGGATTGTAATTGGGTGCTGATGGATTTCAAAGTGATGCCCTATCAGGTTAGCTGTGAAATGTGCAGAGATCCAACAAATAATTAATTATGGAGCAGCTATGGCCATGCCGGCCACTACGATGAAATAACTGGATACCTGCCTTCATGAAGTATCCATAAAATACCATGATGACACTGTAAATACTGGTCACCTATCTATGGGGAAAATAATGACTTTTTTGGAGCAGGAATGCAGTTCCAGCTGGCTTGGCCAAGGCCCTGGCTCAAAAAAAGGTCTCTGACAGATAGAGGACACTAGACAGCCACCCACTCCCAGACTGCACACTCCATCCTCTCTGCCACCTCCAGCCTCCAATGGGCTTGCAAAGAAAGCAAAAGATGGCCCCTCCCAAGAAGGAGAGAAGGCATTTAAAAGGTTTGAGGTCCCTTTAAATGTGATTGCCAGAATTCCCTTTGGAGTTCAACTGTCCTTGTCATGCCCTTGTTCCTGGCTCCACCCTCAAAGTCCCCAGATATTTCTTGAGTTAGATCTGGCAACCCTATCTCTGCCCCTTTTCCCCAGGCCCAATCTGAATCACAGCTGCTCACACATGCAATTGATTATTTCAGACTGATGCAGATCTGGGATCTTTATCATGGCTGTTTGTGACCACAGCACTATTTGGAAGTCAGTCCCATTTTAGTCGATGAGGCTACTCCCAAGGAAGGGGTTTTTTTTAGGATTCCAGCTGTTCTCCAAATGGTTTTGGTGAATGCCAAAAGCATTTTTACTCCAGGAAGTGTATTGCCAATCTGAAAGGTAATTCCAATATGCTGAAAGGTAATTTCAATATGTATGTGATTTTATGGACTAGTAATACTTTCTCCCACTTGTGATCTTATGTTTTTATCAGGATTTTGTAACCTGCCTTGGGTCCATCCTTGGAAAGAGGCAGGGTAGCATTTGAACATATCAGCCAATCAAAATTTATTGCATCAGTGGAGAGATACAAGAGATATATTAGAAGCTAAGGGTTCAACAGTGTGTACCTAAGTGCTGTCAAGCTGCAATTGATTTATGGCAACCCCAGCAAGGGGCTGTCAAGGCAAGTGAGAATCAGAGGTGGTCTGCCGTTGCCTCCTCTGCAGAGTCTGCATTGCCTGTCTCCCATCCAAGGTAACGACTCTGCTTTGCTTGTGAGATCTGACAAGATGGGGCTTTACCACACCACCTCCCCTCCCAGATTTAACAGCAGCAGAAGTAAAGGGGCAAACAAGAACATACCAAGTCTAAACAAACTCCCAGTTTCTGAACTTGTGAAAAAGAAGAGAGAAACAGACCCAGGGAGAACAAAGGTTGAACTGTGCTCCTCCAAAATTTCCCCCATTAGTTCTTTTGCCCCTCAGTTTCCACTCATCACACATTAGATGCTACAGAATAATTTTGACTCCCCCACCCTTCTATGAAGTATGTATTTAATGAGTCACAACATCTTTGCTCCCCTAAGCAAAGCAGTTTTTGCTTCCCATTGGCTCCTCAAACTAGTTTTTCTAGAGTTGTTTCAGAGACTAGAACACAAGAAACAAGATGACAAATCTTCCAAGCCTGGAGAAATACGATTACTACTAAGCTGAATTTGGGAGTCTGGAAGGTGGAAGAAGGAAGGTTTCTAGTCTTCTAAACACAAATATTTGCAGAGGGAGAATACCATGCAAACAGCCGAGGATCTCTTAGTCTAGAGGGGCCCATTCCCTGAAGACAAGAATTGCTGGCAAGTGGCTTGAAAAGTGCCTGTTTCAGAGCAGCCCTTCCCTCGCTACAAGCAAAGTTAGAGCAATTATTAAACTGCTGTTGGGAGAGAGGAGGAAGGCAGTGGGGGGGGGGGGGGGGAAGGCAAGTCATCAACAACCTAGAGAGCTCAACCCTCCTGCAAGAAGGTTATTTTTTTCCCTCCTCCAATGAGTCTGTTGGGCACATCTGGTTCCCTGAGATGATACATCATGCTGGCTCCACAAGCTATAATCAGACGTTTCAGGGTGTGTAGCTGGGCACTAACTATGTGCTGAGATAAGCATTGTGCATTCTTCTTGCTCTAGAAAGCAAAGAGGCCCCTAACAGTTGGAGAAAGGCAAAGTAGTCTTGCAAGATGGCATGAGGAGCCATTGTCCAGTTAAAAAAAAGATGATCCCTCGTTCAAAGGCAGGGGACCCTCTTCTTTCCAGTGTCTCCCAACCAAATGAGAGAGGATTTGGTAAGATAATTATTCTTCTCAGCCCCCCTCCCTTTCCCTCCTGAAAAAATACAAGCCACGTAAGTGTTAATGGCGTTGTCTTGAAAAGGTGATGCTTGTCAAAAATAAATCATCTCTTGCCTTTTAGCTGCAGCGATAATTACATAGTGCCTTAACTATCTGCACAAACTGTCAAGGGAAATATATTGTGAGTAAAAATAAATAAATATCTCTCTCTCCAACTCTCAGAGCTGGCTAGCCGGGAGACGTTAAGGTGTCTCAATGGAACTGGGTACAAAAGAACTTTGTCTGGATTTATGGGAAGACAAGAACAGTGTGGCGTTAGTTTCATGTCCTTTCTTGTCCACCGCGAGACATTTAATGCAATTGTTTAATTCTAATGGGATATTTTTTAAAATCCAACAAGATATTTGAAAAGCCTTCGAGGCTTACAAATCATAAGGATTTTTTTCCCCAGTGACAAAGAAAAATAGGACAAAATCCTAAAATAAAAAAAATGCAAACATGTATTGCACTAGTCTTATTTTGTTGTTTTGTTTTTACTTGTTGCACCAGGACTTACATGACGTTAACTTTGCAACACACTTTATGATACTCACTGTAGCTCCCTTTAAAACAGATATGTAAAGCAGATCACTCCCCATTGTTGAGAACGGATCTGACAACATTAAGTAATTGTTGAGAAAGGGACCTGACAACACCAAGGCCTGCCTAAGGCCATACAATGGGCAAATGGGTAAGGATGCCTTTGCAATTTCAGGTGGGGAATGAAGTTTGCAACTTTCAAAAACTAATGGAGGGCCTTGACCTGGATAGCCTAGGCAAGCTCGATCTTGTTAGATCTCAGAAGCTAAGAAGAGCCAACCCTGGCAACTACTTGGATGGGAGACCTCCAGAGAATACCAGGGTTGGGAGGCAGAGGCAGACTATCAAGCCACTTATCTGAATGTCCTCCATGCCCCAGTAGGAGTTGCTGGAGGTTGCCATGATTTCCAGGCATGGACACACACTCACACCCACATAATACAAAAAAACTCCACCCACAACAACAGAAAAACATTTTAACCTTCAGTTGCTGACCTAAGAGTAGCAATTCTGCTGCAAAGGAATTTCAGAGATTAGAGAGAGGGACTGCTGAATCTCAACTGATAATGAAGCTCGAGACCATTCACCTGGACTTAACCAAGACCTAGGTTTCCTGTCTTATTACCTATGCTAATTTCTCCACCTACTCCTCCTCTGCACATTACACCTAATCCAATCGCACTTGCTGTTGTCATTTGCCTGCTAATGTCACTTGCCATCTGAAATCACTCCACTTTTCAATATATAGAACAGATGGACACATAGTCTAGCTGTATCTGAAGAAGAGAGCTGTGACTCACGAAAGCTCATGCCCCGTAGCAAACTTTGTTAGTTTTTAAGGTGCTTCTGAACTCTTGCTCTATTCTGCTGCTACAGACAAACATGGCTACTCCTCTTGATCCGTCTCTAGGGTACAGATTGTGCAACAAAACAATCAGATGTTGTGGCACATTGATTTCTTTTAAAAACAACCATAGCTTTTCATGACCTACACAGTCAAAAGCTTTGCAGTAATCTATGAAATGCAGGCTGAATTTTTTCTGAAATTCTCTTGTATGCTCCAGTAACCAACCTAAATTTGCAATATGCAGTGCCTCTGCCTTTTCTGGATCCAGCCCGACATCTGGCATTTCAGATAGGGTAATAGCCTTTGTTGTAAAATTTTGAGCATCACTTTACCTCCACCTGAGAAATGAAAGCGATTGATGGATACAGCTATCAGAACTCTAATGCTCAATATAGCCAGTAAAATAAATTTAAAATGAAAGTTTTATTTACAATCCAATCACGTTTAGTCTTGACTACATCATGTTATACCTAGTCGAATTGCAAGCCCACAGTGCAGGTGCACTGTAGTTATCAGAAAGGTCCTGGGACACACGACTCAGCTTCTGATGGTGAAGAAACCAGGCCCCAACTCCCCACCACCGATCATCACTTCTTGGACATCAGGAGGCAACTTTCTGGTATTTGGGCAAAAATTCTATGGTAAAGCCAAATTTACCATAGAGTTTTTGCCCGAAAGCAGAGCGTCGCTCTGACATCCTGGAAGTGATAGCATCACTTTCAGGGTCATGTGGCCAGTGACATGAGACTGTACAAAGGCTGAGCCTCCTTGTTGCTCCCAGTAAGTCCACCCCAAATGGGTTGCTGGCAACCCTAGGAGAACCCCATAAGTTGAGGTGAGATGGTGAGTAGGCAGATGTGGTTTGAGGAGATCCTTAAAATAATCTGGCTGCAAACTGTTTAGGCACTTTACTATAGATGCAAATACACGAACACGTTGTTGTTCAGTCGCACAGTCGAGTCCGACTCTTTGCGACCCCATGGACAAAGTCACACCAGGCCCACCTGTCTTCCACCATCCTCCAAAGTCTGTTCAAATTCGTGTTTGTTACATCAGTAACACTGTCCAGCCATTTCATCTTTTGCCGTCCCCTTCTTTTGCCTTCTGTCTTTCCTAGCATCAGGATCTTCTCCAGTAAGTGCTTCCTTCTCATTTGGTGGCAAAAGTATTTGAGCTTCAGCTTCAGCATATGACCTACCAGGGAACAGTCTGGGTTGATTTCCCTTAGGACTGATGGATTTGATCTTCTTGCAGTCCAAGGGACTCTCAAGAGTCTTCTCCAGCACCATGTCTCAAAAGCATCTATTCTTCTGCGCTCAGCCTTCCTTATTGTCCAGCTCTCACAGCCATGCATTACTACTGGGAATACCAATGCTTTGACTATACGGACTTCAATTGGCAGAGTGATGTCTCTACTTTTTATTATACTGCCCAGGTTTACCATAGCTGTCCTCCCAAGGAGCAAACGTGTTTTAATTTCATGGCTACAGTCACCATCTGCAATGATCTTGGATCCCAGAAATGTGAAGTCTGTCACTACTTCCATGTCTTCCCCTTCTATTTGCCAAGGTGTGATGGGGCCAGACGCCATGATCTTAATTTTTTTGATGTTGAGTTTCAAGCCTACTTTTGTGCTCTCATCTTTCACCCTCAACAAGAGGTTCTTTAGGTCCTCCTCACTTTCTGCCATTAGAGTGGTGTCATCTGCATATCTGAAGTTGTTGATGTTTTTCCCAGCAATCTTAATTAGAATGTGGTAATTATCATAGAATCATAGAGTTGAAAGGAACATCCAGGGTCATCTAGTCCAACCCCCTGAACAACGCAGGAAACTCACAAATACCTCCCCCTAAATTCACAGAATCTTCATTGCCGTCAGACAGCCATCTAGCTTCTGTTTAGAAACCTCCAAGGAAGGAGAGCCCACCACCATAGAATCAAAGGTTGGGACATGTTGTGCCCATAACTAGCTATATGATTGCATTGACACAGATATTTTATCCAATTTTGTGTATGCTGCCAACTAAAAAGTGGTCACATAAAGTACAAGTTTGTTCGTAACATGATTTTGTGGGTGATGTAAGAGGATGCCATGTTGAAATTGAAACATGGACAACTCCCATTCCCCTAGTATCATAGAAATAGTGTAGATTTTTTCCACTATGACCACAGTTCCCTTACACACAACTGAGAGACATTATGGGTTGTTCTCTTCTGGTTCTTCAAATAATGAAATACCTGAATGAACACTCCTATGTAAGGCCCACAACTGTTGACACCCCCCCACCCCTCACTATTTTGCTGGAGCTCTGCCATACTTTCCACTGCATGCACTGTCCAGTGCCACTGGGAAAAGGGCTGTACTCAGCAGTGAACATAGGCAGTGAGACAGCTCACAAGTGGGCAGAGGACAGACATACAGGCAGGTGGGAGGCAATGTTCCCTCTAAGCTGCATAGTCTTGTGAGCAAAAATTCTACTTTGTGAGCTACTGGTATTAAAGTTGTGAGCTACTGCATACATTATTGTGCTCTGGGGCCATTTTTCCTGAGCTAAGACAAAAATGTGTGAGCTGGAGGCTAAAAATCTGTGAGCTAGCTCACGCTAACTCAGCTTAGAGGGAACATTGGTGGGTGGTATGCTGGTAGGTGGGAGGGAAGGAGGTCATGTTTAGAGGCTTGGTGGTGGGTAGAAGGGGGGAAGCAGGGAACTAGGGAAGCCAGACACCCAGTGGGTGTGGGAGTCTTCTGCTTTCATTCACCACCTCTCAACTACGGGACTCAGATGTGAGAATAGCACATCGGGGGAGTGATGCTCTGTTTTTTGGGCAAACCTTTACGGTGGAAGCTAAGTCTATCATAGAGTTTTGCCCCAAAACCAGAGCATCACTTTCAAAATGCCTATGTCCCTTCTGGGTCAGATAAGCACATCACGTTAATTTCCAGTATTCCTCTCCACTTCTGATAAGTATACCACCATTCCCCCACTGGCTGCTCCAAGGGACCTGGCAACCCTATAGGGAACTCTGTGCCCGGCAATATTCCCTCTAAGCTGAAGCATCTTGTGAGCAAAAAATCTACTTTGTGAGCTACTGGCATTAAACTTATGAGCTACTGCATACATTAGTTTGCTCTGGGGCCATTTTTCCTGAGCTAAGACAAAAATGAGTGAGCCAGAGGCTAAAAAACTGTAAGCTAGCTCACATTAACTTAGCCTACTGGGAACACTACCAGGGCCCCTAAAAACTTGGAATTGGTTTTGCTTACAATAATCCTCATTCTTTCTCCAGGAAGGAGAAAGTGTTTGAGTCTCACACTGAGACCATGATCTTTATAGACATGTGGCAAGATGTAGAAAAGAAGTAGGAAACGCTTTGAAGAAACAGACAAACCAGAAATACAGATGTACAGAAGGGTTTAACCTACAGGTGGGAAGCTATGTGCAATAAACTACTTTGAGCCCACTGACTGAAAATAATAAATACATTAAAATAATATCAACAATAGAAGATAATGTCAATTATCTCTACTTTCACAATACAGAAAACATAAAGGTGAATAAATAACAATGAAATGTGATTCAAATATAATCCCTACAGATTCCACGATTGTATACTAGCAATTCAATTTTGAATATTTCTCAGAAACACATACTGATTCCTTTTAAAACACCATTTTTACCAATAAAGTACAGGGCACTGAATCAGAGGGATTTTCCCCCATACCAGGAAACAATTATGGTTTGCAGATGTTAAAATCACTTTTCTATTGTGATTTCTTCATCTGTGCATGTTTCTTTTTATGCATTGTGTAAGTGATGTTTATACTATTTATGTAGTGTGTAAGTAATGATAGTTAAAATTGTTCTCCTCCATTGTATATTATTTTGATAGATTTATTATTTTCATTTCTTATTTTCAATCAGTGGGCTCAAGGTGGCTCATTGTGCATTTCTTTCCACCTATATGTTATATCTTTCTGTGCTTCTGTTTTGTCAAGAGGCGGGAAAAACCTTAAAGCCTACATGAGCAAGGGATGCTGAGCAGATCCTAAGATGTCTTCCTTTGTTAAAGTGCTTGATCAGTGAGTGTTGGCAGCCTGAATAGCCCAGTGTGGCCTGAACTCATCCGGGCTTGGGAGCTAAGCAGTGTTGGCCCTGGTCAGTAATTGGATGGGAAACCACCAAGGAAGACTGGGGTTGCTAAGCAGAGGAAGGCAACAACAAATCACCTCTGCTCTTCTCTTGCCTTGCACATCCTATGATTGGGGTCACCATGAGTCAGTTGTGATTTGAGACCACATTCTATCTCTGTTCTGAGAGCCAGCATGGTAGAGTGGTTAAAGCATTGGACTTGGATCTGGGAAACCCAGGTTCAAATCCCCACTCTGCCACGGAAGCTTTCTGGGTGACCAGTCACACACCAGCCTATCCTGCCTGACAAGATTGTCATGAAGATAAAACAGAGGCGAGGAGAACTATGTAAACTGCTTTGGGTCTCCATTTGGGAGAAAGGCTGGATATACAGTAAAAAGACTTTTCTTTATTAACATTTGGCCATACATACAGGAATTGTTTCTGGCTAAGATCCAGTCCAGTGGGGGAAAACTCACAGAATGAGACCATGAGCATCATGCTGCGTAGCAGCTACCTTTGCAGATCACTGTCCTACCCACTACTGTTGCTGAAGCCCACGACCGGATCTACATGATTTTTGAGGGAGACAAATTAAAAAATGGCACCCCCTTATGGGCCCATTCTAACTTATGGGCCCATAGAAAAGAATGGACTCCATACTCAATTTGGTGCTCCCCGCTCCGGTGGTGCCCGGGGCAAGTACCCCTCTCTGCCCCCCTAGATCCAGCCCTGCTGAAGCCTCCCAGGCAGACAAGTAGACTAACACAATTAACCTGGAAAGTATAGCTTTCCCATTGAATGATGTGGACAACCCAACAGATGCATCCAGTTTTGCAATGGATGTTGCAGTGAGGATGAAAAAAGTTCAACTGTTTTGAAGGACCAGATCTTGGTAAAGGAGGCAGAGGGTGAGCCCTTTTCCCTGTGGGTAAGCCCTTTTCCCTGTACCATTCTCAGACTAGACAAGTGGCTGGGAAGCCCATGAAAGGATCTGCAGCCTATTTGTGTTGTTGTTTGCTAGGCAGGGCTGGCCATAGACAGTCTGGTACCTTAGGCAAGGCTAACTTCTGGCGCCCCAGCCCCCCGGTACTGATAACATCACCAAGTCCCAAGGGGGCACCAAATTGGATGCTCCCCAGAAGGCCGGTGCTTTAGGCAATTGCCTGGTTTGCCTAGTGGCAGAGCTGGCCTTGTTTATACTTTTTTGCTAAAGAGCAACCAAAGGTTTCCCTCAGAGGCTGCATTGTGAGCAATCAGGGCTCAGACTCTTTCCCACTGCACCATTTTCCTGACTTTAAACACACACAAACATTCAAGACCCATATTCCACTCCCCCCCCCCATGGGACAAACAGCAGCATTGCAGTAACTTCAAACTTAAAAACTGGGACCACATCAATTGTTTTAAAATTGTTTAAAAAATTAAAGGCATCAAAAGACTTCTGAATAATAACCATCCCTGATCCCTTTGTAAAGAGGACTCAAGAGTCTTCTTTCTCATGTAATTTTCATGTTTGGTATGGTGCGGCCCTTAGTTTGCCTGGGTGCATTGTCTTTCTTTGGAGTGGAAAAGCTTTTGCCTCTGTCATCAATATTCAGTTCGTGGCAGTGCTACTTGCCTGCCTTCCAGCGGGCACAAGCAAGACATTTATCTCTCTCCCCTGCAGGTGTTTCTAATTGTTTCTTCTGATCTTTCTGTTGTTACATTTCTACTCTTATAAGAGTAAAAAAATTGATAGGCTCCCTCAGTTAATTATTGTTTTATTTTGCAAAATTAGATTACATCTTTATGCACCATGTTTTATATGCACACACACAATATGCACACATAATTGCAACATATGTAATCTACGTAGGAATAGATACGCATATGTTACATTTGCTGTTTCACATTGACATGAAACTGCTGAAAGAGATGTTTGTCTAAGTGTCCATCGTAATTTCATATCATATACTGACTGCAATCAAAAAAAGCTCATGCATAAGCAGAAAAAAAGAAAAGAAAACACTCTGCAACACACATGAAGGGGTTACCAGTTCTCTCCACTGCCCAGCTGTATCTCCTCATGCTATATCATACTCAACTTGAAAGTGAGAGGGCCTACAGCAGGTGTAATTTCTGGGTCTACAGTTAAGACTGATAGAATGAAGAATGGCTTGTGTGTGCAAAGTGCTGTCAAGCTGCAGCCAACTTATGGCAACCCCAGCAAGGAGCTTTCAAAGCAAGTGAGAAGCAGAGGTGGTTGGCTATTGCCTTCCTCTGCAGAGCCTTCCTTGGTGGGCTCCCTTTTAATGACAACACTGCTTAGCTTCCAAGATGTGATGAGACTGGGCTATGCCACGAGTGGCCAAACTTGCTTAATGTAAGAGCTACACAGAATAGACATCAGATGTTTGAGAGCCACAAGACATGAATATCAGATGTCTCAGAACAGTGAGGAAGGAAGGAAGGAAGGAAGGAAGGAAGGAAGGAAGGAAGGAAGGAAGGAAGGAAGGAAGGAAGGAAGGAAGGAAGGAAGGAAGGAAGGAAGGAAGGAAGGAAGGAAGGAAGGAAGGAAGGAAGGAAGGAAGGAAGGAAAATGAATGAATGAGGGAGGGAGGGAGGGAGGGAGGTGGAGGTGGAATGAAAGCAGCTTTAAATGCATTCTGCAAGCTGCTGGCTGGCTTGGCTTGGAGAAGTGATTTAAGAGAGAAATGCCTTCTCCAAGCAGACCAATAGGGCAGTAGGGGCTTTGAGAGCTACACAATATGTGTGAAAGAGCCTCATGTGGCTCCTGAACAACAGTTTGGCCACCCCTGGGCTGTACTATGCCAACTTCCCTCCCAAAGAATGGCTTAATGAAACTTTAATATGTAGGATACTTAGAACATCTTATACAGTGGTCTCTGAGCCTTGTTACAAACTAAAGTAATGTGATCCTAGGACCAGCATGCAAATGCTGTGTGTGTGTGTAAATGTCATCAAGTTGCAGGTGTGTTATGGGGATTGGGGTTTTCAAGGGAAGTGATTAAGCAGAGGAGGTTTGCCATTGCCTTCCTCCAGCCTGCAAATTATGAGTTCCTTAACACTATAAAATGTAAGGGAATGTCTCTGAATTGTAAATTTTGCCACTTCATCTTCCCCATAACTATTACACAATAACAAAATAAAGCAATATTTAAATCACATAGTGAAAACATATTATGTATAAAAACAGTCCTCATCAGTTAATATAACACATTACAAGGTCTTAATCATCCATTAATACATCTCTGTTAATTGTTCTGGAGGTTTGGTCTGTCTAGTCAAATGCTTCAGCATTGGGTCATTAGATTTATTTAATGGGCCCTCTTAGGGTGTAGCTCCTATTGATGGTTACATTCTTCTTGACTGCATGTATTATATGACTGAAATTGGAACTATTGTCTTCTGAGATCTCTGGGGGGTAGCTCATGTCTCATGGCAATGATGATGCAATAGATTTCCACTGGCAGGCAGTTCACCTTGAATATGATTGTTCCACGATTGCCCCTTTGTATCCCACATACAACATAATTGATTTCTCATGCAAAGTTAGTCCCCTGGTTTAAGTTCTGTAAAATCAGAAATTCTCCTGGCGAAATAATACTTTGTTTTTTACCTTCTGAATTCCTTTCATTCTCCTCAGACGTTCCTTATTAGACTTCAGTATGGGAGTGATTAGTTCTATTTCACTTTCCCAATAAAAGTTGAGTGGGTGAGCAAATATTCTCTAAGGGCATGCTCATGTAAATCAGCAGAGGCTTTGGTCCAAACTACATGTCATGCTTTGCATGAGTTCACCAAAACTTGCAACTCTACTGCACCTGCACTGAATGCATGTACAACATGTACAGGGAAAACAATGCTCTCCTGTGCTGTTTTGGCTCGGGAAAATAGCATAGGGAGGAAGTCAGGAGCCCCTTCCTTGCACTGTACTCCTCACCCGAACCAGAACCCTTCAGTACCGTTGAATGAAGTTGCTGTAGGGTTGCCAATTCCCAGGTGGGAGCTGGGGATCTCCCAGTTTGGAGGTCCTCCCCCCGCTTCACAGTCATCAGAAAGCGAGGGGGGTGTCTGCTTGGCCCTCCATTATACCCTATGGAGATCGATTCCCACCGGGTATAATGGAGGCTTGTGGGTATCTGGGACTCTAGAGGGGCTGTTTTTTTGAGGTAGAGACACCAAATTTTCAGCTTAGCATTCTGTGGGTCTCCTCAAAACACTCCTCAAGTTTAAAAAAGATTGGACCACGGGGTCTAATTCTATGAGCTCCCAAAGAAAGTGCCCCTATCCTCCATTATTTCCTATGGATGGAATGCATTTAAAAGGAGCGTGGTCCCTTTCACTGTGATGGCTAGAACTCCTTTTGGAGTTGAATTGTGCTTGTCACACTCTTGCTCCTGGCTCCACCCCTAAAGTCTCCTGGCTCCACCCCCAAAGTCCCCAGATATTTCTTGAGTTGGACTTGGCAACCCTAAATTGCTGCTGGGAATTAGCAAACACAGTATGGCTGTCAATCCCTGTTGTGAACTCCCGTTAACATAACATATAGATTGACCCTTATCCAGCTCTCTGCTGCTATCTGAAGCTTTCATCATCAGATTTTTATTGCCTTTCTAGAGAGGTCTTTTGGTAAGTCCATTCAACTGAGGAAAGCTTGGGTTTGATGTTGTATATTGAAATCTCAATATACTATAATCTCAAGGGCAAGTACCCCTCTCTGCCCCCCTAGATCCAGCCCTGCTGAAGCCTCCCATGCAGACAAGTAGACTAACACAATTAACCTGGAAAGTATAGCTTTCCCATTGAATGATGTGTACAACCCAACAGATGCATCCAGTTTTGCAATGGATGTTGGAGTGAGGATGAAAAAAGTTCAACTGTTCTGAAGGACCAGATCTTGGTAAAGGAGGCAGAGGGTGAGCCCTTTTCCCTGTGGGTAAGCCCTTTTCCCTGTACCATTCTCAGACTAGACAAGTGGCTGGGAAGCCCATGAAAGGATCTGCAGCCTATTTGTGTTGTTGTTTGCTAGGCAGGGCTGGCCATAGACAGTCTGGTACCTTAGGCAAGGCTAACTTCTGGCGCCCCAGCCCCCCGGTACTGATAACATCACCAAGTCCCAAGGGGGCACCAAATTGGATGCTCCCCAGAAGGCCGGTGCTTTAGGCAATTGCCTGGTTTGCCTAGTGGCAGAGCTGGCCTTGTTGCTACTTTTTTGCTAAAGAGCAACCAAAGGTTTCCCTCAGAGGCTGCATTGTGAGCAATCAGGGCTCAGACTCTTTCCCACTGCACCATTTTCCTGACTTTAAACACACACAAACATTCAAGACCCATATTCCACTCCCCCCCACCCATGGGACAAACAGCAGCATTGCAGTAACTTCAGACTTAAAACTGGGACCACATCAATTGTTTTAAAATTGTTAAAAATTAAAGACATCAAAAGACTTCTGAATATTAACCATCCCTGATCCCTTTGTAAAGAGGACTCAAGAGTCTTCTTTCTCATGTAATTTTCATGTTTGGTATGGTGCGGCCCTTAGTTTGCCTGGGTGCATTGTCTTTCTTTGGAGGGGAAAAGCTTTTGCCTCTGTCATCAATATTCAGTTCGTGGCAGTGCTACTTGCCTGCCTTCCAGCGGGCACAAGCAAGACATTTATCTCTCTCCCCTGCAGGTGTTTCTAATTGTTTCTTCTGATCTTTCTGTTGTTACATTTCTACTCTTATAAGAGTCAAAAAATTGATAGGCTCCCTCAGTTAATTATTGTTTTATTTTGCAAAATTAGATTACATCTTTATGCACCATGTTTTATATGCACACACACAATATGCACACGTAATTGCAACATATGTAATCTACGTAGGAATAGACATATTCATAGATACGCATATGTTACATTTGCTGTTTCACATTGACATGAAACTGCTGGAAGAGATGTTTGTCTAAGTGTCCATCGTAATTTCATATCATATACTGACTGCAATCAAAAAAAGCTCATGCATAAGCAGAAAAAAAAGAAAAGAAAACACTCTGCAACACACATGAAGGGGTTACCAGTTCTCTCCTCTGCCTAGCTGTATCTCCTCATGCTATGTCATATACAACTTGAAAGTGAGGGGGCCTACAGCAGGTGTAATTTCTGGGTCTACAGTTAAGACTGATAGAATGAAGAATGGCTTGTGTGTGCAAAGTGCTGTCAAGCTGCAGCCAACTTATGGCAACCCCAGCAAGGAGCTTTCAAAGCAAGTGAGAAGCAGAGGTGGTTGGCTATTGCCTTCCTCTGCAGAGTCTTCCTTGGTGGGCTCCCTTTTAAGGACAACACTGCTTAGCTTCCAAGATGTGATGAGACTGGGCTATGCCACGAGTGGCCAAACTTGCTTAATGTAAGAGCTACACAGAATAGACATCAGATGTTTGAGAGCCACAAGACATGAATATCAGATGTCTCAGAACTGTGAGGAAGGAAGGAAAATGAATGAATGAATGAATGAATGAATGAATGAATGAATGAATGAATGAATGAGGGAGGTGGAGGTGGAATGAAAGCAGCTTTAAATGCATTCTGCAAGCTGCTGGCTGGCTTGGCTTGGAGAAGTGATTTAAGAGAGAAATGCCTTCTCCAAGCAGACCAATAGAGCAGTAGGGGCTTTGAGAGCTACACAATATGTGTGAAAGAGCGTCATGTGGCTCCTGAGCTACAGTTTGGCCACCCCTCGGCTATACTATGCCAACTTCCCTCCCAAAGAATGGCTTAATGAAACTTTAATATGTAGGATACTTAGAACATCTTATACAGTGGTCTCTGAGCCTTGTTACAAACTAAAGTAATGTGATCCTAGGACCAGCATGCAAATGCTGTGTGTGTGTAAATGTCATCAAGTTGCAGGTGTGTTATGGGGACTGGGGTTTTCAAGGGAAGTGATTAAGCAGAGGAGGTTTGCCATTGCCATCCTCCAGCCTGCAGATTATGAGTTCCTTAACACTATAAAATGTAAGGGAATGTCTCTGAATTGTAAATTTTGGCACCTCATCTTCCCCATAACTATTACACAATAACAAAATAAAGCAATATTTAAATTACATAGTGAAAACATATTATGTATAAAAACAGTCCTCATCAGTTAATATAACACATTACAAGGTCTTAATCATCCATTAATACATCTCTGTTAATTGTTCTGGAGGTTTGGTCTGTCTAGTCAAATGCTTCAGCATTGGGTCATTAGATTTATTTAATGGGCCCTCTTAGGGTGTAGCTCCTATTGATGGTTACATTCTTCTTGACTGCATGTATTATATGACTGAAATTGGAACTATTGTCTTCTGAGATCTCTGGGGGGTAGCTCATGTCTCATGGCAATGATGATGCAATAGATTTCCACTGGCAGGCAGTTCACCTTGAATATGATTGTTCCACGATTGCCCCTTTGTATCCCACATACAACATAATTGATTTCTCATGCAAAGTTAGTCCCCTGGTTTAAGTTCTGTAAAATCAGAAATTCTCCTGGCGAAATAATACTTTGTTTTTTACCTTCTGAATTCCTTTCATTCTCCTCAGACGTTCCTTATTAGACTTCAGTATGGGAGTGATTAGTTCTATTTCACTTTCCCAATAAAAGTTGAGTGGGTGAGCAAATATTCTCTAAGGGCATGCTCATGTAAATCAGCAGAGGCTTTGGTCCAAACTACATGTCATGCTTTGCATGAGTTCACCAAAACCTGCAACTCTACTGCACCTGCACTGAATGCATGTACAACATGTACAGGGAAAACAATGCTCTCCTGTGCTGTTTTGGCTCGGGAAAATAGCATAGGGAGGAAGTCAGGAGCCCCTTCCTTGCACTGTACTCCTCACCCGAACCAGAAGCCTTCAGTACCGTTAAATGAAGTTGCTGTAGGGTTGCCAATTCCCAGGTGGGAGCTGGGGATCTCCCAGTTTGGAGGTCCTCCCCCCGCTTCACAGTCATCAGAAAGCGAGGGGGGTGTCTGCTTGGCCCTCCATTATACCTTATGGAGATCGATTCCCACCGGGTATAATGGAGGATTGTGGGTATTTGGGACTCTAGAGGGGCTGTTTTTTTGAGGTAGAGACACCAAATTTTCAGCTTAGCATTCTGTGGCTCTCCTCAAAACACTCCTCAAGTTTAAAAAAGATTGGACCAGCGGGTCTAATTCTATGAGCTCCCAAAGAAGGTGCCCCTATCCTCCATTATTTCCTATGGAAGGAATGCATTTAAAAGGAGCATGGTCCCTTTCACTGTGATGGCCAGAACTCCTTTTGGAGTTGAATTGTGCTTGTCACACTCTTGCTCCTGGCTCCACCCCTAAAGTCTCCTGGCTCCACCCCCAAAGTCCCCAGATATTTCTTGAGTTGGATTTGGCAACCCTAATTTGCTGCTGGGAATTAGCAGACATAGTATGGCTGTCAATCCCTGTTGTGAACTCCCGTCAACATAACATGTAGATTGACCCTTATCCAGCTCTCTGCTGCTATCTGAAGCTTTCATCATCAGATTTTTATTGCCTTTCTAGAGATGTCTTTTGGTAAGTCCATTCAACTGAGGAAAGCTTGGGTTTGATGTAGTATATTGAAATCTCAATATACTATAATCTCAAGGGCAAGTACCCCTCTCTGCCCCCCTAGATCCAGCCCTGCTGAAGACTCCCAGGCAGACAAGTAGACTAACACAATTAACCTGGAAAGTATAGCTTTCCCATTGAATGATGTGGACAACCCAACAGATGCATCCAGTTTTGCAATGGATGTTGCAGTGAGGATGAAAAAAGTTCAACTGTTTTGAAGGACCAGATCTTGGTAAAGGAGGTAGAGGGTGAGCCCTTTTCCCTGTGGGTAAGCCCTTTTCCCTGTACCATTCTCAGACTAGACAAGTGGCTGGGAAGCCCATGAAAGGATCTGCAGCCTATTTGTGTTGTTGTTTGCTAGGCAGGGCTGGCCATAGACAGTCTGGTACCTTAGGCAAGGCTAACTTCTGGCGCCCCAACCCCCTGGTACTGATAACATCACCAAGTCCCAAGGGGGCACCAAATTGGATGCTCCCCAGAAGGCCGGTGCTTTAGGCAATTGCCTGGTTTGCCTAGTGGCAGAGCTGGCCTTGTTGCTACTTTTTTGCTAAAGAGCAACCAAAGGTTTCCCTCAGAGGCTGCATTGTGAGCAATCAGGGCTCAGACTCTTTCCCACTGCACCATTTTCCTGACTTTAAACACACACAAACATTCAAGACCCATATTCCACTCCCCCCCCCCACCCATGGGACAAACAGCAGCATTGCAGTAACTTCAGACTTAAAAACTGGGACCACATCAATTGTTTTAAAATTGTTTAAAAAATTAAAGGCATCAAAAGACTTCTGAATAATAACCATCCCTGATCCCTCTTGTAAAGAGGACTCAAGAGTCTTCTTTCTCATGTAATTTTCATGTTTGGTATGGTGCGGCCCTTAGTTTGCCTGGGTGCATTGTCTTTCTTTGGAGGGGAAAAGCTTTTGCCTCTGTCATCAATATTCAGTTCGTGGCAGTGCTACTTGCCTGCCTTCCAGCGGGCACAAGCAAGACATTTATCTCTCTCCCCTGCAGGTGTTTCTAATTGTTTCTTCTGATCTTTCTGTTGTTACATTTCTACTCTTATAAGAGTCAAAAAATTGATAGGCTCCCTCAGTTAATTATTGTTTTATTTGGCAAAATTAGATTACATCTTTATGCACCATGTTTTATATGCACACACACAATATGCACACGTAATTGCAACATATGTCATCTACGTAGGAATAGATACGCATATATTACATTTGCTGTTTCACATTGACATGAAACTGCTGAAAGAGATGTTTGTCTAAGTGTCCATCGTAATTTCATATCATATACTGACTGCAATCAAAAAAAGCTCATGCATAAGCAGAAAAAAAAGAAAAGAAAACACTCTGCAACACACATGAAGGGGTTACCAGTTCTCTCCTCTGCCCAGCTGTATCTCCTCCTGCTATGTCATACACAACTTGAAAGTGAGAGGGCCTACAGCAGGTGTAATTTCTGGGTCTACAGTTAAGACTGATAGAATGAAGAATGGCTTGTGTGTGCAAAGTGCTGTCAAGCTGCAGCCAACTTATGGCAACCCCAGCAAGGAGCTTTCAAAGCAAGTGAGAAGCAGAGGTGGTTGGCTATTGCCTTCCTCTGCAGAGTCTTCCTTGGTGGGCTCCCTTTTAATGACAACACTGCTTAGCTTCCAAGATGTGATGAGACTGGGCTATGCCACGAGTGGCCAAAGTTGCTTAATGTAAGAGCTACACAGAATAGACATCAGATGTTTGAGAGCCACAAGACATGAATATTAGATGTCTCAGAACTGTGAGGAAGGAAGGAAGGAAAATAAATGAATGAATGAATGAGGGAGAAGGAGGTGGAAAGAAAGCAGCTTTAAATGCATTCTGCAAGCTGCTGGCTGGCTTGGCTTGGAGAAGTGATTTAAGAGAGAAATGCCTTCTCCAAGCAGACCAATAGGGCAGTAGGGGCTTTGAGAGCTACACAATATGTGTGAAAGAGCCTCATGTGGCTCCTGAGCTACAGTTTGGCCACCCCTCGGCTATACTATGCCAACTTCCCTCCCAAAGAATGGCTTAATGAAACTTTAATATGTAGGATACTTAGAACATCTTATACAGTGGTCTCTGACCCTTTTTACAAACTAAAGTAATGTGATCCTAGGACCAGCATGCAAATGCTGTGTGTGTGTAAATGTCATCAAGTTGCAGGTGTGTTATGGGGACTGGGGTTTTCAAGGGAAGTGATTAAGCAGAGGAGGTTTGCCATTGCCTTCCTCCAGCCTGCAAATTATGAGTTCCTTAACACTATAAAATGTAAGGGAATGTCTCTGAATTGTAAATTTTGGCACTTCATCTTCCCCATAACTATTACACAATAACAAAATAAAGCAATATTTAAATTACATAGTGAAAACATTATGTATAAAAACAGTCCTCATCAGTTAATATAACACATTACAAGGTCTTAATCATCCATTAATACATCTCTGTTAATTGTTCTGGAGGTTTGGTCTGTCTAGTCAAATGCTTCAGCATTGGGTCATTAGATTTATTTAATGGGCCCTCTTAGGGTGTAGCTCCTATTGATGGTTACATTCTTCTTGACTGCATGTATTATATGACTGAAATTGGAACTATTGTCTTCTGAGATCTCTGGGGGTAGCTCATGTCTCATGGCAATGATGATGCAATAGATTTCCACTGGCAGGCAGTTCACCTTAAATATGATTGTTCCACGATTGCCCCTTTGTATCCCACATACAACACAATTGATTTCTCATGCAAAGTTAGTCCCCTGGTTTAAGTTCTGTAAAATCAGAAATTCTCCTGGCGAAATAATACTTTGTTTTTTACCTTCTGAATTTCTTTCATTCTCCTCAGACATTCCTTATTAGACTTCAGTATGGGAGTGATTAGTTCTATTTCACTTTCCCAATAAAAGTTGAGTGGGTGAGCAAATATTCTCTAAGGGCATGCTCATGTAAATCAGCAGAGGCTTTGGTCCAAACTACATGTCATGCTTTGCATGAGTTCACCAAAACCTGCAACTCTACTGCACCTGCACTGAATGCATGTACAACATGTACAGGGAAAACAATGCTCTCCTGTGCTGTTTTGGCTCGGGAAAATAGCATAGGGAGGAAGTCAGGAGCCCCTTCCTTGCACTGTACTCCTCACCCGAACCAGAAGCCTTCAGTACCGTTAAATGAAGTTGCTGTAGGGTTGCCAATTCCCAGGTGGGAGCTGGGGATCTCCCAGTTTGGAGGTCCTCCCCCCGCTTCACAGTCATCAGAAAGCGAGGGGGGTGTCTGCTTGGCCCTCCATTATACCTTATGGAGATCGATTCCCACCGGGTATAATGGAGGATTGTGGGTATCTGGGACTCTAGAGGGGCTGTTTTTTTGAGGTAGAGACACCAAATTTTCAGCTTAGCAATCCGTGGCTCTCCTCAAAACACTCCTCAAGTTTAAAAAAGATTGGACCAGCGGGTCTAATTCTATGAGCTCCCAAAGAAGGTGCCCCTATCCTCCATTATTTCCTATGGAAGGAATGCATTTAAAAGGAGCATGGTCCCTTTCACTGTGATGGCCAGAACTCCTTTTGGAGTTGAATTCTGCTTGTCACACTCTTGCTCCTGGCTCCACCCCTAAAGTCTCCTGGCTCCACCCCCAAAGTCCCCAGATATTTCTTGAGTTGGATTTGGCAACCCTAATTTGCTGCTGGGAATTAGCAGACATAGTATGGCTGTCAATCCCTGTTGTGAACTCCCGTCAACATAACATGTAGATTGACCCTTATCCAGCTCTCTGCTGCTATCTGAAGCTTTCATCATCAGATTTTTATTGCCTTTCTAGAGAGGTCTTTTGGTAAGTCCATTCAACTGAGGAAAGCTTGGGTTTGATGTAGTATATTGAAATCTCAATCTTTGGCCATATGACTGAATTCTGCACCAGGAAACCACAGGGTGTTTTTGTTTATAGCTGCCAAGTAGACATAAAATTATGTCTAATCCCCTCCCCCCCCCCAAGGTATCTGCAATATCCCTTATAACTACATCATTGGAAGTGGTTGTAATATGCCTGTATTTTCCAAGCCTTGCTATTTGTCAGTACTTAGACTGGCTTTCTTGTTTACTTTGGGTAGGTCTTTCACAGTTCCCTCGTCTTCTGATTCTAGAAGTACAGCAAACAATTGGCCTTCAGTTTAATATGTTCTTTGGGCAAGCCCAGTCCCTTAACATTGTAAAAATTAGAGAATGTGTCTGAAGGGAGCAGTAAAATCTCAATGCATATGTGAAACATCAACTTTTGGATCTCATCCATTGTATCTGTATATACATATTAATCTTTATGGGGCTTTATATGTCAAATGTTTCATTTTGAATGATTTCCGAATTGTATGTTATATAGATGTTAAGTGGAGTACATTATCTGCATGCAATCTCCATTTTTATTTATTTATTTATTTAAGATTTGTATCCTGCCCTTCCCACAAGTGGCTCAGGGCGGCTCCCAACAATTAGTCAAACATAAGATTAGACAATATTTAAATATATAAACAGTTAAACATTTAAAACAGTTAAAACCTTAAAAACCTTTATAAGATGCATATTGATTTCTCTTTGATGTATCACCTCTATGATTGTACAACTTTTCTTGAAAATCTTGTTGATGAGTTGACTATTTCTCAATTGAGGGAATTAAACTCAACGCTAATCAATATAGTATTCCTCTTTTTTTAAAAAAAAAATAGCTCAGTACATTGCCCTGCAAAATTGTGATCAGAGTCGTATATCATCATTTATTTTGCACATAAAGAAATGCTTGCATATATATAAAAGGTGCAAGGGGAGCAACTTCGGCAATTCATGTTTTGCATTTAGCATATATCAAAGGATTAGTTGAATAGATACAAGAGCTTATATCCTCTCTCTCTCCCTGTATCACTTTGGAGGCCTGGAGCTGTGCTGTGGAAACCCATCAAACTAAGTATTTTGCTATCTGTTTCTTGTTCTAAGCATGGAGAAAGGCAGCACTTACATCTTCAGTACCATGTAATCCTGAGGAACTGCCCTCTGCTGAAGTGTTGAAGCATATGCTTGTTGGATAACATTCTGGGAGTAGGTCACATGACTGGCAACCATTTTGTGTCAGCATACATTATCATGTAGGGTTTGCTCTGGGGCAACAAATACCTAAAGATTTGGGGAGGGGAGGAAAGCCTGGGGAGGGCGGGGTTTGGGGAGGGACCTCAGTAGGGTATCATGTCACAGAGTCCACCTTCCAAAGAAGCCATTTTCTCCAGTGAAGCTGATCTCTGTAACCTGAAGTCCACTTGCAATTCCAGGAGATCTCCAGTCACCACCTGGTGATTGGCAGCCCTGTATCTGTCATGGAGGACATGGGCTTGTCTTTTTCCTCAGCCTTTAGAGTTAATACTGGAATTATTCAATATGCAGAGAAAAGCAAACCAGAGGAACAATCTGATGATTCAAAGACCAACGTGCAAAGGTGTTATTAACTAGAAAGGGAGGGGGACAGAATCTTTTGTCTGATTTGGAATGCCAAATGTAAAAGTGTGTTTGTGTACCACTGCATTGCTGCATAAAGTATTTTATGGGAAAAGACAGCAGAGGATATTGGTAACCATTGAGGAAAGAAAAGGGTTTAGAACCAAAGACTGGAGAGAGAGAAAGCAGGGGGCACCAAGGGGAAAGAGTGGGCATTTTAGGAAATAAGGGAGAAGCAAGAGGAAGGATTGAAAAAGCTGAAGGCAGCATCGGGAGGAGGGGGTGGAACCATGCAGTAAGGTGGGCCAGTAGGGCAATGGGATTTCCTCTCATCTGCAATTCCTTTCAGAACAAACTACGTATATCAATTTTTTTTGCAAGATTTATCTCAAATATAATATGGTTCCATAGTATAACAATACTCTACAACTGTATAATGAGAACATTGTACCTGTTCGGCTGGGCATTGCAAGCAGATTTGTACAATTGTCACATGGCATGTACGACTAAAAACACTTGTGATACACCAGTTTGCAACTGTACATTTCATTAGAATATATGATGCATATAGATGTGAGCATGATCTGGCTGCAGTATCTGTTATCCCACTGATATCTAAGGTTGATTTGGCTGATATAGCTTCCTAGTTAGGCATTCCCTTCCTCCCTCAGTATTCCATGTCTATCTGCATACTCTGTGAAAGAGGATGACTATCCTTTCTATCCAGATAGAAAGGATGCCCTGATCTTTGGTCAAGGATATATTATACAGATTTTGAAGACAGGGTAGTATAGTGGTTAGAGTGTCTAGCTTTGGGCCAATCCCAGTGGTTCAGCCTAACTCAGTGGTTGCCATACTTTGAGAGGAGACTCAAAAGTGGACTGTGACTCTCTTGCAGATAGTGTTGCCAATCCCCAGGTGGGGGCAGGGGATTCCCCGGTTTGGAGGTCCTCCCCCCGCTTCAGGGTCATCAGAAAAGGGGGGGGAGGAAATGTCTGCTGGGCAGTCCATTATTCCCTATGGAGATCAGTTCCCATAAGGTATAATGGAGAATTGATCTGCAGGTACCTGAGGCTCTGGGGAGGCACCAAATTCTCAGCATAGCATCCAATGCCTCTCCTCAAAATACCCTCCAAGTTTCAAAAAGATTGGACCAGGGGGTCCAATTCTATGAGCCCCAAAAGAAGATGCCCCTTCATTATTTCCAGTAGAGGAGAAGTATTTAAAAGGTGTGCAGTCCCTTTAAATGTGATGGCCAGAACTCCCTTTGGAGTTCAGCTATGCTTGTCACAACCTTGCTCCTGGCTCCACCCCAAAGTCTTCTGCCTCCACCCCCAAAGTCTCCTGACTCCACCTCCAAAGTCCCCAGATATTTCTTGAATTAGACTTGGCAACCCTACTTGCAAATGGTTCATGTGTCTAGTTAGGAGAGGATGTCCTGGGTGACGTTGGGGATTTGTCTCTGCATTATGTGTGGAATGGCCATGAAATATAGCCTGAAGTTTAGTACTGCTATATTTCTAATTGCTAAACATGAAAAATAAAGTACGGTACAAATTTGTTCAATGTTTACAACTACCTGTACACAGCCTTCTCTGTTGTGGCCCCCACCTTTTGGAACGGTCCACCTGAGGAGGTCTGGAAGGCTCCCACTCTCCTGGCTCTCCACAAACTATGCAAAACTAAACTATTCAAGGGGGCTTTTCGGTGCAGGCAAGAGAACTGCGCTGTTCTAAATGATTCAAAAATGTACTTGGAAAAATTATTAGGGACTGTGGTCCACATAGCTTGTTGAAACTATGGAATTTTGCATCATTTAATGTGTCATGTTAATACGTATATTTTGCTTCCATTCTGCTTTTAGACTTTTGGTTGGTTCGACAATCCCAGTTCTAGTGCATCGATTATCAAATGCCCCATCCATTGATTGTATTGACTCACTCTTGAGTCCAAGTGAGAAAGGCAGACTATGTAAATAACTGAAAAAGACAAATAAATGTGAGATTCCGGTGTTTTATATTGAGGAGGGATAAGTAGCATGGCGTTACTTTGCAAGTATCCACCCCGCCCCCCACCCCATGATAATGTAAGTTTGGAAGTGGGTCTTAGTCCCACTTGAAAGGATTGGAAAGCCTAAGCTAACTCACAGGCTGATTTGGAAGATAAAATTAAGGGGTCATGTATGCCCCCTCACATTGAGTTTCTCAGTGGAAAGCTAGGATAAAGCCAGAATAATTTGCATAGTAAGTATGTAAAAGCACATTACATTGAAATTCCATTTACTTCAGGAAAGCTGAACTGAACTTTCTGAAGAGTAGTTTTGGCACTCAGAACTACTGGCATACAAAAAAGGAACATCCTCTCTGCTGTAGAAGTGTGGGGGGGGCAGGGAGGGCAAATCACAAGTTATTTTTTTAAGCTTTTGGAAAAATTTCCTTGTAGCAAAGAAAACTCCCCACATTTTCTGTCATTCATAAAGTTATAAAGGTTTCCTATCCAACAAATGTATATGGGGTTTCCTTGGAGTGAAAAAAAAAATGGAAAAAACTTGGGGAAGGGGAATGTGTGCTGCCAAAAGTATAGGAGAAAAGGTGCCACACTTTGATAATACTCCATTCCACAGCAGCTGCTGACACCTTCTGCTTTGATGGTGATTCTGGCTTGCTTAGAGTGCTGGTATCAAAGGTGCTATTAAGTGTCAGAAAGGGGTGGGGGGACACCAAAACCAAACCTGTTTTTCTGTGCTGATTACCATAGAATGCTGAAGAACTGCATGGTGGGATACAGTGGAAGAAAAGAATCTGTCATCACCCCATCCACACTTCTTTAATGCCAATAAGAAGGCGTAAAACATTGCAAAACAGAGGCATTAGGTCATCCAAAAGCTGTGTCTCATCTGCCAAAATATATATTATAGGATGGAACACACACATACACATGCTTCAACACATGCTAAAGTAGTTGTGTTTGTGCATGCTGGGCTGGCACGTATGGCAAAGCTGGTCCTACAGGCCCCTTTTTCTACTGTGGTGGCTGTCACATTTACTCCACTAGCCCTGATCCTAGACCAGGGCTCCCTGACTTTTTAAAGCCTATGGGCAGCTTTGGAATCCTGAAAAAGGGTGGTGGTGGTGGGGGGGTGACTACAAAATGGCTGCCACAGGAGGTGAAGCCAATCACAAAATGGCTGTTGCAGGGCTATAGCCACAATGAGGAAGCTGAAGTGCAAAGGGGTAATTTTAAAAATATATTAAGAAAAAGAAATGAGAGAGAATCAAACCAACATTCCAATTGACCAGCAATAACAATATACAAAATCTCATAGTCACAGACCACAATTTCTGTCTATATAAAAGCATTCTCATATTCAGATTCCACCAATGTTAAGCCTTAAAAACGGCATTATTAACTATCTCTTCTTTGTTAAAAACTTCAGGTTATTTATGCCTAAAAACCAAATTTTTGCTACTGTCTGAGTTACAGACTTCTTAGTATCTTCCAATAAGTATTCCAGTAGCACGGCATGAGATGAAGGATTAGGGAATGGATCCAGACTCAATTTTCCAATGGCAAATGGAATTTTCCTGCTCACTTTCTTCCACTACAGTCCACTGACCTCCACAAAATGCTGTCCCTGTGGGGCAGTGATTGGAACCCAATAAACAGCAATGAGAGGTCCTCATAGGTTCTCATAATTGACCTTTAGGATGCTCTTGTAGCTACATTGTGAATATGGCACCACCCTCACTTCAGCCATGGCTCTTTTTCTAGCAAGAGCACCTCTGCATATTAGGCCATGCCCCCCTGATGTAGCCAATCATCCTGGAGCTTACAGTAGGCCCTGTACTAAGAGCCTTCTAAGCTCTTGGAGGATTGACTACATCAGGGGTGTGTGGCCTGTTATGCAGAGGAGCTCCTGCCAGAAAAAGAACCTGCGATCAGGCCAATGGCCCTTCCAGTCCAATGCTCTGTGTCACAAAGTGGCCAAAAAAACCCAGATGCCATCAGGAGGTCCATCAGTGGGGCCAGGACACTAGAAGCCCTCGCACTATGCCCCCCCCCAAGCACCAAGAATACAGAGCATCATCCTCCATCACTCTAGAGTATACCATGGAGTCATTTTGGTATGGAGCAGAGGGGTATCTGGGGGTGATTGCATTAATGGCTTTGGATAGCCGGCTTTGCCAGTCTTCCACCAGCTCATCTAATGAATCTCCAGAGGGTATTTGTTTCTGCAGTGCATTCTGGAATCCATTTGGGTCCATGGGTCTCTATGAGCAAGCATAAATCAGCTTTCCATCTAAAAAGACATGGGCAGGTGCCATGGCAATCATGGGTACAACACTGAGGACCCCGATCTAGTTATCTGGACCTAGACATCATTCTGCAAGGACATGGGATATCTCTGTTGTCTGAAGTTTACTGGATTTGCATTGGGTTTTGCTCTGGCCCATTGCTTTCCCATTAATGGATTTCTAAAAATGGTTATGAAAGTTCTACTAGGCAAATGAACCTGGTCCCCAAGCCTAAGAGATAGTTTTGGTGGAACTCAGTGAGGAAAAAGAGGTGAGCCCTCAGCCCATTTTGCTTGATGCAGAATGACTCTGCTTCTTGCTCATAATTTTCAAAATTCTTCCACCTTTGCTTCATCCCTGATTCACCAGGCTGCTAAGAGTAGAGGATGTTGTTCCTAGTTATTAGGCAGAACCAGATGAAATGTCACAGAGAAAAGCTCATACCTGCTGCTCATGTCTTAACTTGCCAGAGCAAGTGCCTGGGTTACATGAAGATTGCCAGGCCTTCTGGTGATTGCCAGCAATGGGCAAAACAACTCAGATTTGAGGCAGGGCAAGGAGGAGCTCTAGCAGCATGGATGTGGCCTGCATCAGAGAGCTATGAGCTGCAGAAGAGTTTCTCCACAGTTTCAATTATCTAGCCAGAAACCCTCGGATCTTTCTGCAAGTGTTGTTGTTTGCTTGTGTTTTTGCAAAATTCTGGTCACATTTCTATAGCAGATGAATTGCTGATGCTCCAGTTCTCATCTCATGCTGTGACCCCACTTCCTGCCAAAGCATCAATTGCTACAGTGACTGTTCTATGGGAAGGAGTTGTACAACCCTCATGGATGTATACTGGGCAGCAAAGAGGGGCAGTGGCTCAGAAGCAAAGCATTTGCTCGGCATTCAGAAGGTTCCAAGTTCAATCCCCAGCATCTCCAATCAAAGGAGCAGATAGTAGGCAATGTGAAAGATCCCTGCCTGAGACTCTGGAGAACCACTGCCCATCCAGGCAGGCAATACTGACCTTTATGGACCAATGGTCTGATTTCGTATAAGACAGTTTTGTGTTTCATGTGCCTATAATATGATGGCAGAGACAAAAATAATGATGAGGAAGGCAACATCATCAGTGTACATAGGACCATAGAGAGCAAGATGAGCAAAAGACAGAGGATCAAGGCCCACTCAGCTGGCTTCAATCTCTTGGTTACTGTGATCAGAACTGTCACTGTAAATGAGAAACTGCCAAGCCGGACATTTTTATCCTTTGGAATGTCTCTGTCCTCTTTGTTTGTGTACAGCAAATGGCTATCACAAATTGTTACATAGCCATTGCTAGTTTCAGATATTCTTTGTAATGCAAAGGTCATGGGTATCATCTTCCAGCTAGCAGAAGGGGGGTAGAGAGCCAACGAATTCAGCAGTTTTAAAAGCAGAGACAGGCAGTCATAGAAGGAAATGTTTCTGGCTGCAGTGAACTCAAACTAGGGTGCACTATTGTAGGGCTGAAACTATAGTTCTGTTGAATGGCTTGTTTGCCCCTCATCTTCTTGATTGCTCAAGACCACCCATGTGACCAGTCTAAGGAGGCACTCTTCCTGTTACTGTATGTGGTCAGGGAGACACATGTCCACTAGATACAGCTGACGTATGGCCACCCTGTGGTTTCCAAGGGAAGAAGTTTTCAGAGGTCATTGCATGTCTCTGTATACTGACCTTGGATTTCCTTGGTAGCCACCCAAGTACTAAGGGCCAACCCTGCTGCTTAGCTTCTGAGATATGACAACAGTGGGCTAGCCTGGGCTATCTAGCTCAGGGCATACTAGACACGCATTGATGTAAATGTGTTTCATTTGGCCCAGATCCCTACCAAAATGGCTTGCAAGGAAGAAAGCTTCCTTCTCCCACATCTTCCTCCTATGATAAAGAAGCTGGTGGGTTTTCTACACCTAGTTTAAAGGCATGCCCCAACTTGGGCAGTGGCCCACGTCAAGGGCTATATAATACCTATTAATAGAGGGATGAGGTGATATAGAGAGCCAGTTTGGTGTAGTGGTTAAGTGTTCGGACTCTTATCTGGGAGAACTGGGTTTGATTCCTCACTCCTCCGCTTGCACCTGCTGGAATGGCCTTGGGTTAACCATAGCTCTTGCAGAACTTGTCCTTGAAAGGGCAGCTGCTGTGAGAGCCCTCTCAGCCCCACCCACCTCACAGAGTGTCTGTTGTGGGGGGAGAAGACATAGGAGATTGTAAGCTGCTCTGAGTCTCTGATTCAGGGAGAAGGGCGGGGTATAAATCTGTAATTCTTCTATATAAACATGAAAGGAATAGTAAGAATCTGGAGTGTGTGAAGTCAGAAACAACATGTATTGAGTGGGGAAATACTGTTAAGAGGGCAAGGGAATCAGCAAACTCAAGCAATCAAAACAATATTAAACATTTGGCAGCTATACTCACCACTAGAAATCCCACGTTTAGGGTCAATTATTTCACATGTACACACAGTGAGCAAATTATTCCACTCAAGAGGGAGAGGCAGGAGACCAAAGAGGTATAGCAAAAAGATAAAACAAGAACTATAGCTGCCTATCTGTACAGGCCCGACAAACTGTCTAGTTCCCTAAATGTCTTTGTGTGTAAAATGCTGTCAAGTCACAATTAACTTATGGTGACCTCAGCAAAGGACTTTCGTGGCAAGTAAGAAGTAGAAGTGGCTTGCCATTACCTTCTTCCGCAGAGTCTTTCTTTGTGCTCTCCCTTCCAACTATGGACCCTACTTAGCTTCCAAGATCTGATAAGACTGGACTATACCATGCTGCCTTCCCTCTCCACAAGGCATCTAGACAGCGATTAATATGGAAAAGTAATACAAAAGAGGGAGAGAAGTGAATCATATGTGTGTCTGGAATGGGTGCTACCGTATCTTTAAAAATGGGTGGTTTTGGAACCAGTCAAAAGTACACTCAGGATACTTGGGCCAGGCAACTCAGGACTAAGCAGAATTTGGGGGACAGATTCTGGCTTCAATTATAGGACAAGGAGCTTAGTTAAGAAACAAAAGATTTCTTTCTTTCCAGGCTGGAAAAAAGAAAATGGTGGATAAGCAGATATGCCACTTGATTGGCTAAAGAAATCGAAGAAGATGGCTCAGGGTCTTTGGAATGTTTCTAAAAATGATAAAAATTGCAGGTGTGGTGGAACAGTCCTGGCTTGATGACTTTGGTGGGCAATTGAGATAGTCCAGTTATATTACAATGTTACCTATCTAAAAGAAATTCTAATGTGTACAGTTCTTTCTTTGGAAGAATGCTAGCGTGGCAGGATCCTTTTGTGGATCACAGCACATGGTATAATCACCGAAGAAGTCTTGCTTAATAGTTGGATTGGCTGACACTGGCTTCACACTCAAAAGGCTGCTTTTCTTAATATGTGTGTTGAGGTGTGGTATCACTCACTCTGTGGGCTCTATTGCCTTTTTTGTGGTTTTAGAATCACGATGTCATCACATTTGCTATGTTATCTTTGATTGGCTAGGGTCACACAGGGAATAAGAGACTCGTCCTAATCAAGTGAAATAAATGGCAGTGAGACAGCAGCAGGTTGGGGAAAGAGTGGACGTTCTGTGAGTGGGTATGTTGCTATGCATGTGTGTGTATGAGAGAGAGAGATTCAGGGGCCCTGAAAATACCACTTTTGTTCCAAGCACTGAAACTGTGAACATTCAGCACAACCCTGAAAGATGTATTTGAGATTTTCAGTTTTCAGTTCCGTGCTCAATATAAATTTCCATATTTATATGACACGTTTGTGGAATTGGCAGATACATATGACTGCTTCTATATTACTTCTTTTGGATTGCCATGACTTGACAGATAAAATTCTTTTTAAAGGGAGGACATCTCTGTCTTAGCCAGTTATGCTGCCCCATATTCTGAACCCCTGTTCAACATTCAGTTTTAAAATTATCCAAAATCTACAACAAGCGAAACTGTATTCTGCAATCTGTATAAATTATGAAAATTGAGAATGTTTGCATTATTTCTCTTCTTTTACATTCACATTGTTTATTACTTGGCAGAATTTATTCTGGTCCTGGTATTCATTGGGTGTGTAAAAGACTAAAAAAAAAGTACTGAAACCCAGCTTCTGATCAGGAAGTTCTATGGAACAACTTCTATGATCCCTGAGATTTCACCAATTTATTTCCATTCACTTTTAAACATTCCTTTGCAAGTTTCTAGAGAGGCAGTCATTTAAAAAATGAGCACTGAGATTCCTAGGTTGCTAAATTCTGCAGTTTTTCTGCTCTCCCATATAATTGTAGCATGCAAATAGAACTACTCCCACCTGCCCAAACTTGCCTGCCAGTTAAGATCAGCCAGAGCTTTCTTTGAGCAGGAACACACAGGAACGTAGTTCCAGCTGGCTTGCCATCAGGGAGTATGGCTTAATATGCAAATCCTTCTGGGCTTTTTCTACAAAAAAAGCCCTGGATCAGCATCTGAATCCTTGCTTCTGATATAAGGTGGATGATTACCAGAGACAAGGTCTTCTTTGTGGTGGCACCTCCATTATGGAATGCCCTCCATGATAGTGTACTTGTTGCCTCCTCTTCTAGATTATAGATGTCAGGTGAAAGCCTTTGTTGTTGTTGATTCTGTTGACAATGTTGTACTGCTACTGTATTGTACTGAATGAACATAATTTTCTTCCCCAGAGATGGGGCTTGCAATTTGGAAGAGAATGGATTAGTCTTGGACTCAGCAGCCCTATTACTTGTAATCAGGGCCCACGCTTTAATTAAGTAATCAGCACAAACGATTGAGTCAAGCTCTTCTTAATCAAATGTTATAGCGTGCTGGGTATCATTTGTGAGCAACAGGGAATTTTATGATGCTCCCTTGATGATATGGGTGTGAATTCAGAGACAGGCTTTGAACGGCAAAAGCACTGCATCCCTTCACTTTCTCTTTTCTTGCTGGTTTTTGCCTGGGTGATAGCTAGGTGTAGCCCTGCCACTTGTACTGCAGTGGTGCTTGGTGAATTTTATTGACATCTGCCAAACTTGTTTTAATGGATATTTGTTCACTAATGCTGCTAAATTGTTTGAATGTATTTTATTTGCACTACCGACTTTGGTGGTTACAGCCTGATTTTATGCTGCCATTTAACTTTAACTTATTGACTTTAATGTGTTGCTTTTATTGATGTACACTCATTGCTTACTGGTTTTAATGTATTCTTATGCACCTTCCCTTTCTCCGAGTTGTACGAATTCCAGGGCCTGCATTTCCTGGGTCAGGTCCCTTTGGATAGGGTTGTCAGCTCCTGGTTGGGAAATACCTGGAGATTTTGGGGGTGGAGCCTGAAGAGGCCAGGATTTGGGGAGGGGAGGGACTTCAGCAGGGTATAATGCCATGCAGTCCACCCTCCAAAGTGTCCATTTTCTCCAGGGAAAATGATCTCTGTAGTCTGGAGATGAACTGTAATTCTGGGAGATTCTGAGGTCCCACCTGGAGGCTGGCATCCCTAACCTTTAATATTAATGTAATGTGTAGAAATGGATAGCCTTTTGTGTCCTGGAGGTAAATAACATCACCTGATATTTGCTGTTCAAATGGAGATTAAAGGGGCAGCTGCAGAGATCATTTTTTAAAATTGGCACTCTTAGCCACTTGCCAGCACTTCTTGCATTTTGGACTCCACTCACCTTAGGGTTGCCAGTTCCAGGTTGGGAACTACCTGGAAATTTTGAGGGTGGAGCTGAAGAGGGCTGGGCTTGAGCAGAGGTGACTTCAGTGGATACGATACACTCCACCTTCCAAAGCGGCCATAGCTAACCTATGTCACCTCGAGATCAGTTGTGATCCCAGGAGGATATGATACAGTCCACCTTCCAAAGTGGCCATTTTTTCCAGGTGAGCTAACCTCTGTCACCTGGAGATCAGATGTGATCCCAGGAGATCTCCAGTCACCACCTGGAAGTTGACAACCCTGCCTTTGAAAGCAAGAGCACTGGAGAGGTGTGTCATTCTTGTAGCATTTGCTGTATTTACAAATGCAGAAGTGCAGGAGAGCAGGGGCCAGAAAAGTCCCCAGAGAGAAAAATGCTGCAATCCTGGGGAACTGCATCCATCTCACAGCAGTGCTTCTCTCTCTGGCTGCATTCAGAGGACACATTCAGCTGGCATTGTGCATGAACATGGCTTATTGCCACATTCTCATGGAGCAAAATGAAGAAACTCTCATGAAATCCAACCTCTGGTTACCTGCAGCATGCAGATGCTGACATCTGGGATAAACCAGGTTTTTAACCACAGTTGGAACCACAGTTTATTGTGGGGGGAGGGGGGAGGAAAGGGCAACTATTAGTGAGCAAAAATTCTATTATGTGAGCTACAGGTCTTAAAGTTGTAAGCTACTGACATTAAAGTTGTGAGCTACTGCATAGATTAGTGTGTGAGCTGAAAGCTAAAAATCTGTGAGCTAGCTCACACTAACTCAGCTTAGAAGGAACACTGGTAACAGGTAAATGAAGGGTGTTTTAAGCAAGGATTCTTTCATTGTGGTCCACACAAGAAGGAAAAGGAGTCAGGTTAATGCATGACATAGGCTTAAAGGTGACATCTCCGACTCCTCCAAAACTCAAGTCTACTGTTCCTTTATATGGATACAAACCATCTCTTAAGTGACACTGCCAGATCTTCCTTGGCCATGGATGGGGGATGGGGAGGTAGGGTTCCCATGTCCCAGTTGGGAAACTTGTAGAGATTTGGGGGTGGAGCTTGGGGAAGGACAGGGACCTTAGTGGGGTGCAATGCCATAGAGTCCACTTTCCAAAACATCCATTTGCTCCAAAGGAATGGATCTCTATAGTCTGGAGATGAACTGTAATTCTAGGGCATCCTGAGCAGGCACCATCTCATAACAATTAACAATTACTGAGGAACACTAACATTAGAACAGATCCTGACTCTCACCACTCGTGACCTTAGGCCAAGCCCATAGCATCAGTCATTTGCAGTAATTAGAGAGCAAATCTACAAAACTATTTTAATTTATTTTTTCATTTTATCAAATTTATATTCCACCCTCCCCTGACAGGCTCAGAGCAGCTAACAACAATTAAAACAACAACATATTAAAACAAAATATACAATAAAATCATTCATGCATTTTACAGTAATTAAAACCAAGATGCGCGTTGATGTTTCTAATTATTCTGATGTTCCTGGTTCAATTATTTTAGTACAGTGAGAATTGTTGGTGCTGTGGAATAATAGCCACCTCCCTTAAACTGTTAAAAGCAGTTTCAAACAATTCGGTCTTACAGGCCCTGCGGAACTGTGGCGGGTCCTGCAGGGCCTTGATGTTTTCAAGGAGGGCATTCCACAGAGTGGGGGCTATTACTAAGAATGCTCTGACTCTGGTGGTGAATAGTCAAGCTTCTTTTGGTCCGGGGATCTTAAGGAGGTTTTGGGACCCCGAACATAGTGTTCTCTGGGGCACATATGGGGTGAGGTGGTTACAAAGGTAGACAGGTCCCAGGCCATATAGGGCTTTAAAGGCTATGACCAGCACCTTGAAGCAAATCCAGAATGCCACAGGCAACCAGTGGAACATTTCCAGCACAGGTTGAATGTGCTCCCATATAGGTAGCTCCATTAACAACCTGGCTGTTGCATTTTGCACTAGTTGCAGCCTCCAGATTTGAGTCAAGGGTAGAGGGCATTACAGTAGTCAATTCTTGAGGTGACCATTGCATTGATCACTGTTGCCAAGTCGCTGTACTTTAGGTATGGAACCAACTGTCTTATCCACCTAAGATGATAAAATGCGGATTTGGCAGTGGCTACTACCTGGGCCTCCATTGTCAGTGAAGGCTCCAGGAACACCCCTAAGCTCCTGACCCTTGAAGTTGACACCAATGGCATCCCATCGAAGGCCAGCAGAGGGATCTCTCCACCCAGGCTGCCACAACTTAGGCACAGGACCTCTGTATTTGCTGGATTCAATTTCAATCGACTCTCCCTGAGCCATTTCACTATGGCTTGCAATGCCAGGTCCAGGTCTTCCAGAGTGCAGCTGGAATGGCCACCCATCAATAGATAGATAGAGCTATTTTTTGTTTAGGCTAATTGTTTAGCCTACTTTTTGTATGCTGATACAGAGACACACATCAATGTAAATTTTGAACATATGCATATGTATGCATACATACATACACAAAGAGAAGGGTTGCTATCTGCCAGTGGTTGCAGTGCTCCTTATCTCCCCTCCATGCACAATGCAGCAGTAGCGAAAAATGGAAGGACAGTTTCACCACATTGAGTAACTCACTGGGAATTTTCCCAGTCTTCATGGTTGGGGAAATTCCTAGAGAGTCTCTTGACACAGTGAATTTGTTTTCAGGTCTTCACTTGGAAAAGATGTTACCATGTTGCATGATGCTTCTCCTCTTCATGCCCTGAGCCCAAAAGCTCTTGTGGGAAATTCTGAAAGAGAGAAAGAAAAGAGAGAGAAATGGAGGGAGGGGGTAATAAATAAATCAAATTGTCATGAATTGCCTTGTGGAGAAGCCACTTTGCTTTCTTATCTCTTATTCCATTTTTATCCAGCTCTTCATTCCTTCAAGGAGCTCAAAAAAAAATAAATATAGCTCTCCTTTCCTCCATTTTAGCTTCACCAAGAGGCAGGATAGGCTGTAACTGGTCCACAGCCACCCAGTGAGCTTTCTGGCAGAATGGGGATTTGGACTCTGATTTCCACAGTCTCGGTCCAACCTCTACACCATCCTGCTTATCTGACCTAGGGCAGCCACAGGCCTGGAGAAAAATGTCTTGTCCCTTTAACAGAGGCTTAACATTGTGGGAATGGGTAACTGAAGCTTTTTCACAGCATGAAGGTCAATAACAGTGCCTGGTAAATAACATCCCAGGCTTTTTTTATCCTCCCTAATCTGAACTATTCTTGATGAGGAAACACCACTGGCCTTGGATGCTTAGATCCAAGACAAACAAGTAACCTGCTGCAGGCAGGAAATGGACTGTATGCCCTGCTCAAAGCCTGGTCCATGGATGTTCTATTGTAAATTAAGCTAGCCTCCCTCATATGCTGGCTGTCAGTCCTGAATCATGAGATAAGAAAAGAGACCTCTTCCACCCCCCATTTTCACCGCATGAAGCAAGGCGGGATACAGCCTAAAGTCTGGAAAGCAGAGAAATGTCTCCATGTTAATTGCGCTTCTAATTCAATATGAGCACAGCGAGCATCTGGTGTTCTAATTAATCCCCACTCATTTGCCTGAAATTTGCCTCATTTGCCTCAAAAAGTGCTGGATCTCTCTGCAAAGTCGCACTGACAGACCAAGGCAGTAAAGATTTTTTTTTTCAGCGTTATGGATCAAGGGATTGAGTGACAGCTGATAGTCAATGGTCAAGACTTTATTTGTTCCAAGCACTCTACCGGCCTTTTTCATTCACTCCCCACAGCTTTCTGTTGTGTGCGTATCTGCTTGTCTTTTTATTGCCCAGGATATTTGCATGAAACCCATTTCCTGCTGTTCCCCCTTCCCACTCCAAGTCATAATCCACTGTTTGTGTTATTATTGTTTCCATGGCAACCACTTGAGATACCACAGAAGGCTGTGATGACTTCAGGTAGGAGGTTGGAGAGATGCAGCTGAGAAGGAAGGAAGGAAGGAAGGAAGGAAGGAAGGAAGGAAGGAAGGAAGGAAGGAAGGAAGGAAGGAAGGAAGGAAGGAAGGAAGGAAGGAAGGAAGGAATCCAATGAATTTCCCCCCTTCTAAGTAATAAAACATGACCATTGTGAAAAAGTGCTTCTGGGGAGCAAAGTAAAAGATGCAGAAGGGAGGTGGAGAGAAAGACAGGTATTCAGTGTCCATCATATGAGACACCAAGGAAATATTTACTTGGCTTATCTGGAATCACAAAATACACCACAGAAAAAGGAGGCAGGGGAATGTGTGCTCTAAACCAACAGACTGAAGGAGTCTTTGGAAAATATCAAATTTTGCATGGGAAAAGGGGCTTGGTGATGGAGGATCTGCTTTGTGTACAGAAGGTCCCATGTTCAATCCTCAGCATCTTCAGTTAAAGAGATCGGGCTGTAGATGCTGGGAAAGACCTTTCCATTAGATCCTGGAGAGCTGCTGCAAGTCTTGATAGACCAAGCGTCTACTTCAGCTGTTCAAAAGGAAATGCTGGTCTCCTGAGGCAAACAGCTGGACCATTAAGAAATCTTCTAGTGGATCAGGAAAAGAAGCTGGACCATTAAGAAATCTTCTAGTGGATCAGGAAAAGAAGCTGGAAATAGAACCAGGGGGCATAGCCAGGATTTAAAAAAAATTTTGGGGGGGGCTTTTTAAAAAGGGTGGCACCCTTTCATATCTATTGCAGGGCTTGCCACTTCTCAGAAGCTTTCTGGGGTAGGGACAAAAGCTGGAAGCTTTGAAAGTGGCCAAGTCGAGGCAGCCAGTCCTAAAACTTTGGAGTCAAGAAGGGACTGCACCTTGTGTGCAAGCAGGGGGGTTTCTTTCCACCTCCTCCTCTCCCACCCCAGCATGTTGCAGTCAGCAGCTCCATGCATCCCCCCTCCCCAGTCCATTCCACATGGCTTCCTCTGCCTCCCTCCTCTTCACTGGCTGCTTTTGCTGCTGCAGTGCACTGTGCCATGCTCAGTTCTCCCAGCTCCAGCTGCTGCTGCTGACGCTTCCCCAGCTCAGCCACGGCAAAAGGGGGTGGGGGGAGAGAAAATTCCAGGCCTGGAAAAACTGAAGACCACCATATTAGGTGGTACTCTGTAGATTATATAAAACCATATTTAATATTTGGCCTTATTTGAGAACTGACTTGCAATGGTGAAGTCTTAGGCTTACCTAAGGTTGTCAAATAGAACCATAGAATTTCCAGTGATTCCTAGAGCTAGCCTGTGTCACTTCTGCATTTTTCTTGGAAGTGACATAGTGGCACAGTCAACAGAGCTGTTCTTTTTTCTTCCTGCTACTGGTCAGAGTGGCAGCTAGCAAGCAACTAGGGCTCTAGGATTGAGAAGATGGCCACTTTGATGTAGTGGTTAAGTGCATGGACTCTTATCTGGGAGAACCAGGTTTGATTCCCTACTCCTCCACTTGCAGTAGCTGAAGTGGCCTTGGGTCAGCCATTGATCTTGTAGGAGTTGTCCTTGAACAGGCAGCTGCTGTAAGAGTTCTCTAGGGCTAAACAGGTCCAGCTCCTTCAACCTTTCTTCATAGGACTATGTCTCCAGACCCCTCACCCTCTTCGTCGCCCTCCTCTGGACCCGTTTCAGCTTGTCTATATCCTTCTTAAAATGTGGTGCCCAAAACTGAACACAATACTCCAGTTGAGGTCTTACCAGAGCAGAGTAAAGCAATACCATCACTTCACGTGATCTGGATACTATACTTCTGTTGATACAGCCCAAAATTGAATTTCACTTTTTAGCTACCACATCACACTGTTGACTCATGTTCAGTGTATGGTCCACTAAGACCCCAGATCCTTTTCGCACATACTACTGCTAAGACAAGTCTCCCCCATCCTATAACCATGCATTGCATTTTTCCTACCTAAATGCAGAACTTTACATTTATCCCTATTAAAATTCATTTTATTGGTTTTAGCCCAGTTTTCCAGCCTGTTAAAATCATTCCATATCCTTTGTCTGTCTTCTACTGTATTTGCAACCCCTCCCAATTTAGTATCATCTGCAGATTTAATAAGCACTCCCTCTATTCCTTCATCCAAATCATTTATAAAGATGTTGAGCAAAACAGGTCTCAGGACAGATCCTTGAGGCACTCCACTTGTCACTCCTCTGCAAATGGATGTGGAACCATTCACAAGAGCTCTTTGGGTGCGATCTGTCAACCAGTTACAGATCCACCTAACTGTAACAGGATCCAAACCACATTTTACCAAGGTCGTAAGATGTTGGAGCTTACACTAGGGGACTTTAAAGTCAATAAGGGAGGTAAGTAGAAACTGCTCAGTCCTCCCCTCCATCCCCCAGTCATCAATATCAAAATATTATTGAGTAATCCTCCAAAGTCCGCTCAAATTCGTGTTAGTTACATCAGTAACGCTGTCCAACCATCTCATCTTTTGCCATCCTCTTCTTCTTTTGCCTTCTGCTTCAGGATCTTCTCCAGTGAGTGCTCCCTTCTCATTTGGTGGCCAAAGTATTTGAGCTTAAGCTTCAGCATCTGATCTTTCAGGAAAGGGTTGATTTCCCTTAGGACTGACTGATTTGATCTTCTTGCAGTCCAAGGGACTCTCAAGATTCTTCTCCAGCACCACAGCTCAAAATTCTTCTGCGCTCGGCCTTCCTTATGGTCCAACTCTCACAGCCATACATTACCACTGGGAATACCATCGCTTTGACTATATGGACTTTTGTTGGCAGGGTGATGTCTTTGTTCTTCTGTGGGTTGTAGTTTTAAGGACTATAGTAGTAGAAATCTGCTGTCTTTTTCAGTGGCATAATATGATTTTCCATTTTGGATGACTTGGGTTTTACATGGAGATATCCATTTATATCTGATATTCACCGCAGTAAGGCTATTGGTGGTAGATTTCAATTCTCTGCATTTTAGAACAACTTCATAGGGTAAATCCAGAGAAACTGATATCTGACCATACTGATGCATTACAAATCTTCTGGTCCTTGCTTCGTCTAAGATTTTCTTCTTTGAGTTGCAGTCCATGGAAGTTACAATAATATCCCTTGGACCTTTCAGATTAGTATTTTGCAATGATCCCAGTCTGTAAGCTTTTATGATTATTGGAGTGACCCCCGTTTCTAATTAAAGTTCTATCACAATCCAGTCAGCCATATAAGAATATAACTGTGTAGAGCCTACTGAGTTTTCTTTGATCTCACAAAATTTGTTTTATCAAGAATTTCAGTTGTATAATTTTCTTGTTCATTAGATCCTGTTTGTGTTGGAGACTGTGAATCTCACTTTGTGTTGTCAGCAGCTGGAGAAGGGCAGAAATATCATTTTAAATTTCTGATTGTAGAATAGATAAGAAGTTTGAAAGCATGTTTGTTACCATTAAGTCTGAGGTCTCTGTTCTCTTGTTGATTCCTTCCATTTTATGGCTGCTTCTCTGAATGTTTATTAAGTTTTTGAGTTGGTACTTGTTTAGACTTGATAGCTCCTAATCTTCTTATAGCTTAGGGATGCAGTTTGTGATCTAACATTTAAATATGAGGTGAAGAGGATGGAGGGTTGAGGGAGAACAGATCTCAGGCATCCATCTTGTCTGGTGGCACCATACTCCCCTCCACAACTGGTACTGATTGGAAACAAGCAGAATTAGAAGCAATAGATTGCAAAACTCACAAGTTAATGACAATGCATCATTCACTACATCGTATAAGTGATGGTAATTGTCTTTACATACCAAGGAAGTTATGTGGAAGATGTTAAGCAAGCAGTTGAAGAAGAAAAATGAGGACTAAATGACCACACCAAGAAAAGTAAAGAGAAGCTTCGCATTGAAGTGTACAAAACAGACTTAATTAAGGTTAGATATCAAAGAAGATTACAAAACTCACTTTGACAACTGGTCGGAAAAGCACTTGCATGGACAATATTTGAAAGACATAGAAAACAAAGTTGATAGTAAAACTACCTGGAAGTAGCTCTAAAATGGGCACTTGAAGAAAGAAATGGGGAGGGACGGTGGCTCAGTGGTAGAACATCTGCTTGGGAAGCAGAAGGTCCCAGGTTCAATCCTGTGATCTCCAAAAAAAAAGGGTCCAGGCAAATAGGTGTGAAAAAACTCAGTTTGAGACCCTGGAGAGCCGCTGCCAGTCTGAGTAGACAATACTGACTTTGATGGACCAAGGGTCTGATTCAGTATAAGGCAGCTTCATATGTCCATATGGCAGTATAATTTCATATGTCCAAATGGAAGGACTCATTCTAACTGCACAAGAGCAGGCACTCAAAACAAATAGAGTGAAATCCAAGATTCAGGAGGCCAGTGATAAGAGCAAATATTGACTTTGCAAGACAAAAGATGAAACAGTCAACTACATCAGGGGTGGCCAATGGTAGTTCTGATGTTTTTTGCCTACAACTCCCATCAGCCCCAGCCATTGGCCATGCTGCCTGGGGCTGATGGGAGCTGTAGGCAAAAAACATCTGGAGAGCTACTGTTGGCCACCCCTGAACTACATGGTCAGAGTAAAATTGCTCAAACTGAGTATAAAGAACATCACAATAGAGTTGCAGCTATGTTGCACTGGAATCTTTGGAAGAAGTGTTGCTTACCATCAGTCACAAGTTCACGGGAGCACAAACCAGACAAGATCACGGAGAATGATGAAACAAAGAGTCTTTGGGTCTACTGACTTCAAATGGATAACAACTGGAGCATAACACCCCTGGTATCACAATTGTAGAAAAATGAGAAATAGGGTTTGGTTCACTGACATTTAAATCCCAGGAGACAGCGGAATAGAAAATAAAGCACAGGAGAAGATAACAAAATACCAGGTTCTACAAATAGAGTTAGAATACTTCTGGGAGAAGAAGGTTACCATAGTTGATGCTGATGTATACATTATGTATTTTATTGTAGGTTTTTAACTTGGTGTATACATTATGCATTTTATTGTAGGTTTTTAACTTCTAGTTATTTATTGTATGTTCCTTTCTGCTGTAGGCCGCCTTGATTCATGCTTGCAGTGAAAGGCAGTCTAAAAATTTAAATAAATAAATAAATCATGCCAGTTGTCATTGGAGTCCTTGGAGTAGTGCCCAGAAGTGTCAAGGAACACCTGAACATTCTAAGCATTCAGCAAATAGCACTACCAGCTCAGCTCCAGAAGACAGTGTTGCTTGGAACAGCAGAAAACCTGCTAAGATACATCTGCAATTTCCAAGAACTTGGCTAGATCTCAAATTGCAGAACATGGTCTACCAAATATCTGACTGAGACAATTAACAACAACGATAATGAAAATAATTTCTGCAAATTATGGTACTCAACATGCACGCAACAAGGAAATGACCATATGAAATAGCATGGGGGGGTCAGGTGGAAATCAAACAGTTTTCTAGACATAAATGTTAGTCTGATTTCTGATGTGGTTATAAGTGCCCTGGGAAAAACCAGTACTTTGATCCTCAATGTGGTATGTTTATATAAGGCATGGAAGATGAGTTCTCTGGTGGCCTACAGTGCTCCTTTTGCATAGCAGTAGTAACAACTTTTGATTGCAGGAGTAGGTTAAGCCTTGTTGGCCTCTTTTTATTCAGTCTGCATGAGGATTGCTATGCAGTACAGGGATTCCTAATTCCGTGGACATTTCTGGAATTCTGAGCATAGGCATTGGGCTCCACAAAAAATGGTGGTCATGGGACCAAGACTTTGAAGAAGTCCACAAAACGTTAGATTTCAAGCCAAACAACCTCCTCTGATGAAAGTGGCTGTTTCCAAATGAATGTTCTGTATATAAAACATGATGCCTCCTGAGCTCTACTGAAGCACCCCTATGCCAACAAATTTGTCCAGAACCAGACTACTCAATCGCACCCCAAGCAGCCCAAGAAGGCCTTTTCCCACACACCTTTCTGCAGCCAAAGTGGCATCATTGAAGGAGAGAGAGAGCCCTATGAGTGGGAACTCAGAATCTCCCAAACTCCCAGGAAGAATAGGCAAGAAGTGGTGGGACCCCAGCTGGTTGAGCAACAGCATTGCAGATTCTCCCAAGCTCACCAACCCAAGAAGTTACCCAGAGAGTAGAGGCCCCAGAGAACATCCCGAGATCCTAGGGGAACCACATACATTCCAAGATCCTAGAGGAAAGGGTTGGATAGAAATGTAGTGTAAGTAGATATATAGGAGAACAAAAGGAAGATGTATGCTATCATTTGATATATATTGAGTACAAATTCTGGGTAAGTTCCCAATGGGACAGTTTTCAAATCTCATTTTTTAGGTAATCAGACTGGTTCTCATGTTCTCCATGGCTAAAGCATAGACAGGGTTGTATAAATCATATAACCAGGTAATTATACCTAGAAGCAGTATTCAGTTTTAGTTTTATGTCCCCTCCAAGCTCTTCTGCAGGAACTATATGACGTTCGTCCATCGCTAATCTGTTCAGTTACCAAACTTTTTCTGATCCCAGCTAGAATCCAATGCGTGTGAAAAGAGAAGTAATCCCTGTAGCTAAACCTGCTTTTTCTGACATCACCAAGAAGCAGCTGGCCAAATCTCTACAGTTCCCTCTGATACACGTGCACATACACAACTTCCCCTGGGAAATCTCAAAAAGCCACTATCACTCCCCCAACGTTCTTGGCCATATCCCACCATCCTGTTCTGCAGAAAAACACATGCCCTGAAAACTGCTGTTAATCGAATCCTTGTGATGGCCCTGGTTTTGCACAGTATGTGGGAAATAGCTCCCCTACAGGACAAATATCTCAGCAATGAAACGCCAAGGCCATTTCTGCTGGCAGGAGGGGAGGTGGGGACTCGATAACCGCTACCCACCCCCACTAGGGTCCCAAAGCATCCTTTGACCTGCAGTTTTTTAAAAAAAAGATCGGAAATGGGGAAAGCACAAACTCCACAGCGTCGTGGGCTGTATGAAATATGGCATCTCCAGGGAGCTCAGCTCAATCTTGTCAGCCTGTAAAATGGAAATCTTGCAAACAACTTTGCAGCGTCCTTCCAAGATGGGTTGCTGCACAGTGCCATTCCTCCCAGGGTTGTAATTTAAGTGCTCCAAGGGATCTGAGTCCCTTGCCGGAATTGCTGGTGCTCTGCATGCTACAAATAATATTCTGCTTTTTCCATCTGTGACTAGATTTATGACCCGACAGCCCCTCTCCGGTTTAGGCCCATCTTTGAGAGTGGATGCTGGAATGCAGCTCATGTGATATTTTCCTAAATGTCCCTGTAGTACCATGAAATCTAGTTATAAAGAAAACAAGGACATGTTTTAACAATAAAACCAATGTGCATGATCTAATTAAATGGCATAATAAAATTAGGAAATAAATGCACAAAGCATGAAAACCTGTTCCTTGAAAAGTGAATCAAATGGGCTCCTTTAAAGAGAGAGAGAGAGAGAGAGAGAGAATGTCGCTTGCGTGGGAAGCTGCGGGATCTTCATTCACTCACCGGCACAGCAGCGGTGGCAGTTGGCATTGCTCACGTTTTGGTTCTTTCTCCCACTGGGGGGAAATTAAAAAAGCAACAGGCACAGAAAGATCTTCCATGCTGGAAAAAAAAATGATTTTGCAGGGCAGCCTAAATAAAGGTAGTTAAAGAAAAACAAAAAGGGAGGGCAGACACATCTCGAAACTGTTGACTCAAAGAGGACAGGAACAAAATGTCATAAAGCTCCATTTAGCACAGCAGTGCCTTCAGGGGGATCCAACCTGTGTAAGGGTTGGATCCTATGACCCTATGACAATGGGTTGGATCCTGTGGGTTGGATTTTATGACCTTCTGACACTCAAAGACTTAAACCTCGAAAACCTGGTTGGCCTCTAAGGTGCTACTGAACTCAAATCAACCTTTTTTGCCAAGTCTTTCTCCAACAGAAGGAGACTTCCTTCTACAATGAAGGATTTTTTGACATCCAAAGAAGCTGTTCTGCATCAGAAAAGGTCATTCTCCATTGGAGGAAGTATTTCTCTGTTAAAGGAACTCTTAATAGAAGCAGAGCTTTTTTTGTAGCAGGAGCTCCTTCGCATATTAGGCCACACGCACCCTGATGTAGCCAATCCTCCTGGAGCTTACAGTAGGCCCTGTACACATCAGGGGATGTGGCCTAATATGCAAAGGAGTTCCTGCTACAAAAAAAGCACTGAATAGAAGTATGTCACAGGGTCATACATAGTGGAAGAATTGTATAGGGTCCAATAGCCCATTTGTAGGTTTCTTCAGAAACTGCTCCAATATGATGGAACAATCTTCCAGAGGACATTGAAATATTGGTTTTGGAGGGGTTGTAAGTCTGAACTTTTTAGAAGGGCTTTTGAATCAGAGGATGTGAGTGTCGTTTAATGTTCTGGCTTGGAAATTCAATTGGCTGGGCTTTTTCAAATTGGTGTTGCTTGTTATATTAGTGAGATTTAAAAATGCTTTTGATGTATTAGGGTTATCATGACTCTGTTTTCTAAGAGAAAGGTGGGGTTATCAATGTTTTAAGTAAATATATATAACTGTGACTGTGGCACAGCTCCATAAGAATAGCATCTCCCACCTGTCAAAGTTTCAGTTCACTCAAGTGACCTAAGACTTTCCTTTCCCTACCTCTGTGGTCTTGTTAGAGATCTTGGGAGAGAGGATGGCCTGAGATTTTAAAGGATATTTACTTGCCAAAATCATGATAGCACAAACAGCTAGCTTACATTCAATGGAGTGCAGACCTCTGTACACTAGCCAGTTCACAAACTCTGAAAAAGTACGTTACACCCCTCCTGTGACTTCACCATTTCAGAATTTAGGTGGGAAGACTGAATGCTATTCCATACCAGAAAGTACTTTACTACTTTGTCCATGCCAGCTCCAACCTCACACCCATTCAGGGCTATGCTAGATGTGAGGGCATCCTCATGGCTAACACAAGAATGTCACTGCCATTTTAAAGTCATGTTAAAATGCTGCAAGGACACAATGAGTCTGAAGCATTCTTGTTGTCTCCCCACAACACGTTATCAAGTATTGAAATAGCTGCACAGATACACCCAGTGACTGTTTTAGCACTTGAAAAGGCACTGAGGGGGGGGGGGGGGGCAGACAAGGACACCTTACAGCATGGGGGACAGAAAAGGGCCATATTGGGATTAGAGATTCCAACCTCCAGGTGAAACTCAGAATTACAGTTTATCTTCAGACTACAGAGATCAGTTCCCCTAAAGAACATGGCTGCTTTGGAGGTTGAACTCTATGGCATGGTACCTCACTGAGGTTCCTGTCCTCCTCCGGCTCCATCCCCAGATATCTAGGAGTTTCTCAACCTGGATCTAGCCACCCTACCCCCCCCCCCAATCCCCTGCTAGTGGACAGTGGGGACCTGGCAACCCTAGTGGGGTCCTTGTAACATGTTGAAATGACTTTAAAATGGTGGCAGCATTCACATGGCAGCTATGGGGGTACTGTCACATCTAGTTTGATTCTCACAAGCACCCTTATTTCAGGAACTCATAATATCAGCCAGATCATCATAGAAGGTAATATACCTGCTGATTGGCCAAAGTAATGAACTCCATCACAGGACAACAAAGCCTGCTAGGGTTGCCAACTCTGAGGTTGAAAATTCCTGGAGAATTGTGGTGAAGTCTATGAAGGGCAGCGTTTGGAGAGGGGAGGGAGCTCAACAGGGTATAATGCCATAGAACCCACCCTACAAAGCAGCCATTCTCTCCTGGGGAACTATCTTAGTCATTTGGAAATCAGTTGTAATTCTGGGAGATCTCCAGGCCCCACCTAGAAGCTGGCAGTCCTAGCTGTCTAAATGGCATCAACAGTTTGGTTCCTAAGTAAAGGAATAAGGGGATAAAATTCTGACATCAACATGGAAATATTCAGGAACCAACAGAAGACCATTTCAGTATCCTAGTCCTAATTACCATTCTTCAAGAGAGAGAGAAAAATTCCAATGTAGCCTATAGCATGAAACTGCTGAATGTGAATTTATCAGACAGTCTGATATTATCAAGTTCAACCTTAATTACAATGAACCATATGCTACAACAACAATGTAGGTTTTAAGCAATTCAGGAACATTGCAGTCCTACATAGAGTTATTCCCTTTTAATTGCATTGAAATCAATGAGCATAGACTGGAGTGTCCTTGCTTTGTATTTCACTATTACACCTTTGTCTAGTGTTGTGCATGCCACTGTGCTGATCTTGCGTACATCCATCACAGGCTGTGCCTCACACATTTCATGGTCCTTTGATTCCATCTTCCCAATGAGGGTACCATGCATCTGATAACACACCAAGGGGTCTTGGGGCACTTTAAAGACTAATGACTTTATAGTGGCTTTAACGTTTATAATCCACAATCTGTTTTGTCATGAGCAACATGCTTCTGATGAACTGGTCTCCAACTAGTGCTGCTGAGCCATGCCTGCCAATTGGCAGGAAGGCTGGGGTGGGGACATGTCCACACAAATACATCATTTCTGTGTTTTCTGTGGAACTGACACAGTGCTGCAGATAACCTCACTGTTGCTGTTTTAATTCTCCCACTGCTGCTTAGAGTGGATGGAGGCAACAGGGAGCCCTAGCTCTAACCCATGAAGTTCAGTATTAAATCCAACATTTATGGTCGTTTTCACACTCACCTTAATTAGCAGCGACGACCCTCTTCACCGCGCAGGATCTGCGCGGATTTCGCACTAATTGCCGCGGAGCACCCAGAAGAGCTGGAAAGTCCCGGTGCTTTTGCGGCGCAAATGGAAACTGGGTTTTGGCGGTTTCCATTTGCGCCACAAAAGCGCCGGGACTTTCCGGCTCTTCTGGGTGCTCCGCGGCAATTAGTGCGAAATCCGCGCAGATCCTGCGCGGTGAAGAGGGTCGTCGCTGCTGATTAAGGTGAGTGCGAAAACTATGTCAATGGAACATTGGCTTGGCTCCAAAGACCAAAACAATCACATGTGATTTCAAAAGGAGGAAACATGAAAATGATGGGACTAGTCAAAAGGACAGGGGGAATCACAGGAATCCAGGATGCTTGGAAGCTTGTAAACATCACAATTGTTGAAGCTCAGAAGTCCTCAGGTTAGGAAAAGTATCACCAAGCCTTAAAGGATGGTTAAAAGACTCAAGTCAAGAAAGACGAAACAAAGAATTCTTTGTTTAAAAAATGGAATCCATCAATGAGGGGAGCAAAAGACTCAAACAAAACTACATTCTGACAAAATAAATGTGACTTGGCAACAAGCAAATAAAAAGAGAATTTGAGGAACAGATTGCTAAAAACAGTAAGACAAACAATAAGTAGATCATAAGCAGAAAATTGGCCATGAAGGAGGTTGAGGACACTGGATGACAAATGGGGGAAAGGATTACTTAAAGCAGATGGGAGAGATGGCAGAGAAACCAAATGTAATCTTTGTGTTGGTTTTCAGCCTGGAAAACCACTGGAGTCACTGTTTTGGGGAAGGATGTCTGAAGAACTGCATCAAATTGTGATGACGAGAGAAAGTTCTAATGGACAAATTAAGAACTCATAAGTCTCTGGGTTCAGATAGCATGCACCCAAGGGTTCTTAAAATAAATAATTGATATTTTAAACAGTATATGAAACTTGTCACTAAAATTGGCCTCCCTACTAGAGGACTGGTAAGTAGAGAATGTAATAGTGATTTTTAAAAAGAGGTCCAGAGGAGATCCAGGAAATTAAAGACCGGTTAGCCTGAAGAGTGTTCTGGGAAAAGCTGTAGAAACTGTTATTACAGAATTATGAAGTATATAGACTGGAAGAACAAGGCCTGCTGGTGGAAAAAATCAGCATGGCTTCTGCAAATGGCTTTTCTCCGCTTCCATCCTAGACCCTTGCCAGTCCGGCTTTCGTCCAGGTTATGGGACGGAGACAGTGCTGGTCGCCTTGGCAGATGACCTCCAGCGGCATCTGGATCGAGGTGGTGTGGCGGTGCTGATGCTGTTAGATCTGTCGGCCGCGTTCAACACAGTCAACCATTGGCTACTGACCTGCCGCCTCACCGATACAGGGGTTAGGGGGTTGGCTTTACAATGGCTCTCCTCCTTCCTCGAGGATCGGGGACAAAGGGTGGCAATTGGGGGTGAGCTGTCCCAGAGGCACACACTAGATTGTGGGGTGCCTCAGGGAGCAGTTCTCTCACCGATGCTATTTAATATCTATATGCGCCCCCTTGCCCAGATTGTCCAGAGGCATGGGCTTGGGTGTCACCAGTATGCGGATGACCAGCTCTATCTGCTAATGGATGGCCGGCCTGGCTGCATCCCAGGAAAATTGGACCTGGCACTGCAGGCCGTGGCAACTTGGTTAAGGCTGAGTGGGTTGAAGCTGAATCCAGCGAAGACAGAAGTCCTTTGCCTGGGTCAGGGCGCTCTGGAGAGGGAAATACCTCTCCCTGTTTTTGACGGGGGGCTGCTGAAAGCGGCGCGCCGGGTCAGGAGCTTGGGAGTTCTACTGGAGCCTTCATTATCAATGGAGGCCCAGATAGCAGCCACTGTTAAGTCAGCCTTTTTTCATTTGAGGTGGGCAAGGCAGTTGGCCCCGTTCCTAGTGCGTCAGGACCTGACAACAGTGATTCATGCAACGGTCACCTCGAGACTGGATTACTGTAATGCCCTCTACATGGGGCTGCCTCTGTGCTGAACCCGGAAGCTACAGCTGGTGCAGAACGCGGCTGCTAGGCTGCTATTGGGGCTCCCAAAGTGGGAGCACATACAGCCAGGGCTTCGCGAGCTGCACTGGTTGCCAGTTATATACCGGATTCGTTACAAAGTGCTAGTTATTACCTTTAAAGCCCTATATGGCCAAGGACATGCCTACCTGAGGGACCGTCTTTCCCCATATGAACCCCAGAGAGCACTGAGGTCAGCAGGGAAAAACCTGCTGACCATCCCCGGGCCGAAAGAGGTTACTCTGTAACCTGCACGCGGGCCTTCTCTGCTATGGCTCCACACCTATGGAATCAGCTCCCGGAAGAAATGCGGGCCCTGCGGGACTTTAAACAGTTCCGCAGGGCCTGCAAGACCATCCTCTTTGGGATGGCCTTCACCGATTAAAGAGAGAGACTGCTAAGTAAATTTACCATCTGCTGAAATAGCACCAGGATGTTAATTTTATTAATTTTAGAATTTTAATTAAATTGTTAAACTAGTTATTGTTTTTAAACATTGTTGTATAACTTAATGAATTGATTTAATGTTGTTAGCCGCCCTGAGCCTGCTTCGGCGGGGAGGGTGGGATATAAATAAAATGATTGATTGATTGATTGCAAAGGGAAATCCTGTCTCACTGCCAGCCTTTTGGAATTCTTTGAAAAGGTTATAGGGTTGCCAGGTCTGGGTTGGAAAATACCTGGAGACCTTGGGAGTGGATCCAGGAGGGTGGGGTTTGGGGAGGGGAGAGGCCTCAGCATGGTACAATGCCATAGAGTCCACCCTTCAAAGCAGCCATTTTCTCCAGGGAAGCTGGAGATTAGTTGTAAAAGTGGGAGATGTCCAGGTCCTACTTGGAGGCTGGCAACCCTAGCAGGGTTAATAAGCATGTGGATAAGAGTGATTCAGTATATGTTATATACTTCCAAAAGGCTTTTGACAAGGTTCCTCACAAAAAAATTCCTTAGTAAATTTAAAAATAATGGGTAAAGAGGAAAGCTCTCTTATTGTACTGCAAAGCATAAGACCAAAGGAAGAGCCCTGCTGGATCAGACCAATGGTCCATCTAGTCCAGCATCCTGTCTCACACAATAGGCAACCATTCCTCTGCAGGACCAACAATAGGGCAGGGAGGCTGAGACCTTCCCCAATGTTGCCAACTGGCTCTGAGATTCAGAGGATTTTTGTGGAGGTTCCGCTAGCTAGTATTCATTGATAGACCTCTCCTTCATGAATCTATCCAATCTCCTTTTAAAGCTGTTTATTCCTATGGCCATCACAACATCCTCTGGCAGCAGATTCCAGATTTTAATCACTCTTTGTGTAAAGTAGTATTTCCTTTTGTCTATTCTGAACCTACTGCCCATCAGCTTCATTGTATGCCCCCGGGTTCTTGTATTTTGAGAGAAGAAAGGTGAAAGAATGCAGGATGCAAATGGCAGTCTTGTATATGTACATAAGTGCTGTTAAAACACTGCTGGCTTATGGAGATACCAGCAAGATGCTTTCAAGGCAGTTGAGAAACAGAGGTAGAGAGTAATGGTGGAGCAATGGTAATATCCAGTGCAAACTCCTGTTCAGGACATCCCCATTCTTAAAACTACCCATGGCCTGTGCAATGAAGCAAAGGGCAACTAAAAGATCAGGAACTACTAAACATACCTAATAGAGAGGAAAAGAAAGGGGTTCAAATAGAACCCTTTCTTACACGCCCAAGGAAATGCTGTTTGCCACTTCGGGGTCAGGCAGCAATTTTTCTCCAGGCCATTTTGGTCAGGGACCCTGGAGAGGTTTTATAATTTTTTTTTACCATCTTCTGGACATGGATCAGGGGTCACTGGATGTGTGGGGGGGAGGTGCCTGTGAATTTCCTGCAGTGTGCAGGGAGTTGGACTAGATGACCCTGGAGGTCCCCTCCAATTTTACGATTCTATGAGAATGGGTTTGTATATTTGGAAAATATAAGCAGTTTTGCCAAAGCACCTTCTTGAGGCTCACAAAGAAAAGCACAATACAGTCACAAAGTGGCATAAAAATAATCAAAATGAAGACTATAAAAACCCCACCCAGTGCCTGAAGACAGCAGGAAACATTTAGCAGCCTAAAATGATCTTCATAAAACAGTACTTAGGTTAGAAGCAAATGATTTGAAAAGAGTAAACTTCTTAGCTGAAAACCTGGGCAAAAATAAATACTTTAGCCTGGCCCCCCCAAAGAGAGGCAACAGGGGAGTTCCAGGTAAGCATGAACTACCTAAATCCCTCAGTTCCTCCTTTGTAAAATATAGATAACTACTGTCTACCTTGTCAATTGGCCTGTCCCAAGTAAGACTCCTTTTGGACTGATCTGATCAGTGGGTGCTGAGTTCATGGCCTCAATATCCATGACTCAGCATCAGCAGGGGAAAGATGATTTATGACATCACAAGATGTACAAGAGGTTCATTGTGACATCAGAGCTGGGAGTCCTGGCAAGCTCTTGGCAAGGAGGGGAAAGGCATCTGGTTGGTTACTCTGGGAATCAGGATGCTAGATTAGAGCCAGCAAGATAGTTCTTAATGTTCATGTGGTACAGATCCACAAGGGCTTTTGAATACGCAGATCTGTTCTTTGAAGGCACATCGTGAAAAGCAGATGGAAAGAGTAACGAAACATAAAAATAGAAGAAGATTAAACGTATTAATATTGCAATAGTAATAATAGTAACCTATGCCTCTATGTTAATGCTGCGGGAGTTCTGAAAATGGAGCCATTGACTAAATATGAATGAACATAATTTCTCCTCCAGAGATGAGGTTTGCAATTTGGAACTGAATTTATTAGTCTTAGACTCAGCAGTCTTATTACTTGTCACCAGGGCCTAAGCTTTAATTAAGTAATCAGCACAAATGATCGAGTCAAGCTCTTCCTAATCAACTGTTATATTGTAGAGGGTGTCATTTGTGAGCGACTGGGAGTTGTAGGATGTTCCCTTGCTGATATGGGTGTGAATTCAGAGGCAGGCTTTGAAGGGCAAAGGCATTTCTTCCTTCATTTTCTATCTCCTTGCTGGTTTTAGGTTTGCCTGGTTAGTAGCTAGCTGTAGCCTTGCCATTTAACCTGGCAGGGCCATGGCTCAGTGAACTGCTAATCTGTTTGGCATGCGGAAGGTCCCAGGATCAGTCCCCAGCATCTTCAGTGAAAAGTACTAGGTGATGTGAAAAACCTCAGCCTGAGACTCCAATCAGAAGTTGACCAGCGATTCCAATGCCTGTAGTGACCACCATTTCCCCAATCTATTTCCAGGAAGTTAATTACCGTATTTTTCGCACCATAAGGCGCTCCGGATGATAGGACGCACCTTCCTCCTGGGGTGTGATCCGCTGCTATCGATCCCGGCACTTCCTCCATGCTTGCCTGCCTGGCTCCAGCTCTGACGCTTACAGCAAGCACCAGGATCGCTCCCTCTGCCCTCTGATCCCGGCACTTGCTGTAAGCATCAGAGCTGAAGCCAGGCAGGCAGGCATGGAGGAAGCACCAGCCCCCTCCGCAAACCCAGCGCTTTGCGAGCGCCGGCTGTGGAGGGGGCAGCATGCTTCCTCCGTGCCTTTCTGCCTGGCTTCAGCTCTGACGCTTACAGCAAGCGCCGGGATCGGAGGGCAGAGGGAGTGATCCTGGCGCTTGCTGTAAGCGTCAGAGCTGAAGCCAGGCAGGCAGGCACGGAGGAAGCACGCTGCCCTCTCCACAGCCGGCGCTCGCAAAGTGCTGGGTTTGCGGAGGGGGTGGGTGCTTCCTCCGTGCCTGCCTGCCTGGCTTCAGCTCTGATGCTTACAGCAAGCACTGGGATCGGAGGGCAGAGGGAGCGATCCTGGCGCTTGCTGTAAGCGTCAGAGCTGGAGCCAGGCAGGCAGGCACCGTGGAAGCTCCAGGATCAGAGGCGGAGGCAGCGGATCGCACACACCCCCCCCCCCAGGAAGGTAGGTGCCGGTACCTTCGCTCCATAAGATGCACACACTTCCCCCCACTTTTTTGGGGGGGGGGGAAGTGCGTCTTATGGTGCGAAAAATATGGTATTTCTCCAAACTGTTCTCTCACCACTGAACAGACAGACTTGACTTTCCTCCATCTCACTGGAGCAGGACGTGGTTGAGAGGTCATAGGAAACGTCACCTTTTGGTCTGCATGAGATGCTCGTTTGGACAAACCTGTCCCCATCATAAAAGGGAACCTTGAGCTGGATGGTCCAGTCTAGGCTTGAAAGCTAAGCAAGGTCAGCCCTGCTTAGTACTTGGATGGAAGACGTTCAAAGAAGTCCAGTATTGCTATGCAGAGGCAGACAGTGGCCAACCACCTATATACATCTCTTGCCTTGAAAACCCTATAGGACCACCATAAGTGAGCTCTGACAACAAAAATCATAGGAGGCTGCTTGGCTTAGAACCTCCCAACGTTCCATAGTTGTCCCTCCATGGCTGCCATTTTGTGGTGGTGCCCTCTGTTCTTTCTTAAACTTCCCAAAGAGTCCACAGCTTCAGCGAGGTTGAGTACTCCTGCAGTAGAAAATACTGACCTTTAATCAGAATGGTCTTACTCTGGATAAGACAACTTCTTGTGTTTATGTAATTCTAATGTAAGAAATGTGTACATTCTTTCTCAGTTTCGCACCACCACCATGCTAGTGTGTCTGCTTTTTGCAGCAAAAACAGCATTGCATTACAGTAGGGTTGCCAGCTCTGGATTGGGAAATACCTGGAGATTTAGGAGTAGCAGAGGGGAGAGCTCTCTGTCCCCAAGGTCCACATCTAAAATCTTCAGGAATTTCCCAGCTGAGAATATGCAGGGGGTAATGGATACTGGATGGGGTAGCCACTAAAGTCAGCCTGTCTACCTTTCAACCAGTATCTGCTTTTGTTTATCAAAATATTTCTCTTTTCATCTAAACTGAATCAAACCCTCTATTACATCATTCTAGTTCAAAAAGGGCCAAATACAAATTGTGAAGCTCACAGGTAGACCATGAAAGCAACAGTCATTCAACATTGTGTATCCTGTATAGTGGATATTTAAGAACACATGAAGCTACCAGTGACTTATACGGAGTCAAACAGTTGGTCTGCTAAGGTTAGTATTTTCTGCTCTCTGGCAGTGGCTCTTCTGGGTCTCAAGGACCTCCTACCTATCCTTTTACCTGGAGATGCCAGATATTGAACCTGGGACCTTCTACATACAACGCAGACGGTCTACCTCTAACCCAAAGCCCCTCCCAGATGTCCATTGCTTTTGGGGGATCATACCTCCCTCTCCAAATGATCTTAATCTATGACCACAGTAGTTTCCCTAAGTGGAGAATGCCTCATGTCTCCCCAAATACAGTTCCCATTGTATTCAAAACCAAGTGGACTGAGTGTGCCATGAAGTGTTAGGCTGAATTCAGACGGCCAATTTGAGCCGACATAGGTGCAGTCCCCAGGTGGGTTAAAAAAGCAAAATCAGACAGGCACAGCTGCCACCTATCCCGCTCTCATACTCACCCCATCCTCCATTGTCTCTGAGATGGATCAAATAGCGGTAGCAAATTCTTCTGCCACATGCCATCCGTTTTTCCAGGCATCTGAATGTGGGAGCATGCAAGCGAGGCAGATTGGTGGTGTGAACCTATCAATCTGCTCTAGGTACTCACTGGTATTCTTTTATTTAAAAAAAACTGCCCAGAGTGCATGTGTGCATCATGAGCATATGTGTGCATGGCTACTAAACATGTTAGGGGGGGAAAGAAACCCAAACTGTGCTAAGGGGATGGCATGCAACAACCGTGTGAAGGTGCCAAAGCACCCCCTGTGCTATATACAGGGGCATCGCGCAGGAGCATCTCATTGGGATTTGGCCATTCTAGTTTGGGGCGGCACAGTTTGGGACTCCTCTGGTGCACACGAAGCCTGTACCCAGCCTTAGAGTGTCAGACTAGGAAAGACCTGTTCTCGGCTCCCCACTCTTTTGAGCCTGTTGCTTTCACAGGTAAACCTGTACTGACAAGTTTCTGGCAACTCCAGCAGGGGGCTTTCATGGCAAGTGAGAAGTAGACTTGGTTTGCCGTTACCTTCCTCTGTGGAGCCTTCCTGACCCTGCTAAGCTTCCAAGATCTGGCAAGAGTGGGCTATACCATACTGCCTTCCCTTCTGTAAGACGTGTAAACAATGAATAATTTTATTGATCATTTGGATGTGTTTTATGGGAGCTTCCAGACAACAACAGGTGCTAATTTTGCTCCTGCAAAAATCTATACTGATATACAATAAAGGAGCCAGTTGGATCAGGCCTGTAACCACCAGCCCGTAGGGCTAAGAGACTCACCAGAGGTCATTCCCTTATAAGAAGAAGAAGAAGACTGTAGATTTATACCTTGCCCTTCTCTGTAACCACCAGCCTGTAGAGCTAAGAGACTTACCAGAGGTCATTCCCTTACAAGAAGAAGAAGACTGTAGATTTATACCCCGCCCTTCTCTCTGAATCAGAATCTCAGAGCGGCTTACAATCTCCTTTATCTTCTTCCCCCACAACACCCTGTGAGGTAGGTAGGGCTGAGAGAGTTCTCACAGAAGCTGCCCTTTCAATGACATCTCTGACAGAGCTATGGCTGACCCAAGGCCATTCCAGCAGTTGCAAGTGGAGGAATGGGGGATCAAACCCAGTTCTCCCAGATAAGAGTCCGCACACTTATCTCCCAGGTAAATTGACCACTACACCAAACTGGCTCTAAATTACTTAGGGTATAATTTATGCCAGAATAACAAATCTTGATGGCTGTTTATCCAATCTGTAATTAAAAAATAAATCCTCCCAGTGATGGGGATACAACAACTTCTCCCGGGAACATTATTCACTACTTCTAGCTGCACACTCCCTTCCACAGCTGACCAAAGTGAAATCTGGATCCAGAGGGGGAGGGGAGATGATAGTGACCTGGCTGAACATAGAAATGTATAAATATTCAGGATAAACATTTTTTTGCAGTATGTTCTAGTTCTTCCAGTGATTACAGCTTTGCAAGATCTTTTTCTGTTTCATGATTTCTCAAGAAATGACAAGCAAGTGGAAGGAAGTGAGTGGATTGGCACGGGGCATCCGAGAGTGCTTTGAGACCTGCCTGCCACAGCCGGTTTTTAACTTTGCACTCTGTTTTGTCCCTTTGACACTTGCAATAAAATTGGAGCATCCTCTCCCTCCCCCCTCCCCTTTTTCTGCTGTTTATTTCCATCTGTCAGCCCGCCAATCAATCACTCCCACTCTGTCCCTTGGAAACATACACATTTCAACTTGCATAACCCAGTGGTGTTAAATAATTAAGCTGTAGCACATTGTAAAAATACAAAAAAAAAGAAAGTGATGCATCTTACAGCTGGAGGATAAAATCATTTGGCGGCATTTAACGGGATCAAATATCCCGTCTGGCAAGAGGCAGAAATTCACAGGATGGACAGCATCCATAGTGGCTGATAGAAGGGTTTCAGCTGGGCCTCCCTGGAATTGCAGTTTCTCAATCTTCCTCTATGGTTTGTTCTCATTGAAGGTCAAGGTTAAAGAGCCCTCTAGGTTTTCTTCTTGTGAAAGCACTTTTGGAAGGATACGAAAAAGAAATTGGCTAACTTTAAAAGGAATGCTAATGGCAAATGTTAAAACTAAGCCCTGTTGGATCAGACCAGTGGTCCATCGAGTCCAGCATCCTGCCTCACACAGTAACTAACCAGTTCCTCTGTAGCAGTGGTTCCCGGCTTGGTGCCCATGGACATCATGGTGCCCACTGACCTCTTTCTTAGTGTCCTCCAAGTGTTTTTGGAAACCAGGTCATCCCCGTGTTACTATAGGTAAGCTGTGGCAGCCATTTTTTACTGGCTCTGTCTCCTATAGCTGCCATTTTGGGGCAGCCATTTTTTTGGCTGTGCCCACTGCACTGTGTCAAAAATCCAGTTGTGCCTGTACACTCAAAAAGATTGAAGTCCCCTACATCATAGTCTACCCTCCAGCTGTTTTCTCCAGAGGAACTGATCTCTGTAGTTTGGAGACCAGTTGTAATTCTCAAAACCCTCCAGGTCCCACCTGGAAGTTGGCAACCATAGTCATGTGTTTTACCCTATAAGGTTTTGGCGGGGGGGGGAGTAAGTAGGCTGTTTTTTTTTTGGGGGGGGGGTTATTCACTTTTCTATCCTTCTGTTTTGTTTATGTGCAGATTTCAGTATATTCTGTCAATGGTGACTGCCACGAAGTTTCTCTCTCTTGTCCCCTTTGTGGAAGATTATTTTTGTTATTTTGCTGGACTGGTTTGTAAATTTTAATTGTTATGGCTGGCCTTTTATTGATGATTTGGTATATTTTGAATTAATATTGTAAGATGCCCTGAAAGTCTTTCAAGGCTGAAAAATAGGATATACATTTTTAACATATATTAGTATTTAATGGCAAGGATCAATACAGAAGTACTCTTGGCAGCCATTTAACAAAAATGCCACTCGATTGCACTGGAGTTTTGCCCAGTCTAATTTTTTCCTACGGATCTTTCTGCACAATTATTTTATTCTGATCCACTAGTATATTTATAGTTCAATCCTAAGAACACATTCCTGTGCCCATTGAATAGCAAGGTTGACAACTCTGACTATAAAATTCATGGATATTTGGGGGGTGGGGCCCATGGAGGGGGGAATGTAGGGAGAAATCTCATAAAGTATCTATGGTATACCATGCTGGAAAAGGCAATGTCTGGTATATACAAAGGAGAAGAGAAGACGTTGAAGAGGGCAGCAAAAAGACAATTAGATCGGATAGTGAGATCAGCACCTTCTCTCCTTTTGTATCATTTCTTGTCTGTCTCCAGGTTGCTACTCTTACAGCAATTTCCTTTTTTCTTGAAAGTGCCACGCTCAGTCTTACCCGCTCTGTCAGCTAGAGAGATATCTCTCTCCTCTTTCCTATCAAGTATATTAATTCCTAAATACATCTTTATCTGCTCTTTAATCAGATTGTGCACCATTGCTGTTTTAATTATTCTGCCAGCATTCCATAGAGTCTGACCTCTGAAGCTGCCACTTTCTGCAGGGGAACTGATCTCTGTAGAGTGACAATTTGTTATTCTGGAAGACCTCTGGGTCTCACCTGGACATTTCCAACCCTTTAAAGTAGGGTTCCCAGTGCCCACTAGGCACAGGATTGGCTGGTGGGGGGAACCCCACCCCCAAAGAGCTCTTTCAGCACCCAATGTGCCTGGCACAATTATGTCACGAGGAAGTAATCATGCCGGGCATGTCACATGAGATGCTCTAGCATTTGGGTAAAAAACTCTGGCACCATAGAGTTTTTAACCAAATGCTAGAGGGTCCCCACATGATGTGCCCAGTGTGATTACATCACTTCCTGGTGACATCATCGCCCCATGCACATGAGGACAGTCCCCCCACTGGCAGTCAGGTAAGACTCAGCAACCCTACTATAAAGTAGCTGTGAGTGGGATTTTGAGTAGACTTTCTTAAGAATATTTCATTTAATATGGCTTCTGTAAGAGTAAAGACTGAAGAATTAAATTAAAGGCTTAAGAAGAAAATGGCGAGGTTTGAGGAAGGAATAGAGAAGTGTGAGAGCAGACAAATCAGTGTGTAGTAGAAAGTTTCAGGCATTAAGAGACACAAAGGGAAAGTTCAGGCTGTTAATGGGAAAGGAACACCTTAGCAACACATGACACACTTTGTCAAATGAGACCAATGGTCAGTGTAGTCCAGCAACCTGTTTTGCACAGTAGACAACCACATTAAGAGTGACAGAGCTGCAAGAGCAGATGAAGTGCTAAAATATAATTTAAAAACAAGTCCTGTGGTGCACCGTATAAGTACTTAAACCCAATATAAAGGCAAATGTCCATTTGCATGAATATAGGTTTAAAAGCACATATTGTCTCTATATGCAAGAACCAATACTAAATACATATTGGCACCAGTGTTCCCTTTAAAAGGAGTTAGTGTGAGCTAGCTCACAATTTTTTAGCCTCCAGCTCACACATGTTTGTCTTAGCTCAGGAAAAATGGCCCCAGAACAAACTAATTTATGCAGCAGCTACAACTTCAATACCAGTAGCCAGGGTTTTGTTTGTAGAAAAAGTCCAGCAGGAATTCACTTGCATATCAGGTCACACTCTGTGATGTCATCATTATTTCACACAGGGCTTTTTTGTAGAAAAAGGCCAAGAGGAACTCATTTGAATACTAGGTCACGCCCCCTGACACCAAGCCAACCGGAACTGTGTTCCTGTGCGTTCCTGCTAAAAAAAAAAAGCCCTGCCACAAAGCAGAATTTTTGCTCACAAGACTCTACAGCTTAGAGGGAGTATTGATCAGCACCTGGCCTTCCTCAGTGGTAGGTGTAAACTGAGCACTCCATTAATTTAACAATAACATACAGAAAACTGACCATACACAAAATGGACCTGAAATGAAGGAAAAAATGAGAAATAATTATCTATATGTCTGATGAGAAACAAAATTAATTTATTTTTTTTAAAATACATGGAACTGGGATAGCTATCTTACGCAAAGATGTTCAACTGTGGAGTAAGTGGTATCAAATTTGCCTGTGATACAACATGGACAAATAATCAAGAAGCAAATATTTCTTTTGCCTGTGGATCTAAAATACACATAAAACATGACATTTAGTAATAGCAAATTTTAAAAAGTGTCATTGTTATAGAAAACAAGGGTATGCAGTCAATTGGAGGGGAAACTAAATAGTACAATATTTACCTTCTTAGGTCCAATCAGAAATGTACAAAGTGCTGAGGTACAACTGAGAAAGAATCAGCATAGTAATCCATCCCCCAAATATATGGAAAGTGTGGAGGTGGGGGGAAATGTGATGCAACAGGGAAAAAATGATGCAGAATTAACCAGCAACGCCTGAGAAAGGAAAATTGCATTATTTTACTTGCACACCTGAAGTCCGAAAAGCAGCCAAGAATATCCAACACGCAGCCAACCAGTTTCTTCATTCAAGTCTCTTGGCACCAGACAGGATTCAGTTTTGTTGAATTTCCAATGAACTTTTTTGTTAGGGCTTAAATAGGGATGCCAGCCTCCAGGTGGGATCTGTGGATTCCGCTGTATTACAACTCATCTTCAGACTACAGAGATCCGTTGTTCTGGAGAAAATGGCTGTTTTGCAGGGTGGACTCTATGGCTTTGTACCCCACTGAGGTCCATGTCCTTCCAAGGCTCCACCTCCAAATCTCCAGGAGTTTTCCAACCTGGATCTGGCCACCCTATCACCCTACCCACTGCTGGTGGCTAGGAGGGAGATGGCAACCTTAAGAGCTATTGTAACAACCTGTTCTTAAACTAGTACCAGGGCTTTTTTGTAGCAGGAACTCTTTTGCATATTAGGCCACACCCCTCTTATGTAGCCAATCCTCCAAGAGCTTACAGGGCTCTTCTTACAGGGCCTACTGTAAACTCTTGGAGGATTGGCAACATCAGGGGTGTGTGGCCTAATATGCAAAAGAGTTCCTGCTACAAAAAAAGCCCTGACTAGTACATTTTACTGGGGGAACTTTGGAGTCATATGTACAGCTTCCCAGATATTTTCAGTGGCAGTAATGCAGGACAGATGGATTAGTTTAACTAGTGTGAGGTGGCTAGGGGTCCCATAGTCTGGTCAAAGGTGCAAAATGAGCTGCAGAGAGCACATAATATATTTATTACAATGATGTTCAATTATGTAATGTTTTGCTTGCAGTATGGAGGGACTGGGCAGGTTTTCAAGTTAGTAGATTAATCTTTCAGGACATGCAATGCCCAGATTCATTACAATCACTGAAAGGTTGATCTAGGGTGGCTACAATTATGTGTCAGAAGTCCCATTCATTGAACACGACCCTAGAATTTGAGCTTTTTTGAATCTGCCTGGGTAGGGAAATTCTTGAAACATGATAGAGGATCAGAACAATTCTTCATCCAATGATTGGGCCTCACCTCATGTGAGAATTTCCAAGGATGTATCCAGTACTGAAATGTTGTCCTTCCTTTTGCCCGTCTTCTGATTCTCCCCCAAATGTCCCTGCACACAAATCTTTTCCATCAGTCATGTCGATAAGCAGGGCTTTTTTGAACAGGAACACAATTCCGACTAGCTTGGCATCAAGGGGGTGTGGCCTAATATGCAAATGAGTTCCTGCTGGGCTTTTTCTACAAAATAAAAAGCCCTGTCAATAAGATTGTCATTAGGTTTCCTTAGATCAGTATCCATCATAGCATTTATTTTGCACAGCAATGCTAAGTATTACCAGGAAAAGAGAGAAGAAGAGAAGCAAGTCCACTGACTTTTGTAGTACTTGTGTAGAAAAGGACAAGAACCAGGAAAATGTGATGCAGTTAATTGTTTTGGTGTGCCTAGTTCACGAACCATCATCACAACCTTTAAAGAGCTAAATAAAACACTTTACTTCATGAGGTTTGGGATGTGGTAGAACACCCTCTCACCCACCCACCCTGTGTGCTGGAGACAACAAACTTGTGGTGGCCCCAGGAAAGTGCTTTCTGGGGAAATGACAGGCACAGGTTAAGGATCTTCAGGAGTGTAGAATGGATTCTGAGCAAGCTAGAGATACCAAACTCACAAGAGATCTCCAGCAGACTCGCCTCTTCCTGCACTCCAAATTAGGTGAGGATTGGATTTAGAGGTCCAAGGTACAGCCCCCCAAGAAGGTCCACCATCTTCCATTGTTTCCCATGGAGGAAAGAAACCAGCAAAAAAAGCAAGAATAATAGAAGCCCAGCAGGACAGAATCAAAGTCCCAGAGAATCTCTGCAGTAGAAACTGAATTGGGGGGAGTTGTTTTAGCAAGCCCAGCAGAACCAGTACAACGTGCCTAGCAGTACCAGTGCCACTGTGGCAGCACACACCCAACAGGGCTAAGGTCAAACCAGAGAACCTCTGCAGATGAAACTGAAGGTGGGGGTGCATTTTTCCAAGCCCAGAGGAACCCAGTGCCATCGTGGCAATACCATCCAACAGGACTGATGTGAAGCACTGAATCACACTCCAAGAGGATGCAAGCCCATCAGAAGAGATGCACTAAAAGGAATGACAGGATTGCCCACTGGAAACAATGGGGGAGGCTTGAAGGCCCATTGAAGATAATGGAAGCCAGGAATGCCAATTGACTTGCATGGGCTTCTTTGAAATACATTACAACATTAAAAAGTTGCTATCTGGAGCAGAGTTTCAGTTAATGTCTCTGGACCCAGATAAACTGCTTCAGGACTGGAATAACAGGCCCCAGAGTGGAATGACGTCCCCTGTAAGCAACAGAACTATTTTGGGACAGGAATCACAGGTTATAAAGTGGAATGACAGCTGATGCGAGTCAAAGAAGTGTTCTGGGACTGGGACTGAAGTGACTGCTCCCAGAGTGGAATGGCAGTCACTGGGAGTAGCAGAAGTCTTCTGAGACAGGAATGACTGTTCCCAAATTGGAATGACAACCTCATACAGCTCATACATATTGTTATTTTCATGGAATCCCTTCTGAACTTCCAATTCAGTTCTAGAGTGTCGTGCTGTACTGAAAGCTGGGGAAAGCAGAAATGATCATAGACCAAATCTGTGCCAGCTCACAGCATGCAGTCATGTAGACTGATCTAAGATTGTGGAGAAAAGCTACCATGAGCAGAGCTATGTTGGGGCTGACCCCTATCGCTATATCTTATTGCTGTTGGAAAAAATGCAGCCATGAGGGGTGGAAATGGCTGCCTCTTCTGTATAGCGTGATTTACATCCAAATAACCTTTTTTTTCTGTGATTGCATGGAGGGATGTAATAGTGTGAAGTGTCCCTATCAGTAAAATGGGAATATCCAGGACCTCACTTCCAGGATTGTTGAGAGAATGTATGTGCAAAGGATTTTTAAGCGTTTTGCTCATTTAAAATGGAAGACAATTATCAATGCAATGTAGAGTTCATTTTCAGCATTTTGTGTCAACTGTATTTCACACATATTAGTACAAACCTGAATGCCTATTGTCAAGGACTAGCAGAAGGAAAGTCTTCATGCTTCCACTTGTGGGCTTCCCAGAAACATCCAGATACCAGCAACTGATGGGGAGAACATGCTGGACTACATATACTTTTGCTTTGATCCAGCATATGCTCTTCTTATGTCCTTGCGCATTTATGCTCACAACAAATCTGTAAGGATCACTAATATACCCGTATTTATAGGAGGGCAGGGTTAAGCAAGAGGAAATAGCAGCTTGCTGGTCTGGAGACCTTTTCTGTTGCATTCCTCCCTGGACTCTGATTTTTTTTTAAACTTAAGGGCATGGCATGCATTATTATTCACAGCCTTAGTTTGCATGTAGCTAACACCAATCAATTTATTTTGAAATCACCTTTTTATGGGTCTATTGAACTATTTGCCACATTATTTATACGCTAATGCAATGGATCCCTCTGGATATCCCACCATCTAATAAATAATGTGACAAATCATTAAGCAGGGTGATAAAATCAAGCCATTTAAAAATACATCAACCTGTGTTGCCTTCATGTAAAATGAGCTCTGGGGGACTATCAGAAAGATGTACAGAACTTGGTAAAACTCCTCGGATTATTGAGTCACACAGACTGGAGAAAATGGCTGGTTTTAAGCTTAATGGACAGTGGGATTTTTAAAAAGGCACAATAGGCTCAAGTGACCAATCCCATTGTTGGTTCTCTGAGAAATGGGAGGTCTTCCCCATAGGCTATCTGCCCAAATGTCACCAGGTCTCTCCCAGGACTGGCCCTAGATTGTCTGGCATCCTAGGCAAGGTTAACCTCTGGCGCCCCTCCCCTGTACTGATAACATCACCGAGTCACATGGGGAGCACTCCATCTGGCACCCCCAGAAGGCCAGCGCCCAAGGCAATTGCCTAGTTTGCCTAGTGGCAGGGCTGGCCCTGGCCACTCCATCCATGGCCACTCAATCAGTAGAAAGAGAAGTAGAAAGAAAGAACAAAGTCCATTCCACCTACTTATATAGACAACTGTGACCTGGTTTAAGACCAATTCTCAAGCAACTGCTTGGGGTGAAACAGTGTAGAAGATACACACGTACCACAGGAGCTCTGGCATCATCAGTATGGCATCATCAGTATGGCAAAGTATTGGTCTGCATACTGAGTGGCTCTTCCATGGGTGTTCATGATTTTCTTGCATCCCTCACAAGAGCCCTACATGCTCCAGGCTCTGATGGCAGAACACTGTAGGCTTTAACAGGAGGTGGGGAAACTGTACTCATCTAGCAGAAATCCATTCACTTGTGGAAATCCACCACCACCACCTGACCCACGCTAGCTAAGTCTGAGCCAATCCCATGTGGCAAGGCTTCAAAGGCTTCGCTTGGACCCAGAGGGTAGCAGCACAAATGGGTACAAGATACTTTGAATCAGCCATGCCTGCCCTGTCTTCCTTCAGGCTCCACCAGGTGCCAGTCATCCTACACCAGGCTTTTTTTTGTAGAAAAAGACCAGCAGGAACTCATTTGCATATTAGGCCACACACCCCGACACCATTGTTCCACACAGGGTTTTTTTTTTAGGAAAAAGTCCAGTATGAACTCATTTTCATAATAGGCCACACCCCCTGACACCAAGCCAGCTGGAACTGCATTCCTGCTCAAAAAAAGCCCTGACCCCATAGAAGGAGATGTTCTGTCCAGTGGCAGTGGTTAAATAAGCTAGTAAGTGCCCACTTGACTGTTTGGCCAATGGCAAGAACAGTTGGCTTTCATACGATCAAATGGGGCAACTGTAACCAACTTGAGAACAGGTTTTCTTAGGCTACCAGTATACCAGAATGGAATTAGTACATATAGGCAAATGGCCTGACCTGAATGGCCCAGGATAGCCCAGTCTTCTCAGATATCAGATGCTAAGCCGGATCAGCCCTGATTAGTACTTGGATGGGAGACCACCAAGGAAGTCTGGAATTGCTACGCAGAAGCAGGCAATTTCAAACCACCTCTGAACAACTTTTGCCTTGAAAACTGCGGGGTGCCGTGAGTCAGCTGCAACTTGACAGGACTTTCCGCCATCACATAAGCAAATGGGCTAGGAAAAACATGTTACTTTTGTGGGCTGGTTTGCAAGTCCCTCTTATTGAAATCAACTGTCATAGGATATCAAATATAGAAGTCACCTTTCATTAGATATGTGGTGATGCACAGCATGCAAAGAACAAGCAGAGAATATCAGGAATTTGGCACTGAAATCAGCAGACGACAATTTGGGTAGCAAATTCATTTCAGCTGCTCCCTGTGTCCACATTGTAGTAGACTGGCCATGGCAGTTGACTCCACCAAAGTCTTTGGACAGTTTTCAAAGGCAGTTCCACGTGTGTCAAATATTGGAGGGCAAATAAGATCTCAAGAAGAAAAAGAATACTTTTCTTGGAGTAAGCCCCATTGAGCTGGTTTAGCATTGTTCCTTCAGTCATCTAATCCATTGCTGCTGGCAGTACCTCTTCCTAGGATTGTTGACTTTGTTGCTGCTGGGGCCCATTGCCTTCTCAGTTGTGGCTCCAGCTTTATGGAATGAGTTGCCATAAGAGATGACAGTGCCCCCTTTGTCTCTGATGTTTCTAAGGAGTTGCAAAGCTCTTTTATTCTCTGGAGCTCTTTCATGACAGTTTCAAATGCTAGATGGGGGAGGGGGGGTCTTCATTTGAGTTTGGTGTGTTGTCAGTGGGGTGGATTTTCCTTTGTCAGGGCCCCCCCAGCATGGTGCCTATGGATGCTATGGTACCTACCAGCATCTTTCTGGGTGCCAAGTGTTTTTAGGAAATGGGTGGGTCCATGTGGGACTTTTGTCTAGCAAGGGTTCTGTTTGGCCAGTGGAGATTTGCTTGGCTGTGGAAATTTTTAAAAGCATTGCTTTGACAGCAGCTGCCACCCAGTACAAGAATCTTCACGGTGATAGCCATTTTGTGACTGGCTCCACCTTCTGCAGCAGCTGATTCATGACAGACATTTTGTGGCTGTATCCACCATGCTAAGTCAACACCTTTGGTGCCCCCAGACTCAAAATCATTGTTGTTGTTCAGTCGCACAGTCGAGTCCAACTCTTTCGAACCCCATGGACAAAGTCATGCCAGGCCCTCCTGTCTTCCACCATCCTCCAAAGTCTGCTCAAATTCATGTTTGTTACATCAGTAATGCTGTCCAGCCATCTCATCTTTTGCCGTCCCCTTCTTTTGCTTTCTGTCTTTCCTAGCATCAGGATCTTCTCCAGTGAGTGCTCCCTTCTCATTTGATGGCCAAAGTATTTGAGCTTCAGCTTCAGCATCTGACCTTCCAGGGAACAGTCTGGGTTGATTTCCCTTTAGACTGACTGATTTGATCTTCTTGCAGTCCAGAGGACTCTCAAGATTCTTCTCCAGCACCACGGCTCAAAGACTTTTGTTGGCAGGGTGATGTCTCTACTTTTTATTATACTTTTTTATTATACTGCCCAGGTTCGTAATAATGCTTGGATTCTAATATGGTATTTTAAATGTTTCAGCTACTGTTCAGGAGGCTTTTTTGTGAGCTGTCCCTTTGGGAGATATTTAAAATACATTCATAATAAATTCTATGTATTTAGGCTATTGCTGTTAAATACTGGTGATACATTTGTGATTGTTAATGAGGAAAAAAATAAAAGAGATTAAAAAACCACACAAGAAAAGCATAACTTGCAAATCCTCCCTATGACAATGTGGGTTAAAATGATTACCTGTGAATTCTGTGCATAACAAAATTGAATCTCACGCAGACTGAGGCAGCTGTAAAAGCCCAAACGCTCACAGCACATGTTCAAAGCAACTGAATCTGCATCTGTGCAGGGGAAAAAAAAATACAGGTCTAGGCAAGCAAAAGAAAGCACTGCTTGGTGCAATGGGAAATACACAGAATGAGACTCTATTTACTAAAAGTCCTAGACCTTATGAGAAAACACGAAGCCCTGCTTATTCTGTTTCTTTCTTGCTGGTAACACATGATTTAATGCAACATTTCATGCTGTGTGTTCCCCTTCTCTTGTAGATGGCTATCAGAAACTGTAGAGAATCGTGCAGTGCTGTGATATCATGCTACACACAATATTCTACATGTTATTGGAAAAACACAACAAAGTACTTGGCCCATCTAAGACAGGGGTCTCAATATAAAACCAAATGTAATTATTTAAGACAGAAAGGCATATCTTTCCATTAAATTTCAGAATGCAATAATTTTTTAAAATTAAATCTAGAAAATTCAGCTTTGATTTATTGAAGACAAGCTGCTTCCTGAGGGAGGTTTTCCTGGCGCCATCTTTTAAGTCCTCAGAGAAACCTGTTCCGGTTGCTTCAGCCTTTGGGGATTCTTTTTGGTGTCTCCTCCCAATTGCAAGGGCTTCTGACTGTTATGTATGCAGTGCTGTCATTTGAAAGAACCTGGTTGCTGTCGGGGCTCGCTGCTAGTTCCTAGAATCGTGAGATTCATACACAGGCTGAGAAAATTGTAACCTGGCATCCTTTAACACTGCAGAAGAGGCTTGAGTGACATTTCCACTTGCACTTGCTTTTGAGTAGACCAGCTCTTTTGGCAGATTGTCAGGTAGGAGGAAGGGGTGCAGAAATCTTGCACTGAACAATTGTGCCCTGAAAATGCCCTGCATTGGCTGTCCTCCCACCATGAATTCAATTCTGATTTTGGGGGTGAAGCTTGGAAAATGCAACTATAAAACAACTGGAGGGAATTTGCAAGAGAATGACTAGGGGGCTACAGTTGAAGTTTTATAATATTATGCATAGGGTGGAGATAGGGAACACACATAAAGCTGCCTTGTTCTGATTCAGCAGGAAATCAGAAATACCGTGGGAAAAACATTCATGTATAGAAACAATAATAAAACTATTACAATACCAAAAAATCTACATGTATTTTATCTTATGATATCTGTATACATAAATCACAAACAATATAATTAATTTCAACAGCAACCAAACATAATACATTCAAAGTTCATTAATCAGTAGAAATCATTCTTCAGAGTCTATTCCAAATGAGTTTGGTCTATTCCTGAGCCCGCTTCGGTGGGGTAGGGCGGGACATAAATTGAATGAAATAAATAAATGAGTTGTCAGCATAATTAAAAGTCTTTCTAAGGAGTGTAACAAATAATTGAAGTATATAACCTCTGCAAATTAGATTCTCCCATAGTTGAGTAGTTCACTCCAGCTGGACTTCTTCCATTACGACAAACCTATTGCAGAATAAGGATCCAAGAGCCTAATGAATAATTCATGTAGGTTTTTTCGAATACTCTCTTTATCAAGAGCTTGTGATCCTTATACTGGTTAGTCTCTTCTATGAGTACAATATTTCAAGACGGAGTGTTACAGTCTCCAATGTTAACAGCAAAATGCAAATATTTTTCCATTAGGCTCAGCGTGGTGCCTAGTATCTTTTGCTAATATTATTCTGAATCAGACCATTGGTCCATCAAGGTCAGTATTGTCTACTCAGACTGGCAGCATTTCTCCAGGGACTCAGGCTGAGGTATTTTCTATCACCTGCAATTAAATCCTTATTGCAGGTGCTGGGGATTGAACCCTGGGGCCTTCTGCATGCAAACAGATGCTCTACCACTGAGCCATAGCCCCTCCCCTTTCCCCCCTCTCATAACAGTAGATCTTGGAGCAGCCTTTGAAGTTAAAACCATGGAGGATAAGTCCATCAATGGCTACTAGCCAGGGAAATTCCATGTTCAGAGACAGTAAACCATTGAAACACAGTGCTAATAGGGAGCACCAGGATTAGGCCTTGGCTTCCATGCCCTTTGTTGGCCCTTCACAGCAATTGGCTGAGCTCTGTGTGATACAGGGTGCTAGTCTAGAAGTCTACTGCACCAGGGTTAGGGTTGCCAGCTCTGGGTTGACAAATATCTGGAGATTTGTGGGGTGGAGCCTGGGGAGGGCTGCCCTCCTCTGGACATGTTCCAGCTTGTCTATATCCTTCTTAAAATGTGGTGCCCCAAACTGAACACAATACTCCAGGTGAGGTCTTACCAGAGCAAAGTAAAGCGATACCATCACTTCACCTGATCTGGACACTGTACTTCTGTTGAGCCCCAAACTGAATTTGCCTTTTTAGCCATTGCATCACATTGTTGATTCATGTTCAGTGTACAATCCCCTAAGACCTCTAGCTCCTTTTTGCACATACTATTGCCAAGACAAGCTCAAGTCTTCTCATTCATGGGGTCCTGAGAAATTTCTTTCAAGCTTCATGGAGGCTGGGGAGGTAGCCCTGGTTCCAGTGGTTCTAAATCAGTATCTATGGAAAGATCCTGGAATTCATTGTTGTTGTTTTTTTAGATTAAAACAATTTTATTAGGGTTTGTAGAATCTTTCGGGATCAAGTACCTTGTTCTACTGGAGAAAGTTTTCCTTCCAGACATTTCGTTCTCAGCTGCGGAGAACATCCTCAGTGGTGTTGCAGCCAGAGCAGGCGTTCAGACCTTCTTGGCTGCTGTGCACTCAATGCACAGCAGCCAAGAAGGTCTGAACGCCTGCTCCGGCTGCAACGCCACTGAGGATGTTCTCCGCAGCTGAGAACGAAACGTCTGGAAGGAAAACTTTCTCCAGTAGAACACGGCACTTGATCCCAAAAGATTCTACAAACCCTAATGATGTTACCAGTCGTGAAAACCTGAAATTCTTTGATAAAACAATTTTATTGGTAACATATGGTAATAAATCTATTTCTTACATCTTTAAAAACTTCTTTTATCTACCCCATATATTACTTTCTACCCACCCCTCCCCCCCGTTACTTGACCCCCGCCAGTGTTATTTACTTAAAATGCAAATATTTAAAGGTACCCTTAACTATTAAAACAAAAATTTATGAGCCTGCCTAGGCGGGGAGTGCAGGGTATAAATAAAAGTTCATTTATTTATTTTATATATTCTTCTTTTTTAAAAAAACTTAATCATTATCAAAAATTGTCCAATGTCCTTTTATTTTCCACTCTTTTTCTACATATCTTCTAAACTTTTTCCACTCCGTCTTAAAAGCTTCTAAATAATAATCTCTTAATATTTTGTTAATTTGTCCATTTCACTCCATGTCATAATTTTATAATCCAATCCCATTTCTCTGGTATTTTTTCTTTCTTCCACAACTGCGCATATAATGTCCTAGCAGCTGAAAGCAAGTACCAAATTACAGTTCTATCTTCTTTTGGAAATTTTTCCATTTGTAATCCCAACAGAAAAGTCTCTGCAACTTTCTTGAATTCATATCCCAAGATCTTAGAAATTTCTTGCTGAATCATCTGCCAATATTTTTTTGTACTTGCACAAGTCCACCACATATGGTAGAAAGAACCTTCATGTTTTTTACATTTCCGACATCTATCTGGCATCTTATTGTTCATCTTTGCCAATTTTCTAGGAGTCATATACCATCTATACATCATTTTAAAACAGTTCTCTTTAATACTATGACACGTCGAAAGCTTCATAGAAGTCTTCCACAAGTATTCCCAAGTTTCCATCTGTATTTCTTTATTTACATTAATTGCCCATTTAATCATTTGAGATTTCATTACTTCATCCTCCGTAGACCATTTTAAAAATAATTTATATATTTTTGAAATTAATTTTTCATTATCTCCAAGCAGAACTTTTTCTATTTCTGTTTGTTCTTTTTCTTATTCCTTCAGTTTTGATATCATTATCCACCAAGCTCTTTATTTGTTGCATTTGGAACCAATCATATTTATTATTCAACTCTTCAGCAGTTTTCAATTCTATTTTGCCACTTTGTATTTTTAATAATTGATTATATGACAACTGGGGGGGGGGCTTCCTCTGGGTGTCCTGCCCCCCCTGGGAAAGTGCAGCACAATACATCGCCTCTCCTTTCCCAGTGTAGTGAACGCTGCGTGATCACTGTCTGGCTATGCCTGGCAGATGGTCATTGCAATGGCCTCTCCTACACTACTGCATCCGTGGCAACACCTTCTCGCTGGTCCCCCCCGTTTTCACAGAGTTTGCCACGTCATGGTGCGACCGAATGTCCGGCGGTATAACCGGATGGGCAGGCTGGGCTCACCAACCTCGCCAGCCAAGAGAAGGAAAACTCTAACATCAATCCCGGGCAGACAGAGCTCGTTAATGTGACATCTACCACCTGGAGGACTCGCTGCCGGCGTCCCGGCTAACTGGGCCATGGCAGATGACCCCATGGTGAAAGGGTGGAGCCAGTACTGCGCACACTGCGCCTCACCTAAAAATTCCTCTGCACAGGTCTGAAGGGTCTACATCCACAACCCACAACATACCAAGTCCTGCAGCGATGGGCAAGGGGCAAAACAGCAGGTGGAAGATGCCACTGGAAGCCGCAATCCCTGCATGTAGGCGGTTCAGGGTACTGGTCGCCTGATGCTGACCCGGAGACGAAAGCATTTTTCGGCAGCACCCTGAACGACCAAGCAGCCTTATTTAGGGACAGCACTGCTTGCTCTGTATGGAGAGGGGCCTAGAAAAGGTGGCCTAAATAAAGCTCGTCTCCTCCCCCCCCCAGTTGGCTAGCCGCGGTCAACGGGCATCCTTACTTGTGGTCGAAAAATAACAACAAAGAAAAGGCATGCACCTGCCTCACAAAGTGTGCAAAGACTAAAGCTTGCGTGTTGGAACATCAGAACCATGCTTGACACAGTAGAGAGTGGTCGCCCTGAATGACGCTCTGCTCTAGTTGCCCACGAACTTCTCAGGTTGAATATCAATATAGCAGCTCTCAGTGAGGTCCGTTTCCCTGAGGAAGGTAGTCTTCAGGAACACGGTGCTGGCTATACCCTCTACTGGTCGGGTAAGTCAGAGGCTGAGAGCCGCCTTTCTGGCGTTGGCTTCATGGTCAGGAATTCCATTGCCTCTAAACTCGAAAACCTGCCAACAGGTCACTCAGATCGCATCATGTCTATGCGCCTCCCACTTCAAAACAAGCAGCATGCAGCACTCTTCAGTGTGTATGCCCCAACCCTTCTAGCAGATTCTGTAGAAAAGAACAAGTTCTATGCTGATCTACGCTACCTCATACAGAATGCCCCTACAGAGGACAAGGTGATCATCCTTGGTGACTTCAATGCCAGAGTAGGTAAAGACTCGGAAGCCTGGAAAGGAGTACTTGGCAAACACGGCATTGGCAACTGCAATGATAACGGGCGCCTCCTGCTAGAATTCTGCACGGAGCATCAGCTCACCATTACCAACACTATCTTCCAGCAGAAGAACAGTCTGAAGACAACCTGGATGCACCCACGGTCCAAGCATTGGCACCTTATTGACTACATTCTGGTGCGCCAGAGAGACCTTTGTGATGTCTTACACACCTGAGTAATGCCCAGTGCAGAATGTCATACGGATCATCGTCTTGTACGCTGCAATCTCCGTCTTCACTTTAAATCTATACCCAGGAGAGGCAGTATCCCCCGGAGGAAGTTTCAGGTTGGCATCCTTCAGTCAGCTGAAGTTAACCTGCCTTCCAGGCAAAACTCCAGACAAGAACTGAGGACCCCAGTTGCCTCACAGATCCTTCTCCAGAAGCACTCTGGGAACACCTAAAAACTAACATCCTGTTGACCTCTGAAGAAGTCCTCGGGTTCTCCACAAGGAAGAACAAGGACTGGTTTGACGAGAACAATCAAGAGATCCAAGAATTACTGGCGAAAAAGAGATCTGCCTACCAAGCACATCTTGCTCAGCCCTCCTGTCCCGGGAAAAAAGCAATCTTTCGTGCTGTATGTAGCAACCTCCAGCGCAAGCTTTGAGACATTCAGAACGAGTGGTGGACCAAGCATGCAGAGAGAACCCAGCTGTGTGCAGACACTGGTGATTTAAGAGGGTTCTACGAAGCCCTGAAGGCAGTATATGGTCCATCATATCAGGCTCAGAGTCCCTTGCGTAATGCAGACGGCCAAGTGCTCCTCACAGACAAGGCATCCATACTGAACCGGTAGTCGAAGTATTTTCAGGTTCTCTTCAGTGCCAATCGCGTAGTTCAAGATTCAGCAATCCACCTCACCCCACTTCAACCAGTGAAAATAGAGTTGGATGAGATCCCCACCCTAGAAGAGACTGTTAAAGCCATCAAGCAACTGAAAAGTGGCAAGGCAGCGGGAGTTGATGGAATCCCACCAGAGATCTGGAAGCATGGGGGCATAGTGCTACATAGCACACTTCACAAAGTACTTGTCACCTGCTGGGAACAAGGCAAACTACCACAGGACTTTCGTGATGCAATCATCATTACTCTACATAAGAACAAAGGGGAAAAGTCAGATTGCTCCAACTACCGGGGGATAACCCTGCTCTCCATCGCAGGCAAAATCCTTGCTAGAATACTCCTGAACAGACTGGTGCCCACCATTGCAGAAGAACTTCTCCCAGAGAGTCAGTGTGGCTTCAGAGCTAACAGGAGCACCACCGACATGTTATTTGTTCTCAGGCAGCTCCAAGAGAAATGCAGGGAACAGAACAAGGGTCTATATGTGACTTTTGTCGACCTTACCAAAGCTTTTGATACCGTTAGCAGGAACGGCCTGTGGCAAATCTTGGAACGTTTAGGATGTCCCCCAAGGTTCCTCAGTATGGTCATCCAGCTACATGAAGACCAGCGAGGCCAAGTTAGACACTGCAACGATCTCTCGGAGCCCTTCCCAATAGGCACAGGTATAAAGCAAAGCTGTGTTTTTGCGCCAACTCTCTTTACGATCTTCTTTAGCATGATGCTTCAAAGAGCTGCAGTAGATTTAGAGGATGACGGTGTCTACATCCGCTATCACACCGATGGCAGCCTGTTCAACCTGAGGTGACTAAAGGCCCACTCCAAGACAATGGAAAAACTTATTTGAGAGCTACTGTTTGCTGATGATGCTGCACTTGTCTCTCACTCGGTATCAGCGCTGCAGCATATGACGTCCTGCTTTGCAGAGGCTGCCAAGCTATTCAGCCTAGAAGTTAGTCTGAAGAAGACAGAAGTTCTCCACCAGCCTGCACCCCAGGAAGATTATCACCCTCCTTGCATCACTGTGGGTGAATCAGTTTTGAAGACAGTCCAGCAGTTCAGCTACCTGGGGTGCATCATCTCCTCAGACGCCAAGATCGACAAGGAGATTGACAATAGACGGGCAAAGGCAAACCGTGCATTTGGCCAACTGCATAAAAGGGTGTGGAGCAACAAGCATCTGAGAAAAGGCACAAAGATCAATGTTTACAAAGCGGTTGTGATGACAACCCTCATCTATGGCTCCGAATCGTGGGTTTTATATATTCAAATATATTGGAAGTAGGAAACCAGCCAGGGAAGCAGTGGAGCCCTTGGATGACCATGGGGTAAAAGGATTACTGAAGGAGGATGGGGAAATGGCTGAGAAGCTGAATGCATTTTTTGCCTCTATCTTCACCGTGGAAGATGAGAAGTGTTTGCCCGCCCCAGAACCACTAATATTGGAAGGGGTATTGAAAGGGGTGTTGAAAGACCTGAGTCAGATTGAGGTGACAAAAGAGGAGGTCCTACAACTAATAGACAACTAATAGACAAATTAAAAACTAATAAGTCACCGGGTCCGGATGGCATACATCCGAGAGTTCTGAAAGAACTCAAAGTTGAACTTGTGGATCTTCTAACAAAAATCTGTAATCTTTCATTGAAATCTGAAATCATTGAAATCTTTCATTGAAATCTGCCTCTGTTCCTGAGGACTGGAAGGTAGCAAATGTCACCCCCATCTTTAAAAAGGGTTCCAGAGGAGATCCAGGCCAGTCAGTCTGACTTCAATACCGGGAAAGTTGGTAGAAACCATTATCAAGGACAGAATGAGTAGGCACATTGATGAACATGGGTTATTGAGGAAGACTCAGCATGGGTTCTGTAGGGGAAGATCTTGCCTCACTAACCTGTTACATTTCTTTGAGGGGGTGAACAAACATGTGGACAAAGGAGACCTGATAGATGTTGTTTACCTTGACTTCCAGAAAGCTTTTGATAAAGTTCCTCATCAAAGGCTCCTTAGAAAGCTTGAGAATCATGGAGTAAAAGAACAGGTCCTCTTGTGGATCAAAAACTGGCTGAGTAATAGGAAGCAGAGAGTGAGTATAAATGGGCAGTCTTCGCAGTGGAGGACGGTAAGCAGTGGGGTGCCGCAGGGCTCGGTACTGGGTCCCATGCTCTTTAACTTGTTCATAAATGATTTAGAGTTGGGAGTGAGCAGTGAAGTGGCCAAATTTGCGGATGACACTAAATTGTTCAGGGTGGTGAGAACCAGAGAGGATTGTGAGGAACTCCAAAGGGATCTGTTGAGGCTGGGTGAGTGGGCGTCAACGTGGCAGATGCAGTTCAATGTGGCCAAGTGCAAAGTAATGCACATTGGGGCCAAGAATCCCAGCTACAAATACAAGTTGATGGGGTGTGAACTGGCAGAGACTGACCATGAGAGAGATTTTGGAGTCGTGGTAGATAATTCACTGAAAATGTCAAGGCAGTGTGCGTTTGCAATAAAAAAGGCCTGTGAAGCAAATTGGTAGTCTGTTTGCTTTGCTTTCTCCAAAATCTTATCAAGGCTACATGTACACAGACCCTAACTGAGGGCAAACCAAGTTCTACTTGCATCAAAGCTGCAAAGGTACTTCTAAGTAGAGTTAGGATTTTCCTTTAAAAAGATTTTTAGATAGATTCCAGTTTTGTGATCAGATAATCTTTCCAACCCCAAACCTTTTCAGGGGTGTCGAACTGTGGCTCAGGAGCTATATGTGGCTCTTTTACACACATTGTGTGGCTCTTGAAGCCCCTACCACCCTGTCAGTCTTCTTGGTGAAGGCATTTGTCTCTTTAAATCACTTCTCTAAGCCAAGCCAGTTGACAGCTTGGAGAATAGATTTAAAGTTAAAGTTGCTTTCTTTCCCCATCTCCTTCCCTCCCCCTCCCTCCATCTATTTGTCTGCCTGCCTGCCTGTTTTGCAGCTCTCAAACATCTGATGTTCATGTCTTGTGGCTCTCAGATATCTGACATTTATTCTATGGGACTCTCACATTAAGCAAGTTTGGCCACCCCTGCTTTACACCATAAAGCTGGATCATACCATACACCATACCATTACACCATAACCACAACCATTACATTGTACCATTACACCATAAAGCTTGATATAGTTTCAAAGCTGGATCTATTAGAAAACCTCCTTTCATGTAATAAAATTTCAGAATAGCAGCTATTAATCTTAAAACTGTAGATCTGGTTATTGCCAAGCGAGGTCTCCAGGGTAAAGTTTTGCTGAAGATTACCCCTAGTTACTTGAAAGTGCTGCATTAATCTATGGGGATTCCACCTATGGTCCACTTGTACTTTTGCTAAAGACCATCACTTTGGTTTTGATATAATTGATGTTTAAGACCTCTTCTTTACAGAATCACTTAATCTGTGAAGCAACCTTCTAAGGCCCATGTGTGTAAGGGAGACCAGAACTATATCATCACTATATAAGCGAAATGATATATTCTCAGAGCCTAGAGAAGGAGAGACAAACTCAGCCAGATAGCCTTGGGATGATGTTATTAGCAGGGGTCGTTTTGTAGAAAAATAGGTGGTGGAGCTCATCCAGGGATTGTTATGCAGCTGCAATACTATTCAATGGACAAGGAGGTGGAACTCTCAGAAGGAGGAGGTGGAACTCTCAGAAAGGTTCAGGAGCTGTGCTCCTGTGAGCTCCCACAGAATCTGAGGCCTGGTTATTAGGTAACAAAGATCAGAGGGGCCAAAACACAACCCTGTTTTACCCCTCTGGAATTTGGGATTTCCTCTATTTAGGAACCTGAGGTACCCACCTACTTTTGCATAGATGTTGGTATGAAGTTCCTGCAGGATAAATAATAGGCATTTATCTGTTTGTGCCAGTCAGCTTCAGCAAAAGACAGTCTCTGAGTCAAAGGCAGTTTCAAATCTACAAAGGCCACATACAAGGATTTAGTAGGGCCCTTAATACTTTGAAAGGCTAGTTGGTAAAGAATTCAACAGTGATCAATGGTTCATTGCCCTTTTCTGAAGACTGCTTGCTCAGGGTAGATAACATGGTTGTAAGCCTCCCAGTCTTTCCATTTGCGTAGAAGGTATTTGCTGTAAAATTTGGCAGCTATGTCCAGCAAATTTATTGAATGATAGTTCTGAGAGTTCACTTTACTCCCCTTTTTGAACATTGGAACTACAATACTTGGTTTCCACCTGTTGAATTCTCCTGGGTGAATAACTTAGTTAAAATGGGTGTACACCAATCAAGAAAGAGCTTGAACAACTCTGGGGGAATCAAATCCTCACCGAGGGATTTACCAGAAGCAAGTGATGAAATAAGACCTCTGAGCTCAGGCTCAGCGAAAGGAGGCCATTTTGGCAGTGTATAAATCATGGAAAGGTTTCTGCCTTGATACCTCATCTTCCAGAATAGAAGCTCTGAAAACGTGTCTAAAATAAACATGCCAGTCTTTTGCTGAAATGTGGGCTTCCAACAAAGGAGGAGGTCTACATAATCCAGAGGAAACAAATTCTCAGACCCATGCCTCCCTCTTCTCCAGGAATGCTAATCTTAATTCCTGCCCCTGTGATTTAGCATGGTCAAACGTTTCTTCCATCTAAGCAATTTCTAAAAGGCTGGTTTTAATGAGAGAAGATAGTTTATAGATGTTCCTTTCTTACAATGATAGATCTGTCAGGTATAGTGAACTAACTCCACTACACCCAGCCATTACCTTGAGGATTTTGAGCTGGGAACATGTGGGACTCCTGTACAGAATTTAACTGATACCTCCTCTGTTCCAGAGCAAATGGCCTTCTTTTAAAATGGGTGTATTTTTGCAGATTTAGAGTGGGGACCAGAAAAGGCAGAGAAATCCAATTGACAGTTAAATTTACTGTCTTGGAACCCGATGGGGTGGGGGAACAAACTGCATGGTTCTGAATTTTTTCTGTTCCTGCATAGGTTTGATATTTTATGTTTACAGGAAACATGGGCTCAGGAGTCTGGCATGTCTATCTTTCAGGGCTACCGTGCCTTTGTAGTAAAAAGGTAAAGCTAGTCCCCTGTACAAGCACCAGTCATTTCTGACTCAGGGGTGACGTTGCTTTCACCACGTTTTCACTGCAGACTTTTTTACAGGGTGGTTTGCCATTGCCTTCCCCAGTCATTTACATTCCCCCCAGCAAGCTGGGTACTCATTTTACCAACCTCGGAAGGATGGAAGGCTGAGTCAACCTGAGCCGGCTACCTGAAACCAGCTTCTGCTGGGATTGAACTCAGGTTGTGAGCAGAGAGTTCAGATTGCAGTACTGCAGCTTTACCACTCTGTGCCATGGGGGTCAAGGTCAGGGTAGTGGGGGTTTGATAGTATTTGTTTCAACTGATCTACATGTACACGTCCAGTCCTTGGAAAGAGGGTTGCAGGACTATATCCAGGTCCTGCTGATCCAAGATCAATGTATTAATCCCCTTCTTTGTGTCAGTATCTATATTCCTCCCAAACTCTTAGAATCTCAGAGTATAAGGAACTTCCAGGGCCAGTCCTGCCACTAGACAAACTAGGCAATTGTCTAGGGTGCTGGCCTTCTGGGGTCACTGAATTGGGTGCCCCCCATGTGACTCAGTAATGTTATCAGTGCAGGAGGGGGCTCCAGAATTTAGTCTTGCCTAGGGTGCCAGACAGTCTAGGGCCAGCCTTGGGACCTTTTGTCTACTACCCTTGAAACTTTAGCCCTGCAATTTCCTAATTCCCACCTTGCCCTATGTGGAGACTTTAATACTAGAATAAAAAGGTAACGGTAGCCAAAGGTAGTCTGCTGTGCAAGCACCAGTCATTTCTGACTCTGGGGTGACGTAGCATCACAACGTTTTCACGGCAGACTTTTTTACAGGGTGGTTTGCCATTGCCGTCCCCAGTCATCTACACTTTACCTCCAGCAAGCTGGGTACTCATTTTACCAACCTTGGAAGGCTGGGTCAACCTTGAGTCGGCTACCTGAACCCAGCTTCCACCAGGATCGAACCCAGGTCATGAGCAGAGCTTGGACTGCAATACTGCAGCTTACCACTCTGCGCCACGGGGCTCTATGCTAGAATAGGCTTTTCTGACTCCTCAGCCAGTGTTAATAGCTGGGCTGGTAAGCAAGCCTGTCTTTTCGACTGGTCATCATAGGACTCGACTGTGAACAAGTCAGGGTTAAGATTCCTAGGAGACCAATGTAAGCTGCTTTGGGTTCTCACTGGGGAGAAAGGTGGGGTGGGATATAAATGAAGTCAATAAAATTAAACAATTACAAAATAAGTATAACTGCAGCCAACTGCTAAAACCTGCACTGCTGTCTCATTTGAGTGGGCCCCCAGAAGCTCCAGGGTAGCAGCTTGTGGATGCTACGATGTTGCTATTAGCATCTCCCTGTGAACCTTCCAAAATGACTCACTTTCCAAACCAGTTTGGCTGTATGACTGCGCTTGCAGTGCAGTCCTAAGGGCCTAACTCTGTTTAGAACAGCAATGTTCTAAACAGCAATGTTTTTTTACATTACATTACATTAATGACTAAGACATGCCTAGAAGTCACTGCTTTCACTGTGTAAGCTTTCCTCAACACCAACAGCGTGAAAGACCGTCCTATTCATAGCAAGATTCAAAGGCTTCCTCGAGGATGGAGTCGAGAGTTGTCTGCAAAAAGTGCATCCAAAGAGCATTTGTTGTGGTTACGTTATCATCCTGTACCTTTTTGCCCATAATTTAAAAACATTATTGTGAGTCCTATACTCTGCTGCCTACAGGAACAGCTCCCTGCCCTCCTCTAAGTGACAGACACAGTACTTCTGGTGTGGCCTGACCAATGAGGTATACAGCAGGATCATGGCATCCACTTCTTCTCCATTTCTATTTCCTCCTCCTTCTTTTTCTTCTTTAGCAGAGATTAGCGGATTTCCATTTTTGTTTTTAAGCCATTGCTGCAGTAAGTTTCACGGTCCACCACCAATGAAGGGGAGAGTGTGCGTGTGTGTATTGCCCATTTCCTTCTCTAAACAGAAACACCATTTTTCCTGAGCCAGGAATGTCTGTGTGAAAGCCATTTTTTTCACTACCCCCCCCAAAAGACACTGTTAAAGATTCTGCAGAAAGTATTTTCTGATTGTTTGAAGGAAAAACAATCACTGTACAAAAACATTTGCTATTTTTGAACATTTCCACTGTTTCCCCATGCTGACTGTCAGTAAAGGTATTTGCAAATGTTGGCAAAGCGAACGGAGTCTTGATTCCCTTCATGTTTCTAATATTAAACCGGTATTTATCTTGGAAAGCAACATGGGTTCTGCTTACACAGTAATCATAACTGACCCAATCAGTATGTAAAAAGATTTGCAGCTCAGAAAGAAGTGTCAGAAAAGCAAGTATTTATTGGGAGTCCAAAATATCCTGTAGGGGTTTATTATATTGATCTTCATCAGCTGGGTGTCTGCCTGTCCCCTCCCACTACGGTCAACTTAAGGAAAAGAGTATGACAAAAAACAAGAAGACCACAAGGCTGCTCCAGGAACTTCCTACTGCAGGGGTGGCCAACGGTAGTTCTCCAGATGTTTTTTGCCTACAACTCCCATCAGCCCCAGCCAGCATAGCCAATGGCTGGGGCTAATGGGAGTTGTAGGCAAAAAACATCTGGAGAGCTACCGTTGGCCACCCCTGTCCTACTGCATGGGGAACGTTCCAAGTATGAACTTGACACAGCAAAATCCTTATGTGGGAAGTTGGGACTACAGCACCTCAAATAACCATGCCATATGAAAACAGAGGTGGTACAGACCTCACCACAAGAGCTTTAATGTTTCAAGCACATTAAAGTTTTCAGATGGTCAGTCAGAAGCTAGACCTCAAAACCATCCCAACTAGGCTTGCCAATCCCCAGGTCCCAGAGGGGATCTCTCAATTTGGCAGACTCTTTCCTGCCCCCAGTCAGCTGGTCGGTGGAGGGGAGCCCCACTCCAACAGCCTCCATGTGCCTTCAAACCTCAGAAGGCTTAAGAAGGCACTGGGAACAGCTTGCTTCTAGAAAGGTGTGTGTACCTTTAAATCTTTGAGCCAGGCTGAATGGGGGCTGGGCGAGCCTGCAGAACACGGAGCCTGTTGGAAGGGAAGGAGCCCAGAACCTCCATTTGTTTTACAGTCCCTTAAGAAGCCATTTGCACACTAAAATAGTACCCTCTGGTTTTCTGATGAACTGGGTTGAGTATAGAGCAGTCAACAACTCCCATGGTGAGTAAATTGCACTCGTGAGACCACAAAGTGTGTGCTTCCAAACTGTTTATTTTATTGCTGTGTGCATCTGTGTGTGTGTGTGAGAGGGAGAGAGAGTGGAAGTGGAAGTGCAGCCAGCTGGTGAGGGCTGATGAAATGAAGACTGTATTCAGGGGAAGTGCACTCCTGTATTTATTTATTTTAGGGAATGGGAAAGTCTCCTGGCCCCACCCCCAAAGTTTCCCAGCCCCAAAGTCACCTGGTATTTTCTGAGTTAGATTTGGCAACCCTAATGCTAACACATACCCATTTCACCTTCCATCATAAAAACTGGTCTGGAAATACTTGGGGCTTGGTATCTCCCCTTCTAGGCTGGAAATGTTATTATGTCTCTCTATTTCATTCCATTTGCTTTGAGAACAAGGTGGATTGACAGTACAGTTTTGCAGGGGAGATATATGTTTTATTTACTGTCTTAAATTTATACAATATCAGGTAGCCGGGACATTTTTGTTTCCCTTAAAATAAAGTGAAAGCTAAGAATTTGTAAGAACTTTATTTGCTTATAGTTAGGTGGATCCTACCCCATCCAACCTATGCAATGGACAAAGTTTATGTATGTATTTAGTAATGTATGCATTTATTAAAATTTATACTCCACCTTTCCTTTTGACTTACATTTGAAGTCCTCTTCCAACGCTGAGGAGCTTTACGGTAACTTAAATGGCTCATCTGTTGGTTAGAGTTTTAATCCAACTTTAATGACTCTTCTGTTGGTGGAGGAGCCACTGAGGATCGGAGAAATCTTAGGCTACATGAAAGCTATGTGGAAGACAGTTGGATGATTCTTTGTCTTCTCCTCCTCCTCCTTCTCCCTCATCATCATTCAGGCTATAGGCTGAAGGCACATGATACAGAAACCTTGCAAAATTTAAACAGGGCAGGGTCTGGTCATTTGTGGGGTAAGAGACCAGCTGGGATGTGCCTGAAACCTTGAGTTTCATCATGGGCTTGCAAATAAAAACTGCTTGCAATGGAAGTGTGCAGAAAGTTAGGGGTTGATCCTCATAAAACTGTTTTGTTCTATGATTTAAGATCAAAAGATATAAATGATATTCAGAATGCTGTAGAACTGTATGGTGCAATTGCTAAGATGCAAAGGATAAGTGGAAGAGAAAAAACAATGTTGATGTGTGAATTCCAGATGCCTGGTTCTGTCTGAAAAATAGGAAAGCAGTGCTGGAAGCACAAGTTGCAATGAAAATGGGATGTCATTCCTATAGATGCAGAGTTTGCAACAATTATTGCAGAAGAAGCAAATAATTTTGCACAGGAAGATGAAAGAATGCTGGGTGGCAGTTATGTGAATGAAAGACTCCAGCTGCAACCTCTACTCCTGCTGCAAACTTTTCTCCCAAATTGCGACAATTGTTGGCAGAAATTTTTGCAAACTGCCAGCACAACTAAGGTTTCAGCAGCAGATCCAAAGGTACAATTAAAGACATTTCCAGGTATTTCACCTGAACCAGCAGGGGAAAGAAGAGTATTCCATTTGGAGAGTCTGTACAAGAGAGTTAGTAGAAAATGACAGTACTTCTGAAAATATGAAAAGGAGAGCAATTATAGAGAGCTTGCTGCCAACTGCTTTGCACATTACTTTGGAAGCTGGAAGTTGAAACTGCTATTTTAGAAATTGCATATGGCAATATTGCTTCAGTTTCTAAGATGAAAGTTAAGTTTTATAAGACTTAAGTTAAGTTTTATAAGACTTATGAACCCCCATCAGCATATCTAAATTGTTTGCATGCTTTGGCTATGAAATACTAGAAAAAAGCGGTACTACAGGGGAAGACTTTAAACTTTATGTGCAGGAACAGTTTTTTAGAGGATGTTGGTATGAAGCATTGTCAACCACTTTTAGAATAAATGACATAGCAGCTGGTCGTGGACCAAGAGGAGTTCACTATGTTGATCTTCATGCTGTGTTTGGTCTGGTTTAGCATAGCTGGACTGGCAAAGTGCTCCTTCTGAGCTTCAGTGCAGCAGCATGGCCTAGTCTAATAGTTACCACACTATCTCACAAATTGCACAGAGAGTCTTTGCTTTACGTTAAGAAACCAATACTGATGGATTTATTTAAAGAAATATAACATATAAGTGTAGTGGAGAGAAAGAGTGACTATCTATTTTAGCTGACTATGGATGGCTTTGGATTGATAGTAGGTCATCTGCTTAGCTCAGATCAGGAGGAGATACACCATGCTGTTCCTGCTGATGCATGCAGAGAAGAAGAAAGAAAAAAGAGGAGAACAAAGAGGAAGGAAGTTCCCTGAGATTACATTCTACTGGTTAGAGAGGGCGAGAGAAAGCAAAACAGACAGGAAGGTGATTGATATTGTCCTAGCTATCTAGCTTGCTGTATGGTGTTTGCAGTGTTTGTAGACATCGCCAGCCAGTTCTTCTAAGAGTGAGGTCTGTGGAGAATGAAATTTTGAACAAACAAGAAAGGAAACTGAAGCAAGAGATGCATGAAAGGGAAAAACTTTAAATAAAAATGTGGGGCCAAATTTAAAAATGCAGAAAAGGTTGAAAGGAGTGGTACTAACAGAGAAGTAGACTGGGAATCCAAATAGTTAGAATCTGAGAGACAGAGATGGTTAAAGATTACCCTTATGCAAACAGGGGAATTTAGCAATTCCAAGCCACCATTCTCCCAGGATCTCAGAGAAATAAGATCTGTTGCATCCAACAACCGTAGTAAAGCATTATGGTGCTTTAATTTTTGATTAAGAGGAGATTTTAAACATAACTGCGTCAATCAGCCAAATCCAACACTGGTTCATCAAATTTTACTAAATACAGTAAATTTTACTTATGAAATTGGAATTGGAAGACTTGAAAGAAGGAATACGCAATATTTTATGGGTTAAGAAAAAATTACTAAATACAATTGGCAACCAAGAAGAAACTTGATCAATGGGAACAATCAAGAACAGTACAATAAGTCAGTGGGCATCTGGAAAGGAGACTAGTCATGAGTGAAAAAGAAATGTTGCAAGACTTGATAGGACCTTTGTGCAATGATTATGTATATATGGAAGGGGTGAAATGTAACTGTTTAGTAGATAAGGGTTTTCAGGTAACCTGCATATACTTTTATAAAGCCTACTTATTTCATAGAGAGTTGCAGCCTAGAAGAAGAAGACTGCAGATTTATACCCCGCCCTTCTCTCTGAATCAGAGACTCAGAGCAGCTGACAATCTCTTATATCTTCTCCCCCAGCAACAGCCACCCTGTGAGGTGGATGGGGCTGAGATGGCTCTCACATCAGCTGCCTTTTCAAGGTCAACTCCTGCGATAGCTATGGCTAACCCAAGGACATTCCAGCAGCTGCAAGTGGAGGAGTGGGAGAACCGGTTCTCCCAGATAAGAGTCCGCACACTTAACCACTACATCAAACTGGCTCTCTTGGAAATCTAATGGAAATAGAAGGAGGACAGACAGTGCCCTATTTGGGATTCATAGTTCTAAACTCGCAAATTCTACATGATACTGAAGGTATAGAAGAGGGTATGAGATTTTAGCTGTAGTGTGTCCAGATCAACACAGGAATCAACAAGTTTCAGCTATGATTGGTATTAATGTATTAAAACACATAACTGATGCCATTATTAATCCAGATGGAGTTAGTTTCTCAACCAGCACAGGCTTGTCATATTGGTGGAAAGAAGCTTGCAGTTATCATTTGGAAAGTCAAAGAGAAGAATGGGATGGAAGTGAAATATGGTTGCAATGGGGAAAACCTATCAATGTCACAGGAGGAAGCTTATGCAGAATGACAGGTATGTTGCAAACTTCACCACAGAGAGTGGGAACCACAGGCCTTTTGGAAGACCCAGATAGTTGTGGCTAGACCAGGAGGGTTAGCCATTTTTCCACAAGTACTGAAATTCATCTAATATGAGAATAGGGGTCTGCATCAAGATCTTGAAACAAAAGGATATTGTACTGAATCCTCACATGGTAGCTGCGAAAGCTTATGAAATGGAGTGGGCAAGAGTCATGCCAAACTTGGACATTCCAAATGTCTAAATTTTGAAGCTTCAGCATTAAGTAAATCAGAGCAAAGAAGGATTTCACAATGTATAGCAACAGAAATGTCAAGAGTTTTTGCAACACATGATTTGGACCTTGGGAGAGTTTCAGGTGTGACTCACAAAATTTGCTTTAAAAGTGACATGCCTTTTAAAGAGGGAACTAGGTGAGTTGCACCTGCAGATATTGAAGATCTATGACAACATTTGAGGGAATTAGCTGCTTTAAGTGTAACTGAAGAGACTAGTAGCCCATATGCATCACCAGTAGTGCTGGTAAGGAAGAAGAACAGAGCTCTTAGGATGGTAGTGGACTACAGGAAACTAAATAATTAGAGAGAGAAAGATCACCAGAAGCCAGCATTTAAAGGGACAGCACACCTTTAAAAATGTCTTCCTTCCATAGGAAATAATGAAGGATAGGGGCATCTTCTTTTGGGGCTCGTAGAATTGGACCTCCTGGTCCAATCATTTTGAAACTTGTGGGGTACTTTGGGGAGAGGTGCTAGATACTATACTGAAAATTTGGTGCCTCTACCTCAAAAAACAGCTCCCCCAGAGCCCCCGAAACCTCCAGATCAATTCCCCATTATACCCTATGAGAATCGATCTCCACTTAGGGAATAATGAAGTGCTCAGCAGACGTTTCCCTCCCCCACCACCCCGTTTCTGGCAACTCTGAAGCGACGGATTGGTGTCTCTACTCACGAGTTGCTGCCAGCTTCTTCAAAGTAACACAGACACACCATCCCAAGAGGAAGCCTTTCAATTGGAGACTGAAGCCTCCAAAGGCACATGGTCCTCTGGGGGCGGGGCTTCCCCCCGCCGGCCAGTTGACTGGGAGTGGGAAGGAGTCTGGGAAAGCAGAAGAACCCCCGCTGGGACCTGGGGATTGGCAAGCCTAGCTTTGTACCAAATACAGAACTGTCTCTGTTTCATTGTTTATGCCAACAGAGGCTTAAACTGTAGTGAATGCAATTATCCAGGGCACAAATTGGAGTTCCTAGCTTTAACATGGGCAGTCTGTGATGAGTTTCTTGTATGGATCAGAGTTTAAACTGGGGAAATTAATAGTCTACTCCTAGGCCTAAAATTGTTAGATCTAAGCCTGCTAAGCTAAATGATTATGTTCTGAGCTTTTCAGTGGGGTCAACAAGTGTTAATTTCAACACTGTAATATGTAATGGTTTAATGTCTCCATTAGTCCTAAATTTGTAGATGCTGTTGAGATGCCAGAATTTTAGTGGGGGGGATGTAACTTCTCGCTAGGAATAGAATGAGCCAGGAAGGGGTAGAACCTATAGATGCAGAAGGGTGCAGAATGTGTGGAAAGCAGAAGATGGGAGCAAGACTGTCCTGCTGGGGCATAAGCTCTTAACACCTTGTTTAAGGTAACTATGGCTGGGTCCAGACTGGCAGTTTGGGGTGCATGGGAGGAGTCCCAAATCGGGCTGGCTCAAAATGGAGCAGTGGAAACCCATCCACATACTTCCCCACAAAGCATCCATATCCTGCTCGGGACACACTTCGGCATGGTCAGACGGCTGTCCCGCACCATCCCATAGTTTGGTTTGGGTTTCTTCCCCCCCCATTCATTTATTGGTCATGCACATGTAAACCCATGCACCTATGCACTTGGAATCTTCTTCTTCTTTTTTTTAAAGTCAGAAGCAGCTTGGGGTGGCCAGGCAGGTTCACACCACTAATGCACCTCGCATGCATACTCTGGCTTTCAGATGCCTGCTGAGGCAGATGCCATGCAGAAATTTCCTACCACTTCTGAAGGACTTTTTGAGATGGACTTTGAGAGTGGCAAGCTGTGAAGGAAGGAAAAGTGAATTGTTTGGACTTCAAAAGGTCATGGTTCTGTTGTGTTACTAGCTTCTATGTTTTTGTCGCATGAGATAATGTTAAATGAAAAGTAAAAATGTTTTATTCTCTTTGATTTATTGCAAAATTCCTTCCAAGTTCTGCCCAAAGAACATACAAGCTGAAGTTACAAAAATTCAGAACAAAAATTGGCAGCAAGGGAGTTTGAAGACTGGAAGAGAAGAAAGGAGGAACGATTAGGGAAAATGAAAACAGAGAACTGCTCAAGACCTGAAAATAGAAGCTCTTGAAAAGTTTTGGAGAAGTAGAATATGAGAGATCAGAGTGAACAAGATAGTGATCTCACGTAAGAAAAGAGTCAAGAGGAGAGACAACGGGTTGTGAAGATATAGCCAGGTCTACCATAAGAGATGCCTTACTGCATCAGACCAGCAGTCCACCAAGTTTGATATTCTCTTCCAACTAATGGTGCATGGAGGTCAGGGCCTTCCCCTCATGTTGCTCCTACATTGATATTCAGTGGTTTGCTTCTTCTAAATGTGGAGGTTCCCTTTAATCATCATGGCTGATATTCATTGTTGGACTTGTGAATCTACCTAATGCTCTTTTAAAGGCAACTACGTTAGTAGCCATAACTATGTCTGCTAGCATGGACATACATTGGTAATAGAAAATAAGGATGAATATGTGTTAGAAAAGTGTAAAAAAGGCATAAAAGGCAGTAAGAGAAAAGGGAAGCTGAAGAGGAGCCAGAGCCAGTTCTCAATCTCAGGAGCAGAGCTGAGACAAAGCTGGCAAGTCCCCCCACCATACAATTATCTCTTATCTTGTGCTCTGTCTTCACTGTGATAATTTCCCACTGAATATTTTGCAAACGCATTTACTGCTGGAATGAGATGTCTTTATCAGTGCCTGGACCTGATTAAAAGAAGCAGGGTGCACTTCTCAAGAACAGAGCTGCAGGGCATCTCCATACAAAAGCATTGCCCTTGAATTCTGCAGGTTGACTGATCCCCCTTGTCTGGAAATCAACAGAGACAGCAGGAGGGTTGGGAGAAGACCCTAGCAACTTGCATTGACTCCAGCAAACAAAATACACATCACTACAATGGGAGAGGTAGGTCAGTGCCTGTAGATGAAAAGACCTGCATATTGCAAAAATGCTTTGGATGGCAGTGTGCCTAGCCATACATTGCACTGCTAGCCTCCATACTGTGCCGCATTGCACAGAATACTCAGGGAAGAAAGTACTGTGCCATACCTTTGCCCACATTGTTGCAGTATCCCTAAATGCACCACTACTATTTCCCAAGAGTGGAAGAAAGGGACATTCTTGAGGTGGGACTAGGACCGGCGTGTGGGAGCCACCTCGCCTACAAGGCACCTTCAGGCACCCTCTCCCACTGCTCCACTGCTCTCAGCTTCCACGGTCGCAGTCCCTGGAAGCTGAGTGGCAGAACTGCGCCCCAGTTTGTGCTCTCCTCCAGGTCCAGATTCCTAGCTGGGCTCAGAGGAGAGTGGCGTTGCTCTGAACTGAAGCTGCCTCCCCTGCAAATGGAGACTGCCTCAAAGCGAGGCAGGCAGTCCTATGGCCCCTTTCCCCCACCGAGCAGCGGGGCAGAGGAAGGGGGAGTTGCTCAGACCACCCCATGAGGGGGCACAGCTGTGCAGGCGGCCTAGGGTGGCAAAAACCCCAGTGTCGCCCCTGGGTGGGGCTAAGCTTACAAATTGCTGCTTGATGACTACAGCCAACCAGAACCAAGCTGAGCCTGACTTCCGAGCCTCATCTTGTGACTGAATGTTATGACTGAACATTAAGACACTTCCTTTCTATCGCTACATCTGCTAGTAAAATGGCTGGTCCCCATCAAAATAATGAAAGCAAGAGTACAACAAGACTGCTCATAGGCAAGGGAGGAACCTACATCTTTAGAGGATTCCCCAGATAGGCAGGAAGAAAATCGATGCCGTAAATTAACCAAAAGAGGGGAAAGGAGGGGTACCAAAAAGTACTGATGAAGACTAATATGCTACATAAAGGAGGGGAAGTAAGCATAATATGCTACATAAAAGATGGGATGTGAGCCTTTGTAAAGGGAAGAAGAGTTGGGAGACTAGCCCTCTGAAGAGCCTCATGATAAGTCGCAAAGTCCTGAAGAGGGAGAAGGGGAGGGTTACCTGAAATAACTTTCAAACCTTGTTGGCAAAAGCAGGCCTATGTTCCGACACTCCATCATCTTACACATACAAGGAAGCCCACATCACATCCCTTCAGCTAGCCAGTGTTGGAGTCCTTGCTTGCCCTTGGCACTTACAAATGATGTAATGTGTTTGCCTCGCACAACAACAAGATGGTTATTATCCTAATAGTTATAATCAGCACCAGACAATTATCTTAATAACACATTTCCTTGTTCCAAAGATATTTTCAAAATAGGCTTGTTTCATTATGCTGCATTGGGGGGGGAGGGGAAGGAATGGTGCAGAAAAGCATAAGGCCATTTCTTCCAATTGCTTCATTGGTTTAACCAATACGATCAGACTGGGTAAAAGTCACATAAGTTGAGACTTGACATATGGCTAAGGCAGGGGCTGGCCATCTTTCTTTTTGAAGGCCACTCTGTTCTTCAGATACTCACCCAAGAGGCAAAAATGCCACCTGTCATGGAGCAGCCCCACTGACCTGCCTGTTGCATTTTGACCCTCCAATGCATCTAAAGCACTTAGCAGTCATCCTGAGTCTCCACCTGCAGGTGTTGCTCTCCCTAGTCCATATGACTCTCAAAAGTGTTTTCTTGTGCTTCTCTTTTGGTACACTGCCACCAGCCACTCAGTTTCAGAAACTGCCACCATGAGACTCAGTATTCCTAGCTTCTCTTCTACAATGCCATTTAAAGGCTTTGCCTAGTGGCTGCATCTCCCATTATCCAACAATTTGCTACCATGGGGGCAGTTAATTACACTTGAACACGCCTGTGAAAATAGCAATCTAGCAATCAATTGCCTCCCTTCCCGTGGCACCTGTTTTAGATAAAATGTCTGAAAGTTGGAGAACTACTACTAGAATTTAAAATAGAAACTATGCATTGAAATAGAAAAGTGCATCTGCATATTTTTCACAGCACCACATTGAGCCAGGAATACAAAGAAAAGATGTAGCCACACAGTGTTCTGTCCCTCAGCATGTCCTATAACATGCCCTTGCTGGTCTTATTCTGGTAAGTTTTTTAAACTTCAAAGTTTCAGCATTCTAAAAGCTTACCATTACCTTGGAGTCTGGCTCCCTGCCCTTTGTCTCCTCCAAAATGGCTGCCATCCAAGGAGTCTGATATGAGAGCTCCTTCCTGCAAGCTATCCTAAATTGGAATTAGGCGAAATGGTTGTCATTTTCTTTACCTTTCCTTTTATATCCTTAGAAGCAAACTGATTCAAAGATCTTTAGCACCAGAGAATACTTGTTTCTTATTTTATTTTATATTTAGATACAAGGGCTAAAAGGACTAAGACAAATTTTGCAGTTGCTAGAGTAAACTTAGGGTCCTTATAACTGAGCAAAAGAGCCAGAGTTTCCAGAGTGTAGGGGGACTGTGGGTTGATTAAAGGCTTAATATAATGATCCCTTATATTCTCAAAGAACCTGCATTCAAGCAGGGCATGCAAGGATACATCTATCTATTAAAGCCACAAGGGTAGATTCTGTCAGAATAGTAGCTATTCCAAAATCTCCCCATTGTAGGTATAATATTAAATCTTGTAACCAAAAATGTTCTACAGTAATGTGAGATGGTAAGATAATACACATAGGAAGGGTAAAGGGTTTTGGAAAGAATATCAAAAGATAGCGATGAGCAAACTCTGCAGGTTTTCAGGATCAGACTACAATAATTGATTTCTAGGACATATTCCAACTATCATCAATTTCTCATCCAGGGCTTTCATCCAAGTCGATTTGTGGGTGTCACAATTTAGAGCAGCTAACAAACCATCCTCAGCACAGAGCTGTTTTAATCTCAGTTTAAAGGCATAAAGTCATAATCTGACTTCCAAGGATATCTGTCCAAATTCTGGCTGCAATACAACTTTTAAAACACAGCAGAGAATATTCAGTATTTCCCTTTAAAATTGAGCTAAGGGTTGATTGATGTTATCAGAGATAGCTTTAATCCAAATAGGTGAGCCATGAAGGATGAGGGGAACCACTTTCAAATTAAAAGCTTGCACCACTCCAGGAATATACTTCCTTCCTTATTATGAAAGAACTTGTTTATGGCACTTGTACATTGTTTAGCTTTATTAAGTGCTGTTCTGAGGGTTGCAAGATAGATCTGTTGAAAACAAAATTCATAGACAGCAGACCTTAATTTGCTCAATAATGGATCCATTGATAGACCATTAAGATAGGTTCCATTTTTTGGTTTTGTTGAAAACAAGAATCTTACATTTCGAAAAGAAGAATTGCAGATTTATACCCTGCCCTTCTCTCTGAATCAGAGACTCAGAGCGGCTTACAATCTCCTATATCTTCTCCCCTTCACAACAAACACCCTGTGAGGTGGGTTGGGCTGAGAAGGCTCTCGCAGTAGCTGCCCTTTCAAGGACAACTTCTGCCAGAGCTAAGGCTCACCCAAGGCCATTCCAGCAGGTGCAAGTGGAGGAGTGGGGAATCAAACCCAGTTCTCCCAAATAAGAGTCCACACACTTAACCACTACACCAAACTGGTTCTCAGTTAATCATCAGGCTTTCTTGAGAGCAATAATTAGAAAAAGATTGCAAGGCCCTTTGCAGCCTGACCCTAGTTCAGGAAAAGATCACAGCATCATCCATGTAAAGCAAAATAGGCACCCCAATCTCAGCTAATTTTGGTGTATGGCAACAATCATTAAAGATTGTTGCGATGTCATTTAAATATAAATTTTAAAAGGTGCCAACAAGTATCCCTGATGTACTTCTTTTCCTAAATTAAATGGATTTGTTAAATTCCCATCATATCCACACTGTATTTGGACAATCAAACCTGAATAAATCATAGGATTCTTTTGTCCGTAATAGATTTATTAAGTTTGTTCCACAACCTGGGGTGATTTATAGACTCGAAGGCCCTCTTGAAGTCAATAAAGGTTGCATATAGATGCCCCTCCCCCTTAAAGGATGAGTATTTCTCAGCCAGGTGATAAAGAACTAGTGATCATATGTCAAAGAATCCCACCTAAATCCTAATCTGTTCATATCCTAATAAGGTTTCTGATTCCATCCAATCCAGGAGCTTCTTTAGTAGTTAAGCAGAGTATAGCTTTCCTAAAGAAGAAAGAAGGCTGATTGGTCAGAATGGCTCACTTCTGAGACAATAATAGAGTTTTTCCATAAATCGAGTATTTGTCCACTGATGTTAATTAGAGTGAAAATTGGGGCCAGAATTGTGGCCCACCATTGTGGCCCAGCCTTAAATAGCTCGTTAGGGATTGGATTAGAGTCTGGGGCTTTTCCTAGTTTTATTTATTTTATTTATTTCTGTCAATTTGTAGTCTTCCCTTTTCCATGGTGGGCTCAGGGTGGATTCCAACATGCAATAGCATATTTTAATCCCTTGATGAGGCAAATGACCTCCTTAAATGATACCTCAGACCAAGATGCTGTTGCATCAAGAGGAATAATAAAGAATGCACTAGGTATACTAGCACTAGCATCAGAGAAACACTTCTTGAAATAGTTTTTCCATGTCAGGTGGGCAATACAGCATGGGATTTTAGATGCTGGTTTTATAGCAGTATTGACAACAGACCAGAAGGCCTTATTATCGTTATTATTAATTGCTGAAATGAGATATCCCCATTCCTTATTAAGAGCCATCCGTCTCTTTATTTTAATCAGGTCTTTATACATTTTCTTCACTTCCATCAGCTCTCGAAGGGCTGATATTGTGCAGTTACTTTTAAACTTGGGGTGCTTCTGTTGAATCCACCTTGTCATTCTTTTACAGTCACTATTAAACCAACTATTGCTCTTAAGTGTCCTATCAAGGTTCTTTTTACATGTAAAGGGGTCTGAACAATTTGAATACCTCATTCAAATTATGCAAACAGTTAAGCACTGAATTAAACTGCGAAACCATGTTAATAAGGGCATTACAAGAGATGGAACCCATTATGGTTTGAGTCTTGTCACTAGAATTGGAACTCCAGTGCAATTGATGAACTTTATTTTGATTTCGAGAAAGAGGAAAGCTATGTGCTAGAATAAAATAATGTTTTAGAGATAAATCTATAGAAAAGAACACGGGGAGATGATCACTTCCCATGTAATTACCAACTTTTAGGAACTCAGAGTGGGAGAGATATTCAAGAGGGGCCAGGATGTAATTTATTATACTGGCTCCTTTGAGATTCACTTAAGTGAAATCAACTTGAATCTCTTCCCAGTATGTTGTAGGGGTTAAAAGTGGCAGACTCTAATCTGGAAAACTGGGTTCAGTTCCCTAATCCTTCACTTGAAGCCAGTAGGCTGACTTGTCAGTCACAGTTTTCTTGGAACTCTCTCAGCCCACTGTCAGCCTAGCTTACCACTAAAGAGCTAGAGCTTCTGTCTGCCAGACAATCCTAGGATTTCCTGGCTATAATAAAGACACTGCCATATGATAATTAATCAATTAATTAACTTTCCATAGTGTATACTCACAATTCTTAACACCTAAGGCTACCTCTAGTCGAACAAGATTTGTAAGTTTTTTGGGTGGAAAGGGGGAAATCTTGCAAAACCTGTTTACAAATAATGAATGTGGGATGAATATACAAACCATTATCAGAAACCCCTTCCTCCAAATCTTTTACTCTCTGAAAAATTATTGTTGACAGCCCAAGGCTGTTGCTTTACATCTGTTGGCTGCACATCTGTTGCCTTGGAGGTAGCAATATAGTTCTGTGTGTGTTTCTTCTCTACTTGATATGGTGAAAATTAGTTTTCAAAAGATATCATAACTCTTGGCCCTGAAGGTCCCTGTAGATATACCACTGCTGGCAGAAAAGGGAAGCAAACTAGTATTGTAGGTCACTCCATAAAACCTCAGTGACTGAAATCATGGGGATATTATCATTGGTGTGGGGGAAAACATTTCATGGTGTGTGAAAAAAAAAATCATGCCTGAGGGAAACCCTAAATTAGAAGCCACATTTTAAAAAAGAAAAGAAAACAGAGCCCCCCCCCCCCCACACACACACACACACATGAAACCTCAGCATATTTTGGAGGCAGTTTCAGATTGTGGTTTGGAACATTCAGAACAGCACCACCACAGAAGAAAATTATTTCCTTTTGGTGTTTTTTTGACCAGGCAAAATGTTACCCTCAGTTAGGAATGCTCAGACACCGACCAGTTTGGCTTACATCCTGCTTGCCAGTTGTAAGTAGGGAGCCAGTTTTTTTGCAAGGTCAAACCTATTCATCAGGTCAGTTTTCACATATTCAAACACTTTAGGACAGTACAACTGGTAGTATTTCCTATATGTGCTTTCTTGCACAGATCAACATTTGTCCTAGTTTCTTCTCTGCCCCACAGCCCTGTCATGGTTGCTTGCTACTTGGCAGCCAATCATATAAATAAATGGAGTAAACTAGTCAGCCAGTGATTATACAAATTGTATGTAATGATTAACATATTAGACTAGACCTCAGAGACACAAGTTTGAATCCCCACACTGCCATGGTAGTTATCGGGGTGACCTTGGGCCAGTAACACATTCTCATCCCAGTCTACCTCAAAGAGTTGTTGCGTGGATAAAATTGAGAAGAGGCTAATGCTGTAAACTGCTTTGGCTTCCCATTGGGAAGAAAACCAGGATATAAATGAAGGAAATAAATATAAATGAAGTAAATAATTTCTTTAAAAATCTTACTATTTAAGTCTGCATTGCTAGTGAGTTTTTTTGTGTGCATGCACATTTTCACACAGCCTCTTATAGTAGCCCTTCACTCTGAACTGGATAGCCCAAGGTAGCTTGATCTCATCAGATCTCAGAAGCTAAGCAGGGTCAGGCCTAGCTAGTATTTGGATGGGAGGCCACCAAAGAAATCAGGGGTCACTACATAGAGGCAGGTAATGAATGGCAAACCACCTCTGAACATCTCTTGCCTTGAAAACCCTATGAGGTCTCTGTAAGTTAGCTGCAACTTGATGGCACTTTCCACCACCATGTAGCTCCTTGCACATTTTCCCCTAGTGCTTTAAAATCACCACATTCCCCACCATCAAGCAAGAAGCCAGTTATGAACAAAAGACAATACATTTCAGTGGAATACTATTAGTGGGATTTCAGATAAAGTTGGGTTGTTGTTGCTGTTGTTAAAAGAAAGATGAGCATAGCCTCTTGGAAACTGCTGGGTGAGGAATTTGGTCCTCCAATGCATTTTACCACTTGGCTTATAATAGTTCCTTCTGAAACACTCTCACAGTCATCTAGCAGTTATTGGTAACGGGTGCTGGATTCCTTGGATTTGTAGGGAGGGGCTGTGGCTCAGTGCTAGAGCACCTACTTGACATACAGAAGTTCCCCGGTTCAGTTCCCGATATCTCTGCTTAAAAGGATCAGGTTTTAGATGGTGTAAAAGACCTTTGCCAGTTTGAATAAATACTGACTTCAATGGATCAAGTTGACTACTGCCAGTTTGAATAAATACTGACTTCGATGGATCAAGTTGTGGCATCAGCAGAAGGCAGTTTTATGTGTTCCTTGTTTGCATGTGTGCTGAGCATCTGTTCTGTATGCAGAAAACCTCATCGCATTCTGTTGTGCTTGGAGAGGGGATGGAAATGGCAGACTCCATCATTTGTTGTTGTTTACAAAGGTTGGCACCTGATTTCATTGTTCATAGGGAAGTCTACTCACTCAAACAGAGGGGTGTGTAGATCAACAATATTGGAGTTTGATTGGCACCCCCAGCACCATGTAGAATAAAAGATGGTGGTTGTTCCGATACCTCTTTCTCTGCAGATGGGAAATGCTTTGCATCATAAATTGTCTAGAGACAATCCATGTACGTTTCCCTCACTTGATTAGCATTTGTTACATTTTATATAAATGAGACAGGGTTGGAGTGTTCACACACACACACACACACAAGCACTTCTGCAGGTGCCAACCTGCAAATGGGAAAAATCAACAAGTGCCCATACATGGGCCTTCTCCATTGTGGCCCCCATCTTGTGGAATGGCCCATCTGAGGAGATCAGGAAGGTTCCCACTGTCCTGGCTTTTTGCAAACTATGCAAAACGGAATTATTCAAGAGGGCTTTCCTATGCAGGCAATAGGGTAGCACTGTAGAAAAGGCTTCACAAAGTTCTTTGGATAAATTATTGGGGGCTGTGGCTGTACTGCTGGCTATAGTTTGTTGATGGTTGGATCCTATTCCATAATTTTGCATCTTTTAACATGTCCTGTTATTATTTAAGCTTTGCTTAAGTTCCTTTTTTAAAGTCTGGTTGGTTCTACAATCCAAATCCGACTTTGTTGTTTATTGAATGTCCCAACTTGTTGATTATATTGACTCCTTCTGTATATAATCCACCATGAATCCCAGGGAGGAAGGTGGACAATAATGTAATTTAATATACATTGTTCTCTGGTTAATACATTGTTCTCTGGTTCTCTAGTATTGTGTCACTGTGTCCTTGTATGTTATATTGATTTATAATTTGCTTTGAGAAAGGCTTGGCCATAAATGAAGGAATTAAATCTACACGTTTCTATCAGCACTCAAGGTGGCTAACAAAATTACCATGAGCAAACAGTTTACCATTGAGTTACAACAGTTCAGAACCAAGTCATAGCAAACAGGAGAATCCACATGCAGAAGATGTACCATGCAGTGAGTTGTGCCTGATTTTCTGTGGTTGATAATCCCAAGAAAACATTTAGGGTTACAATTGAAAAGTGATTATTCATGGAAACGAATTCAACTTGTTGAGTTAACCTAAGTATCAGGACTTATCAAATATGCAGCCAGACACAAAAGTCACATTTGGGCAGTTCAAAATTTCAGGGATTTTGCACCTATTAAGACTATTTGAATGCTGCCTACTTATTTGTATTGTATTGTAATAGCACGTGTTATTTTTAGCCTAATTTTTTTATATCACTGTTGTTTTATTATTATGAACTGTGAGCCGCCCTGAGCCTGCTTCTATGGGGAGGGCAGGATATAAATTGAATAAACTAACTAATAAGTGCTGACCAGTTCTCAGTTCTGAGTAGTTTCTCCCATTCAGTGTAGGTATCTGAACCTGTGATCACCTGCACTAAATAATGCAATTCCAATCCATTCTCAGTGCACTTTCCAACTGGTTTTTGCCAGTTCACACAGTAAAATCCAGTTGGGAAAGTACACTGAAAGTAGATGGAAAGTGTATTATTTAGTGTGCGTGATTGCAGCTTAAATGTCAGAGAATGTGACCCTAAGCAATAGCATGTAAGTACACACACAAAGGAAAATGCCCTGGTGTGTTGTAGCACTGCATGCTGTGTGTTCAGATTATAATCACAGCCCAACATACTGTTAAACTCTGCGGTGTTTGGGAGCCAGGGCAGCACCAGAGGTGGAGAAAATGTATGCTTCTTCCCATGCTGCTGCCACTCCAGCACCAACAGGTTACAAAAACCTTCAGCAGTTTGCCTTGTAGCCATATTCCTGCCTCTGGTGCTGTATTAGAACTGGGGCTGGCCCAAAGCAGGAAGAGGGGGAAGTGCTTCCTCCTGCATTGCACCCCGTTCCTTGGGTCAGCCAAATGAACTGAGCCAGCCCTGTTAATAGATATTAGGTAATATATTAACAGTGCCAAAAATGCAACAAAAAGTTGCCTCAGCTCGTGCAATCCTTTAGGCATGGAGGACATCAAACACACCGAACTTTCTCACCTTTAATTTGCATTCTGTGTGCCTAACTTAAAATACATATGGTACATGGCATTATTTTTAATTTCGTTCTGCTTTTCTCATAGCGGCTTTCTTTGATGATAGCTGCAGTTCAGTACTGATTAGGGAGATCTCAGCCGCCCTGAGCCCGCCTCGGTGGGGTAGGGCGGGATATAAATCAAATCAAATAAATAAAATAAAATAAAAATAAATAGAACCTAAGAACAAACAGCCTTAGAGTTGCATGGTTTCAGTGGTGAGTTGTGGGATGCAGCATTCCCTTTCAAAAGAGAAACCTCACTTATCCATGCTATTTTATGACTGAGCCAATCAAGGTCAGTTTGGTCTACTGAGACTAGCAGTGGCTTCCTAGAGCAGTGGTGGGGAACTGTTTATGGCCCTCAAAAGTCATTTATGGCCCTCAAGATCACTTGGTGTGGCCCTCGGGGATTGCCAGACTGAATCATTCTCCCTCAGCAGAGCACTGTTTTTTAAATTGATAATTTTGTATTGAAGAAGATATTGGATTTATATTCCGCCCTCCACTCCAAAGAGTCTCAGAGTGGCTCACAATCTCCTTTACCTTCCTCCCCCACAACAGACATCCTGTGAGGTAGGTGGGGCTGGAGAGGGCTCTCACAGCAGCTGCCCTTTCAAGGACAACCTCTGCCAGAGCTATGGCTGACCCAAGGCCATGCTAGCAGGTGCAAGTGGAGGAGTGGGGAATCAAACCCGGTTCTCCCAGATAAGAGTTCGCACACTTAACCACTACACCAAACTGACTCTCCTACAAATGATGGCCCACAAATGATGTTATAAATATCCAAATGGCCCTTTGCAGAAAAAAAGTTCCCCACCTCTGCCCTAGAGTCTCAGACTGGGGTCTTTCATAACACCAGCTTCTTGATCTTTGTGAACTGGAGAGGCTGGGGACCAAACTGGAACCTTCTGCATGTCAAGCGGATACTCCACCACTGAGCCATGCTCCCCTCTCCCTTCAAGGAGAAGGCTGAGCTAGGAGAGGAGAAGAATCCAGTTAGCTGTCCATGGGCAGGGAATGATTTATTCCGAATCATGTAATCCTCCTGCATTTTGAAGTACGGAAATCCTGAGAAACACACTTTCTTTACACATGTCGATTAGCTCCAAGCTGTTGCATGCAAAGGAAGGCAGGAATAGGGGGTCAGCCCAAAACAAAGGTCAAGCAAAGCTTGAAATCAAGAGTTAGAAGTGGGAGGTTAGACAAGCTGGACTGGGCAAGGCTGCCAATGGAGGACAGAAAGGAAGCTGGGAGCAGAAGTGCCGTCTTAAGCTCACATACTCTTCTAAGACCATTTAGAGCAATGGGCTTAGAAGGATTCACAGCATCACATGCTAAAGAAGAAGCAGTCTGAAACAACAATGTGGTATGAGAAGGGTGGATGCATATCACCTATGCATAAATGACACATCCTCCACCCTCCGCTTGCTCTGCCCACCAGCACTCAACATGGTGGCAGGGGGGGAATTGGCTAGAAAATCAAAGTCATGCTAATGACACAATGTAACTTGCAGTGAATAACCAGAAGGAGTGTCACCACATTTCTGTGAGCTTCTGGGATTCCCTCAAAAGTCTTTGATAAACTCTTAGAGCAGGGGTGGCCAAACTTGCTTAACGTAAGAGCCACATCGAATAAATGTCAGATGTTTGAGAGCCGCAAGACATGAAGACCTATTACACACAAATCTTTATTAAAACTCTTAATGCTTTCTTTGCACAGAAAGATAAAATACATATGTATGCACTTTACAACACGACCATGTGAGAAGGAGACTTTTTAAAAAACATAAGCTGGGAATAACAGTCCCCATAAAACCAACAAAGGGAAAGGTTAGGGAATTATTTTTTTGGCACCAGTGGGTGAAGGAAACACATATGTACTATATAAATTCCTGACCAACATTTGAATCATTATGCATCTCTGTTTGCCTTGACACCAACGTTAGTACATACAGCTCCTACAAGAGCTATGAAAATAAGTGGGAACCCTGTGCCACCCGCTTTAATTCTGTTCCTTCTTCCAGTGGCTCCCTTTACTCTTGCACACTCTTTCCCCACTCTAGGTTTCTGGGTGACCTCTGTGGTGGAGGAGAAGAGCTTGCAAACCTGACAATTTCCCCCTCCTTCCCCACTTTACATATGGCAGAAATAGTTGCCTGCATATGGGTCAGTGCTCAGAAGTGGACTGAGGTCCCAACACTAAGCACACTTACTTGAAAGTAAGCCTACATTAAGTTCCTCCCAGACCTGCAAGAGCCACGCAATATGTATGAAAGAGCCACATGTGGCTCCTGAGTTGCTTAGGCCTTCCCTGTCCTAGAGCAGGATCTACATATCCCTGTCCTAGGGCCGAATCTACATATTTTTTGAGGTGAGGGGGGGGAGGGGTCAGAGTAAAAAAATGCACCCCACTTAAAAATGGTGCAGGGGCAGCACCAGTGCTACAGTACTGCCTCCCCCCTGGGGGGGAGGGGGAACCTCAGGGCTGCTTTTGCATCTCTCCGCCTTGCAGAGAGGGGGTGAAAGCAGCCAATCTGCCTTCCTCCCCATTTAAAGATCCCACTGGCCAGCCGGCACCGGGATCTTTAAATGGGGAGGGAGGCAGATTGAGGGCACAGGGCTGCTTTCACTTCCTCTCTGCCTTGTGGATCTGCCTCCTTCCCCATTTAAAGACCTATGCTGGCCAGCTAGCTGGTGGATTCTTTGTTTCAAAAAATTTTATTAGTAACATATGGTAATAAATTTCAATTTCTTACATCATTAATAATTACTTTTTTAAATCTATCCCATATATTACTTTCTACCCACCCGTCCCCCCGTTACTTGACCCCTGCCGGTGTTATATACTTAAAATCTTAATATTAAAGGTACCTTTAATTAATAAGAACCAAAATTAATATCCTCCTCCCTCTTGTACTTAGTCATTATCAAAAATTGTCCAATGTCCTTTTATTTTCCATCTTCGGTTTAAAACAATTTTATTAATAATATATGGTAACAGTATCTGTTTATATCATTACTATCCCTAACCCATATGATATTTTCTGATCCCCCCTCCCTCCGTTACTAGACTCCCGCCGAAGTTATATACTTCAGTTCACTTATAAAGGTACCCTTAACCAATCAAAGTTCAATTTCTCCCTTTTCTCATACTCATTATTAAAAAATTGTCCAATGACTTTTTACATTCCACTCCTTCTCTATATATCCTCTAAATTTCTTCCACTCCCTTTTAAACATTCCAAATCATAGTCTCTTAAAGTTCTTGTTAGTTTGTCCATCTCACTCCACGATAAAACTTTCATGATCCAATCCCATTTCTCTGGTATTTTTTCTTGCTTCCACAACTGCGCATACAGTGTCCTAGCAGCTGAGAGCAGGTACCAAATTATTCTATCTTCTTTTGGAAATTTTTCCATTTGTAATCCCAACAGAAAAGTCTCTGCAACTTTCTTAAAGTCATATCCCAAAATTTTAGATATTTCTTGTTGTATCATCTGCCAAAACTTTTTCGCTTTTTCACAAGTCCACCACATATGATAAAAAGAACCTTCATGTTTCTTACATTTCCTTTTATTTTCCACTCTTTTACTACACATCTTCTGAATTTTTTCCACTCCATCTTAAATACTTCTATTTATTTATTTATTTATTATTTATTATTTATTTGTTCGATTTATATCCCGCCCTACCCCACCAAAGCGGGCTCAGGGCGGCTTACAATACAGAATGCTAACAGTAAATCAGTTTAAAATACATTAATGATTATACAATAAAATACATAAAACTCACATCAACATACTATGCTACCTCTTCCTTAAGTCAATTCTTCAAGTATTCCAGTGTTCAATATTCTGATGTTCATAAGTTTAAATATTCAGGCATCCCGGTATCGATCAGTTGTATGCCAACCGGAAGAGGGCTGTTTTACAGGCCCTGTGGAACTGTTCAAGGTTCTGCAGGGCCCTTACCTCTTCTGGGAGCTGGTTCCAACAACAGGGGGCTGCAATCGAAAAGGCCCTGTCTCTGGTCGCTTTCAGACGGGCCTCCTTTGTCCCAGGGATTATAAGGAGGTTCTGAGACCCCGATCTCAGCACTCTCTGGGGAACATGTGGGGAGAGACGGTCCCTAAGGTAGGCAGATCCCAGGCCATAAAGGGCTTTAAAGGTCATAACCAGCACCTTGTACCGAACTCGGTATGTTATCGGCAGCCAATGCAGTCCCCGAAGCCCCGGCTGAATGTGTTCCTGTCTAGGGAGCCCTAACAACAGCTGGGCGGCGGCATTCTGCACTAGCTGCAACTTCCGGGTTCGGCACAGGGGCAGCCCCATGTAGAGGGCATTGCAGTAGTCCAGCCTCGAGGTGACCGTTGCATGGATCACTGTTGCCAGATTGCCGTTCTCCAGGAAAGGGGCCAACTGCCTTGCCCGCCTAAGGTGAAAAAATGCGGACTTGGCAGTGGCTGCTATCTGGGCCCCCATAGTTAGAGTAGGCTCCAATAGCACCCCCTGGCTCCTAACCCTGTGCGCCGCTGTCAGAGGCACACCATCGAGGGCCGGTAAGGGAATCTCCCTCCCTGGACCACGGTGACCCAAGCAAAGGACTTCTGTCTTCGCTGGATTTAGTTTCAGCCCGCTCAGCCTGAGCCATCTAGACACGGCTTGCAACGCCAGGTCCAGGTTTTCTGGGACACAGGCAGGCCGTCCGTCCATAAGCAGATAGAGCTGGGTGTCATCAGCGTACTGGTGGCAACCCAGCCCATATCTCCGGGCAATCTGGGCAAGAGGGCACATGTAGATGTTAAACAACATCGGGGAAAGAACTGCTCCCTGAGGGACCCCGCAATCAAGCGGGCACCTCTGGGACAGTTCATTCCCAATCGCCACTCTTTGTCCCCGACCCTCGAGGAAAGAGGCAAGCCATTGTAAAGCCATAGTCTCTTAAGGTTCTAAATCGTAGTCTCTTAAGGTTCTTGTTAACTTGTCCATTTCACTCCATGTCATAACTTTTACAATCCAATCCCATTTCTCTGGTATTTTTTCTTGCTTCCACAACTGCGCATACAATGTCCTAGCAGCTGAGACCAAGTACCAGATTATAGTTCTATCTTCTTTTGGAAATTTTTCCATTTGTAATCCCAACAGAAAAGTCTCTGCAACTTTGTTAAATTTGTATCCCAAGATCTTAGAAATCTCTTGTTGAATCATCTGCCAATACTTTTTCGCTCTTTCACAAGTCCACCACATATGGTAGAAAGAACCTTCATGCTTTTTACATTTCCAACATCTATCTGGCATCTTATTGTTCATCTTTGCCAACTTTTTAGGAGTCATATAATAATAATAATCTCTCTCTCTCGGCTTGGCTTCGCGAACGAAGATTTAAGAAGGGTGCAATAGTCCACGTTTGCTGCAGGCTCGCTGGTGGCTGACAAGACCAATGTGGGACAGGCAGGTCCGGCCACAGCGGCTGCAGGGAAAAGTCTGATTTAGGGTTGGTCCTGTAGCAGTGCGATTCTTCCTCAATCTCCTTTTGTCCTCAGGACCAGCTATGCGTGCGTTCTCAAAGGAAGAGACAGCCTGGTGGATGGTGTGCCTCCATGCTTTGCGATCTGAGGCTAGGTCAGACCACTGGTGATGGTTGATGTGACAGGTGCTAAGGGATTTCTTCAAGGAGTCCTTGTACCTCTTCTTTGGTGCCCCTCTATTTCGATGGCCGGTGGAGAGTTCGCCATACAGGGCAATCTTGGGAAGGCGGTGGTTTTCCATCCTAGAAATATGCCCTGCCCAGCGCAGCTGCGTCTTCAACAGCAGTGCCTCGATGCTGGTAACCTCTGCCCGCTTGAGGACTTCAGTGTTGGTCACAAAGTCACTCCAGTGGATGTTGAGGATGGTGCGAAGGCAGCGCTGATGAAAGCGCTCAAGGAGTCGCAGGTGATGACGGTATAAAACCCACGATTCGGAGCCATAGATGAGGGTTGTCATCACAACCGCTTTGTAAACATTGATCTTTGTGCCTTTTTTCAGATGCTTGTTGCTCCACACTCTTTTGTGCAGTCGGCCAAATGCACGGTTTGCCTTTGCCAGCCTGTTGTCAATCTCCTTGTCGATCTTGGCATCTGAGGAGATGATGCACCCCAGGTAGCTGAACTGCTGGACTGTCTTCAGAACTGATTCACCCACAGTGATGCAGGGAGGGTGATAATCTTCCTGGGGTGCAGGCTGGTGGAGAACTTCTGTCTTCTTCAGACTAACTTCTAGGCCGAATAGCTTGGCAGCCTCTGCAAAGCAGGACGTCCTATGCTGCAGAGCTGATACCGAGTGGGAGACGAGTGCAGCATCATCAGCAAACAGTAGCTCTCGGATGAGTTTTTCCATTGTCTTGGAGTGTGCCTTTAGTCGCCTCAGGTTGAACAGGCTGCCATCGGTGCGATAGCGGATGTAGACACCATCGTCCTCATCTAGATCTACTGCGGCTCTTTGAAGCATCATGCTAAAGAAGATCGTAAAGAGAGTTGGCGCGAGAACGCAGCCTTGCTTTACACCTGTGCCTATTGGGAAGGGCTCCGAGAGGTCGTTGCAGTGTCTGACTTGGCCTCGCTGGTCTTCGTGTAGCTGGATGATCATGCTGAGGAACCTTGGGGGACATCCTAAACGTTCCAAGATTTGCCACAGGCCTTTCCTGCTAACGGTATCGAAAGCTTTGGTAAGGTCGACAAAAGTCACATACAGAGCCTTGTTCTGTTCCCTGCATTTCTCTTGGAGCTGCCTGAGAACAAATACCATGTCGGTGGTGCTCCTGTTAGCTCTGAAGCCGCACTGGCTCTCTGGGAGGAGTTCTTCTGCAATGGTGGGCACCAGTCTGTTCAGGAGTATTCTGGCAAGGATTTTGCCTGCGATGGAGAGCAGGGTTATCCCCCGGTAGTTGGAGCAGTCTGACTTTTCCCCTTTGTTCTTGTGTAGGGTGATGATGATTGCATCGCGAAAGTCCTGAGGTAATTTGCCTTATTCCCAGCAGGTGACAAGTACTTTGTGAAGTTAGCTATGTAGTACTGTGCCCCCATGCTTCCAGATCTCTGGTGGAATTCCATCAACTCCTGCTGCCTTGCCACTTTTCAGTTGCTTGATGGCTTTAACAGTCTCTTCTAGGGTGGGGATCTCATCCAACTCTGTTTTCACCGGTTGAAGTGGGGTGAGGTGGATTGCTGAATCTTGAACTACGCGGTTGGCACTGAAGAGAACCTGAAAATACTCCGACCACCGGTTCAATATGGATGCCTTGTCTGTGAGGAGCACTTGGCCGTCTGCACTATGCAAGGGACTCTGAGCCTGATATGATGGACCATATACTGCCTTCAGGGCTTCGTAGAACCCTCTTAAATCACCAGTGTCTGCACACAGCTGGGTTCTCTCTGCAAGCTTGGTCCACCACTCGTTCTGAATGTCTCGAAGTTTGCGCTGGAGGTTGCTACATGCAGCGCGAAAGGTTGCTTTTTTCCCAGGACAGGAGGGCTGAGCAAGATGTGCTTGGTAGGCAGATCTCTTTTTTGCCAGTAATTCTTGGATCTCTTGATTGTTCTCATCAAACCAGTCCTTGTTCTTCCTTGTGGAGAACCCGAGGACTTCTTCAGAGATCTGCAGGACGGTAGTTTTTAGGTGTTCCCAGAGTGCTTCTGGAGAAGGGTCTGTGGGGCAACTGAGGTCCTCAATTCTTGACTGGAGTTTTGCCTGGAAGGCAGCTTTAACTTCGGCTGACTGGAGGCTGCCAACCTGAAACTTCCTCCGAGGGATACCTCCTCTCCTGGGTGTGGGTTTAAAGTGAAGACGGAGATTGTAGCATACAAGACGATGATCCGTATGACATTCTGCGCTGGGCATTACTCGGGTGTGTAAGACATCTCGAAGGTCTCTCTGGCGCACCAGAATGTAGTCGATAAGGTGCCAATGCTTGGACCGTGGGTGCATCCAGGTTGTCTTCAGACTGTTCTTCTGCTGGAAGATAGTGTTGGTGATGGTGAGCTGGTGCTCCATGCAGAATTCTAGCAGGAGGCGCCCGTTGTCATTGCAGTTGCCAATGCCGTGTTTGCCAAGTACTCCTTTCCAGGCTTCCGAGTCTTTACCTACTCTGACATTGAAGTCGCCAAGGATGATCACCTTGTCCTCTGTAGGGGTCTTCCGTACGAGGTTGCGTAGATCAGCATAGAACTTGTTCTTTTCTGCAGGATCTGCTTGAAGGGTTGGGGCATACACACTGAAGAGTGTTGCATGCTGCTTGTTTTGAAGTGGGAGGCGCATGGACATGATGCGATCTGAGTGACCTGTTGGAAGGTTTTCGAGTTTGGAGGCAATGGAGTTCCTGACCATGAAGCCAACGCCAGAAAGGCGGCTCTCAGCCTTTGACTTACCCGACCAGTAGAGGGTATAGCCAGCACCGTGTTCTTGAAGACTACCTTCCTCAGGGAAACGGACCTCACTGAGAGCTGCTATGTCGATATTCAACCTGAGAAGTTCGTGGGCAACTAGAGCAGAGCGTCGTTCAGGGCGACCACTGCCTACTGTGTCGAGCATGGTTCTGATGTTCCAACACGCAAGCTTTAGTCTTTGCACACTTTGTGAGGCAGGTGCATGCCTTTTCTTTGTTGTTATTTTTCGACCGCAAGTAAGGATGCCCGTTGACCGCGGCTAGCCAACTGGGGTGGGGGAGACGAGCTTTGTTTAGGCCACCTTTTCTAGGCCCCTCTCCGTGTGGAGCAAGCAGTGCTGTCCCTAGATAAGGCTGCTTGGTCGTTCAGGGTGCTGCCGAAAGATGCTTTCGTCTCCAGGTTAGCATCAGGCGACCAATATCCTGAACCGCCTACATGCAGGATCGGGACTGCGGCTTCCAGTGGCACCTTCCACCTGCCGTTTCGCCCCTTGCCTATCGCTGCAGGACTTGATGCGTTGTGGGTTGTGTGTGTGGATATGCCATTCAGGCCTGCGCAGAGGAATTTTTTAGGTGAAGCGCAGTGTGCGCGGTACTGGCTCCACCCTTTCACCTGGGGGTCATCTGCCATGGCCCAGTAAGCCGGGACGCCGGCAGTGAGTCCTCCAGGTGGTAGGTGTTACATTAACGAGCTCTATCTGCCCGGGTTTGATGTTAGAGTTTTCCTTCTCTTAGGCTGACGAGGTTGGTGGGCCCAGCCTGCCCATCCGGTTATACCGCCGGACACTTCGGTCGCACCATGACGTAGCAAACTCTGTGAAAACGGGGGGGACCAGCGAGAAGGTGTTGCTACGGATGCAGTAATGCAGGAGAGGCCATTGCAGTGACCATCTGCCAGGCATAGCCAGACAGTGACCACGCGGCGTTCACTACACCGGGAGAGGAGAGGCTATGTATTGCGCATGCACTTTCCCTGGGGGGGTAGGTTTCCCAGAGGGAGCCCACCCCCACCCCCCCAATAATAATAATAATAATAATAATAATAATAATAATAATAATAATAATAATAATAATAATAATAATAATAATAATAATAATAAAACTTTTATTTGTATCCCGCCCTCCCCGCCGAAGCAGGCTCAGGGCGGCTAACAAGACATGGTATACCATGATTTACATAAAACAATTTTAAAATACAGTTAATAAATACATTTTTAAAAAGGTTACATAAAAAGTTAAAACTACAATAAATTAAGGTGCTATGTTCAGTAGATGTATTTCGATGGCTAGATCTCGCTTTCAGGGTTCCTTATATGCTTGCAGAAAGAGGGTGGTTTTGCAAGCCCTGCGGAACTGATTAAAGTCCCGCAGGGCTCGCACTTCCTCCGGTAGTTGATTCCACCAGTGGGGGGCCATTATGGAGAAGGCCTGCTCTCTTGTTACTTTCAGTTTGGCCTCCTTTTGGTCCAGGGATCCTTAAAAGGCTTTGGGAGCTAGATCTAAGTGCTCTCTGGGGAACATGTGGGGAGAGGCGGTCCCTAAGGTAGGCAGGTCCTCGGCCATATAGGGCTTTAAAGGTAATAACCAGCACCTTGTAGCGAACTCGGAACATAATTGGAAGCCAGTGCAGTTCCTTCAGCCCAGGCCGCACGTGTTCCCACCAAGGTAGTCCCAGTAGCAGCCTGGCCGCCGCATTCTGCACTAGCTGCAACTTCCGAGTTCGGCACAAGGGCAGCCCCATGCAGAGGGCATTACAGTAGTCTAGTCTCGAGGTGACCGTTGCATGGATCACTGTTGCTAGGTCGCTACGTTCTAGGAAGGGGGCCAACTGTCTCGCCCTTCTAAGATGGAAGAAGGCGGATTTCGCAGTGGCAGCTATCTGTGCCTCCATTGTCAGGGAGGGCTCCAGTAGCACTCCCAGGCTTTTGACCCTGCGCACCTGTTCATCATCTTAAAACAATTTTCTTTAATACTCTGACATGTTGAGAGTTTCATAGAATTCTTCCACAAATATTCCCATGTGTCCATCTGTATTTCTTTATTTACATTAATTGCCCACTTAATCATTTGAGATTTCACTACTTCATCTTCCGTAGACCATTTTAAAAGTAGCTTATAGATTTTCGAAATTAATTTTTCATTATCTCCAAGCAGAACTTTTTCCATTTCTGTTTGTTCTCGTCTTATTCCTTCAGTTTTAACATCGCTTTCCACCAAACTTTTTATCTGTTGCATTTGAAAGCAATCATATTTATTACTCAACTCTTCAGCAGTTTTCAATTCTACTTTACCGCTTTGTATTTTTAGTAATTGATTATATGACATCCCTTTTTCCTCTCCTGTCTCAGCTGTTATTCTTATTACTTCTGCTGGCACTATCCATAGTGGTTTTCTCTCATCACCATATTTCTTGTACTTTGTCCAAATATTTAGTAGATTATTTCTTATGTAATGGTGAGAAAAAAAACCATCCAACTTTTTCTTTCCATAGTACATATATGTGTGCCAGCCGAATTTATTTCCATGACCCAATGTTAAAAGTTTTTTATTCAACAGCGACACCCAATTTTTTATCCACACTAGACAAACTGCTTCATGATATAATCTTAAATCTGGTAGTTGAAATCCTCCTCTTTCTTTAGCATCTGTTAAAAAGCTAGCTGGTGAATTCTTTAAACGGGAAGGGAGGCAGATTGCAGGGTGTGGGGCTGCTTTTGCCACCTCCCCACAAGAGAGGAAGGCTGCAAAAACAGCCAATCTGCAGGACTACTGTCTTGCTTCCCCCACCCACCTCCCGGGGAATGCCCAATTTGCCCCCCCCCCCGGCGGTGCTCCCTCCAGATCTGGCGCTGTAGAGCATCACACTGACATGGTGGTGTCATTTCTGATTATTTGCTGGAAGTATTACCATTAGTGTGATATCTGTCTCCTCATGCCCATTCCCTCTCTCTCCCACTGCTTGTCAGTCAGTGGTTGGCTACCTGGTGTCATCTAACTTCAGACCAACAGGTGTCAGGGCCCTAACTACACTGTACATTTTTCCCTTGGTCTAGTCAACACCTATGGACTGCACATTCTGCACTTCCCATGTATATGTGGGCCTTAATTGAATCTAAATTGTGGTATAGAGGAAGAGGGTAATCAGCCTTCCCCCATGCCATTTTCCTGACCTAAAATGGCCTCAGGGAGCAACTGTTTGCCAGGCTGGAGAAACTGTAGCTTAGGAGGCCCCAACCACAAAATGGCCACCATAAGACAGACAGACAAATTCAAAATGGCCTCCACAAGGGGTGGAGCCAAATTTAAATTGGCTGGCACAAAAGATAGAGCAAATGATAAAATGTCAAGGAGTGAAGTCATGCACAACTCCAAGAGTAACAGTTTGGCATTTCAGGCAAAAGGTCTTTTAAACAAGATGTCTTTTAAAATAAAAATATGTTTGAAAGCGGCGTTTGGTGAGCTGTGGGAGAGGTGACAGGGCGAAGTACTGAGGTAGCTTGGCTACCGGTGGGATGACGGCCCTATCTTCCCCTCTCCCCCCCTCCCCCGGTCGTTGTGATCGGGGGCTGTGGACGAAGAATAGGGGGAGCCGGAACAGGCCGGGAAGATCTACTCTGGAGGAGCGCCTGGTGGGGGCTGTGATATCAGCAGGCTACTGTACAACCTCTGGGTCTCTGAGAGCGACGGCTGCGTGACTGGAGGGACATAGGGGGGGCTGGTACATCCCTGGGTCCCCTGAGTTGTGTGGCGAGTTGCTCCAGGTTTGCCAGGCAGTGTGATGGCATGCTGTACCCCTGAGTAGGACTATGCCCTGGAATAAGAATACGCGCACTGCATGGTTAACGCCCAAGAGTAAGAACATTTGCACTCTACAGACACTGACGCACTTTAATATCAAGAACGTTTGCACTTTATGGTCATCATCACTTTAAAAATAACAGCACTTTTATTTAGTTTAAGCTCCTTTAACCCTTTAACTCTACTGGACCTTAACTGCCAATACTATTAGAACTGGATGATTATTTATTGGTTATTTAAATTGATTGCTTACTGATTAGCTAATTGGAGGACACATATTTGTGGCAAATTAATTAGAGGAGAGATATTGATTGGGGAAGGGTTTTTATATTTAAGAAGCCAATGGATTTAATAAATTAATTACTGTTAGCTAATGAATTAGGGGTTGATCTGGGGAGGGATTTAAATTAAATAACTATTAGAAATATTGGCAGGTAATTTATCGATAGGTCGGCTGGAGACGGGAGGGCTGAGGAGGGAATAGGTTTAGCTATTCTGCTGATTGGAAGGGCTGGTGGACACCAGTAGGAGATGACTGGCCTGGAGATTCCGGTACTCCTGGGGAGGGGAAGGTATGATGGTGGGAACAGGCGGAATTATAAGAGAAGGAGGCTGAGACATGATAGTGCTCGACCACCTTCCAGCCTGTGTCCCATCCCAACGGTGACAGGTAGTGGGGCCAGGCGAAATTACTCGCCTCCATCACTGGTGTTATGTAATGCCAGGTCCATTAATAATAAGACCTCCACCCTTCGGGAATTCCTGCTTGAGCAGGACATAGACCTGGCACGCGTGACCGAGACCTGGGTGCGCGATGGGGAGACCGTAGCTCTCTCCCAGATGCCCCCCCCAGGATACTTGATCTTTCACCAGTCATGGACTAGCGGGCGGGGGGGGAGGGGTGGCACTATTCATACGAGATGCTTACTCCTTCTGGGCTCTCCTGACCCCAGAGATCAAAGGCATTGAATGTGCCGGTCTGGCATGGGACGTTGGGGAGGGGTTGGCAATCTGGCTGGTGTACCGACCGCCTAACGCACTGGCTAGTGCCTTACCATCCCTGATGGAGGCCGCAACAGGCTGGGCATTGGAGTACCCAAAGCTTCTGATCCTGGGTGACTTCAATGTTCATGCCAATGACGCAACCTCCAATCAGGCAATGGACCTGGTGTCATCCATGGCGACACTAGGACTCTCCCAAATTGTTACAACGCCCACTCACCAGGTGGGGCACATGTTAGACTTGGTCTTTGCGGCAGGAGTTTCAGTGAACGATTTTACTGCTATAGCAGTGCCATGGTTGGATCACTATGCCCTCAAGGCTTGTGTGGATGTTCCACCCCAAGCCTGTTTAGGCGGTGAGCGCATTTTAGCTCGCCTGCAGAGCCTGATGGACCCGGAACGGTTCCGGATGGCACTGCAGGATCCCTGGCCTCCTGGCAATTCCTTAGATGACCTGGTGGAGTCCTGGAATGATAGGCTCTCCAGAGCCGTCGATGAGATCGCACCTAGGCATCCTCTGCACCCTCGCTTAAAGCCAACACCTTGGTATAACCAAGAGTTGTGGCAATTAAAACAGGGACTCAGATGACTAGAGAGGCAATGGCGGTGTACTCGAGACGAAGCGACTAGAACATCTTATAGAGAGTTTATGAAGTCCTATGAGATGGCAGTCAAAGCTGCAAAGAAAACATACTTTGCGGCTAAGATTGCGTCTGCAATTTCGCGCCTGGCACAACTGTTCAATACAATTCAGACCCTTACAAAACTGCCACAAGGCAGACCAAATTCTAATGAATTGGAGATTGGCTGTGAGGCTTTTGCGAATTTTTTTGTGGATAAAATTGCGTTGCTCCGCCGCAACTTCCCTGCCATATTAGAGACAGTTTGCAAACCCGAGGCTCCGTGCCTGTCTTTGGATCATGTTCTGGAGGGTTTCGGTGCTCTCAGCCTGGAGGAAGTTGACAGGATCCTCTTATCTGCACACCCAACAACTTGTAATCTGGACCCCTGCCCCTCCTGGCTTATTAAAACCTGCCAGAGGGAGCTTAGATATCCTGTACGGGATATCATAAATAGATCCCTAATGGAAGGGCATTTTCCAGCATCACTTAAAGAGGCGGTGCTCCATCCCCTCTTGAAAAAAACAATGTTAGACCCGGCCAAATTGGCGCATTACCGGCCGGTCTCGAATTTGCCCGTTTTTGGGCAAACTTATCGAGGGAGCAGCAGCGTTGCAGCTACAGAGTTTCCTGGAGGATGCTTCCATTCTTGATCCCCATCAGTCTGGCTTTCGCCCGGGCCATGGGACGGAGACGGTGCTGGTTGCCCTGGTGGATGACCTTCAATGGCATCTGGATCGAGGCGGCTCGGCGGTACTGATGTTGTTAGACCTATCGGCAGCGTTTGATACGGTCAACCATCGGTTGCTGGCTTGCTGCCTCGCCAAAGCGGGGATTCAGGGGTTGGCCCTACAATGGCTTTCCTCTTTAGTTGATGGTCGGAAACAAAGGGTGGCAATTGGGGGTGTACTGTCCCGGAGACATACGCTTGATTGCGGAGTGCCACAAGGGGCGGTGCTTTCCCCGATGTTGTTTAACATCTATATGCGCCCCCTTGCCCAGATCGCCCGAAGGTATGGGTTGGTGTCACCAGTACACTGATGACACCCAGCTCTATCTACTTATGGATGCTCTGCCTGCCTGTACCCCAGGTGGTGGCTGGGTGGCTCAGGCTGAGTGGATTGAAGCTGAATCCGGCGAAGACAGAGGTCCTTTGCTTGGGTCATCGTGGCCCAGGAGGGGAAATCCCCCTGCCAGTTTTTGACGGGGCGCCACTGACAGCGGCGCACAAGGTCAAGAGTTTGGTGGTACTATTGGAGCCTTCTCTAACAATGGAGGCTCAAATAGCAGCCACTGCCAAGTCTGCATTTTTTCATCTTAGGCGGGCGAGGCAGTTGGCCCCTTTCCTGGAGCACGATGATCTAGCAACGGTGATTCATGCTACGGACACCTCGAGGTTGGACTACTGTAATGCCCTCTACATGGGGCTGCCCCTGTGCCGAACCCGAAAGTTGCAGTTAGTGCAGAATGCCGGGGGAACTGTTATTAGGGCTCCCAAGACGGGAGCACATTCGGCCGGGGCTTCGGGATCTGCACTGGCTGCCAATAATATACCGAGTTCGGTACAAGGTGCTGGTTATTACCTTTAAAGCCCTATATGGCCTAGGACCTGCCTACCTTAGGGACCGTCTCTCCCCACATGTTCCCCAGAGAGTACTGAGAATGGGTTTTCAAAACCTGCTTGTAATCCCTGGGCCAAAGGAGGCCTGTCTGAAATCCACCAGGGACAGGGCCTTTTGTGTAATGGCGCCTTCCTGGTGGAACCAGCTGCTGGAAGAGGTGAGGGCCCTGCGGGACCTTGGGCAGTTCCACAGGGCCTGCAAGACAGCCCTCTTCTGGCTAGCCTATAACTAACTGACATTGGAAACTTTATGGAAGGTTGTAGTGTATCATTTTGGCAGATCGCTTGTTCTATGTTTTATTATTTCACTGTATTAAATTGTCTAAACTGATGTATTTTTAAAGCCATTGTTGTAAATTGATGTATTTTAAAGCCAAACTTTATGTTAGATTTTATATGTTGTGAGCCGCCCTGAGCCGCTTCGGCGGGAAGGGCGGGATATAAATTGAAATAAACTGAAATTGAAACTTGCATACTCATAGCTTAAGATCCTTGTGCTGTGGTTGCAGCTGCTGCCGAAGCAACTTGCCTAGCAACTTGCATAGCCAATCATATCTCCAGTGGATAATCAAAGGCTCTGCTAGGCAAAAACACCCCTGGCTCCACCCACTTTCTAAAAAACACTTTGTGAGCACCAGGGAAAGTATCTGCAGATATCACAGACACCACATTGTAGAACCCTATTGTAGCCTATCAGTATCCATAACTTACCCCAGCAAGGCAAACAGGTGGTTCCTGAACCATTTCACATTGGTAAGCAGGTTTGGGGGGAGGCTGAAGCCCTGTTCCCCTCTGTACTGTGGGCTCAGATCAGGCACATGTGTGTCTGGGAAGCAAGGAAGACCATGTCTGTTGATTGGATTCTGAGACGTATCTGGGGAAAGTGTTTCATGTACTTAAGCCCTCATTCAGTGACAGTAGCCAGAGTTGACCTCCCAGGCAGGGAATCACCTCTGCACTAGCCCCAGTTTGCCATGAAAAACTGAGGAGTGTGAGAAAAATGGCCTCCACAGAGAAGTGGTGAAAGCAGCCACTTCTGCCCCCTACTCCAGTCACAAGCAGAAAAGAGACATGTTTGAGTGGCACAAATTTTCCCCTTGACAGTCTGAATCAAAGTTCATGTGTCATCGGCCAACACCCATGAGTACTTTCTAGCATGTAAAGAGTACCCACCAGTGCTGGTTAAGACAAGGTATAAGAAAGCCACCCTTTGCTCCTTCCAGCATCCAGAAAAGTGTTGTGTTGGAGGGTGAGCCATGTGTAGGTAAAGAAGAGGACAATAATTTGGGGGAGTATCATCCAGACTGAGGAGAAGAAAAGGGCCCTCTAGGGTTCCTAGCCTCCAGGTGGGGCCTGGAGATCTCCAGCTTTTACAGCTGATCTCCAAATGGCAGAGATATCATGTCCCCTGGAGAAAATGGCTGCTTTGAAGGGGGGACTCTATGGCATTATACCATCCTGAGGCCCCTCCCCTCAGGATGGTATAATTTTCCAACACAGACCTGGCAATCCTTGGGCCGTCACAAAAGTGCCTGTGTACTCTGTGTCCATGAGTTCTAAGGTCACCATCCACCTGTAGGAAACAAATGTCCTGCTTAGTAGGATGTTCATTTATCAGGTGATGTTATTTACCACTCCAGCCCACCAAAAGCTGCAGATACCCAGTTCCATGCATTAGGTCTCTCTTAGTATTTTTTATTTATTACATTCATTTTGCTAGGCTGCCCTTCCCCGCAAGCAGGGCTCAGGGCAGCTTACATCAAAAACATATACAATGAATAATCAATTTAGACAACATTAAAATAATTAAAAATATCAAGTACAGAACAATACGTTATCCAAGATGACAGAAAGAATTTCAGTTCCCACCAGCCTCCTGGGTATGGGGAAATATGGAGGAATGAGGGGGAAGATAGGGGTGTGAGTGCCAGTCAGTCATTGTCCTCAACAGAATGCCTGGCAGAACATCTCTACTTTGCAAGCCCTATGGAAAGGTAATAAATCCTGTAGGGCATGGATGTTCTCTGACAGAGAGTTCCACCAGGCAGGGGCCAGGGCCAAAAAGATCCTGCCATTAGAATATAAGAACATAAGAGAAGCCATGTTGGATCAGGCAATGGCCCATCCAGTCCAACACTCTGTGTCACACAGGGACCCCCCCCCCCAAAAAACAACAACAACAGGTGCCATCAAGAGGACCATCAGTGGGACCAGGACACTAGAAGCCCTCCCACTGTTGCCCCCCTCCCAAAACACCAAGAGGACATCCACATCTTTCTCAGGTTGGGGGCCACCAGGAAGTTCTTATTGCTGGAGTGTAATCCTCTTCCAGGGGCATATTGAGAGAGGCAGTCCCAAAGGTATGTGGCAACAGGACATTTCCTCCTCAGGTTTCCGGCAATTTTGAGCCCTCCATAACTTGCAGTGAGTCCTGGCTTATAATAATATGAATCCCAATGTGCAGAGCCTCTCTTTGCTGCTTTATGCTATGCTTATGGACGTGGCATGAGCTCAGCCTAGAGGAACAGAGAAGTCTTTTCTTTCTAGCTTAAAAGAAAAAAGGCAGAGAAAGAAACTGACAGTTCACTTTATCATCTGGGGTGGTTCCAGCCCATTTTCTCCCCCCACATGCAAAGCCGAGAGGGGCTTGGCGGAGGGCAGCCAGAGCTAACACAATACAACTGTGGAAAATATGCCTGCCATCAATTGCCTCCATGCATGGGAAAACAAGAATCTGCTCTCTTGACACCAGACCTGTAGGGGAATCGCAAAACATATACACCGCCGAGGGTTTGCTTGTCTCCAGACTCATCCAACCACACATTTAATGGGCCAAAAGGGAATCCTTAAAACAACACCAAGTAGCATTATAAACATGCAAACTCGTAAGAAGCAACCAGGTGCAATTTTTAACCAGCATGTGAAAGCACCCGCAATATCATTTTTCCTTCCAACACGCAGAACCGGGCTGTACAAATAATTGGCCATAAATAAAGGGAAAAGTTATATATGGCCTCCTCGAGGGCAAGGCTACGCCGCTATAAATGTGAAGCGACTCTCAGAGATCACTTGGGTGGAAAGAAGACTGTCAGCCATGCTAAAACTTTGAGCAAAGATCTGTGCCAGAGGGGGGGAAGGGAAATATCCCGAGTCTTCCTTGGCTAATAACGTGGCTGATGACAGCTCTTAGGAGCCTGTGCAGTTCTGACATCTGCTGGAGAGAATCTGAGCTGCTGGGCGTTGTGTTGTGAACCCATCACCGCTAACAAGGAAGGGGGATTCTCTGGTTCCACCAGCAAGTAGCAGCCAGTGGAAATTCTCCTCTCCCTTTGGGGCTGTGCTGCTCTGCAATTCTGCATGCAAGCAAATGCCTTTATCTGCCCCTGGATGGGGTGGGGGGATAGGGCATGCAAAAAGGCAAATCTCAGTACATTTCCTTGTTTCATAACTGGAGAAGCGACTAGGTTCTTTGCTTTGTCAACATAAAACCTTTTTCCTCCCTGCAGAAGAAGGTGCTAAATCAAGAGAGGGAAGCAAGATCATGACAAAGTGTGTTTATTTGTTTGGATATTTACACCTTGCTTTTCCCCAAAGGGGACAAAAAAACCCCACTGTACAACATTATTGTCTCCTCCTGTGAAGCAGTTTAGGCAGAGAGAGTGAATGATTCAAGGTCATCCAGGGAGCTTCCAAGGCTGAGTGGGAATTCAAACAAGACCCCACTGGTTTACAAGATTGGTTACAACATAAGGGATGAAGAGCTGATCACTGTGTCAACTGAAGAGGTCCACCATTTTCCTGTCCTAGGAATCCTTACCCAAATATTGTTTTTCAAATAAATGTCAACTCATCCCCCCTTTTTTCCTTCAAAGCCATGAGGACTAGAAATGTGATTCTTCTGTTAGATGATGGCTGATGGTACCAGGATTTTACACGTTTCTGGATTTTTTGCAGGGACATGCAATTGCTATAGTAATTTTCATTATGTCAGCTGTTCTAACCAATGTTCCCTCTAAGTTGCAGAGTCTTGTGAGCAAAAATTCTACTTTGTGAGTTACTGGCAGGGCTTTTTTAAAAGCAGGAACGCACAGGAACGCAGTTCCAGCTGCCTTGGTGTCGGGGGTGTGGCCTAACATGCAAAGAAGTTCCTGCTGAGCTTTTCCCACAAAAAATCCTCTGCGAAACAATGGTGACATCAGGGGGTTTAGCCTAATATGCAAATGAGTTCCTGCTGGACTTTCTCTACAAAAAAGCCCTGGCTACTGGCATTAAAGTTGTGAGCTATTGGCATTAAAGTTGTGAGCTACTGCATAAATTATTGTGCTCTGGGGCCATCCTTCCTGAGTGAAGACAAAAATCTGTGAGCTAGCTCAATCTAACTCATCTTAGAGGGAACACTGGTTCTAACTCGTCGTTCCATGTTTTTGCATGCTCCCTTCCTCTCTGCACTGCTGCAGTAGCACCAGATTTCAAGTGGCAGCAGCTGGCCAGCCAGATGGAAGGAAGAAGAAAATCGGCCTCTCCTGAAGTCAGGCAATCCCTGGATTTCTGGCTGCACACTAGATACAGTCCCTTTGGCATCCATGGCCCTTCAGAAATTCCCTTCCTGCCTGCTCCTTGCTGGTTGGCCACCTAAGGGACTAGTCACATATCCAGTTATTTAAACCACAAGCCTCAGGTTGCTGTTACAGAAGCCATCCCTACCTTAGTGAATGTGGTTGATGGAAAGGGAGGAGAGGAGGAAGAAAGGAGGAGAAAAGACAGAGTCTCCATAAACCATGCATGCACGCATGAATGAATGAATGACATTTGTCCAATGTTTTCCCCATTTGTTTGTATTACTATTTTTTAAAAATCATTTCAGAGGGTAGCTGTGGTGGTCTGCAGCATAAGAGGATCAAGTCCTGCAGCGTCTTAAAGACCAACACAGGACTTTTTTTGTAGCAGGAACTCCTTCGCATGTTAGGCCACCCCCCCCCCCCGATATAGCCAATCCTCCAAGAGCTCACAGGCCTCTTAATACAGGGCCTACTGTAGGCTGTAGGAGGCTATATTGGGGTGACTATATCAGGGGTGGGTGTTCCAATATGCAAAGGAGCTCCTGCTACAAAAAAAAAAACCCTGCTAACAAAATTTCTAGGATGTGAGCTTTGACCCTTAAAAGTTTTTAAGGGTTAAAGCTCTCTGTAAAGTACCAGACTTGGAGACGAGCGTAGGGCAACATAGTTTATTCCATGGTACAATACAAGATGGAGAGAGAGAGCACGCGGGCCGGGTCCCGCATATATACAGTTGCCGGACTATTCTTCTGGCTGGCTGGTCCAATGCAGACCAGCCGTATTTCCCGCCACTAGCTGTGATTGGCGGATATTCGCGTCCAGCCGCGGAGGCACCTGGATGTTATTCGGTTGCCTCCGTGGCTGGGGTGGACTGATGTTATTTCGCTGTTGTGGCTTTCTGAACTGGTTGCGTTCTGCGAACGCCATACACTACACTCCTCCCCCCTTAGTTAGTGACATAGTCCTGGAGGTAGGCAGGAGGTCGACGCTCCCGTGTTGAGCGTCTTGGAGTTGCTTGTGGTGCCGGGGCTACTTCCGCATCCGGGGTTTCCCCGGGGGCTTGAGCGTTGGCGGGCTGTGGGTCTGGGTCCGAGGGTTGGTCTGCCTCTGCCCGTGGGTGTTGCCTGGGTGCCGGTGCAGGCGTCGTTGGATGTTCCTCGGACCCTACCCCCTCCCTCGTTTCCGTGGGTACCTCTGGGAGAGTCCGGCAGCGCAACTGGTCAATGTGCCGGTGTAGGATCTGGCCCCCCTCGGTGGACACCTCGTAGTGGCGGGAACCCACGACCCGTAGTATCCGCCCGGCTACCCACTCTGGGCCTGACGCGTAGTTTCGGGCGAATACTGGGTCCCCCGCGAAGAACCCCCTAGCCGCTTCTCGGACCTCCGGGGACCCTCGCACGTCGGGGGCTCTGTCGGGGTGTAGCCGGTCTAGCCTTGTGGTGAGCTTGCGTCCCATGAGGAGCTCGGCTGGGCTGACCCCGGTGACTGGGTTTGGAATGACCCGGTTGTCGAAGAGGAATGCGGCTAGCCGGTGGTCCCAATCTCCTTTCACTATTCTGCCCAGGGCCTCTTTAGTTGTCCGGACCATCCGCTCGGCCTGGCCGTTGGTGGCCGGGTGGAAGGGGGCTGACCGGATGTGTCTAATGAGGTACCTCTGGAGGAACGCCTGGAATTCCCCCGATGTGAACGTGGCCCCGTTGTCCGAGACTATGGTGTCCGGGATACCGTGGGTGCACAGGACCCTTCGTAATGCTCTAATGGCTGCTGCTGACGAGGTAGACCCTACGGGGATGACCTCTAACCATTTTGTGTAGGCATCTACGATGATTAGGAAGGTCTGCCCCTGGAACGGGCCGGCAAAGTCAATGTGGAGCCGGGACCACGGTTTCCTGGTGGTCTCCCACCGTGTAGTTGGGGCGCTGGGTGGGTCCGGCCGCGACTCCTGGCATGTGCTGCATCTCCGGACCCAGTTCTCTATCTCCCCGTCCATCCCCGGCCACCATACGTAGCTCCTGGCCAGGGCCTTCATTCTCACTATGCCCGGGTGTGTTTCGTGAAGTGATTCCAAGACCCGCTTCTGCAAAGGGGGGGGGACCACCACCCTGCTCCCCCATAGTAGGCACCCTTTGTGGGCTGCAAGTTCCTCCCTTCGCATTTTGTAGGGTTTGAACTCTTCCCCCATGTTCCCCTCTGGCCACCCCCTCACCACCCAGTCGAGCACCCGTGCTAGGGTCTTGTCTTTTCCGGTGGCCTTGGCCACCTCCGCCGCGTGGAGGGGCTGATCCGGGAGTGACTCGATCGACATGACCTGGTGTGCTGGGGCTGGATCGGGGCCCGTGTCTGGGAGTGGCAACCGGCTGAGTGCGTCCGCGTGACCCATTGCCTTTCCCGCCCGGTGTACCAGAGTGTAGGTGTACGAGTTGAGGAATTGGTTCCACCTCAACACCCTCTGGGACAGGATTTGGGGAGTTTGACGGTCTGGGGCCAACAGGCCCAAAAGCGGCTTATGGTCCGTCGCTATTGTGAACCGGCGCCCATACAAATAATCGTTGAACTTATGGACCCCCGCTACTATGGCCAGGGCCTCCTTGTCGATCTGTGCGTAGTTCCGTTCCGCCGAAGTCAGGGTGTGTGAGTAGTATGCGATCGGAACCTCCCGGCCATCCGGTAACTGGTGCCCCAGGACTGCGCCCACCCCGTACGGCGATGCATCGCAAGCCAAGATGACCGGGAGGCACTCGTCGAAGTGGTGCAGCACCGTGTTGGAAACCAGAACGTCTTTAACTGCCTGGAAGGCGGCGGCTTGCTTCTTCCCCCACACCCATGGAGCTTTTTTGTCCAGTAATCGGTGTAGGGGTTCGGCAAGGGCCGCCTTGTGGGGTATGAACGTGTGGTAGAAATTGAGGACCCCCAGGAAGCTCTGTAGCTCCGCTTTACACGTGGGGGCGGGGGCTTGAACAATGGCCCTGGTCTTTTCCTCAGTCGGGTGGATTCCCTCCGCGTCCACTGCGAAGCCCAGGAACTCCACCTGTGGCACCCCCAGCATGCACTTCTCCCTTTTAACTTTTAGTCCAGCGGCTTGAAAACGGCGGAGCACCTCTCGCAGGCGGTTTCGGAATTCTCCAGGGTCCGGGGCGGCGATTAAAACATCGTCAAAAAACGGCTGGACTCCGGGGATCCCTTTAAGGAGAGCATCCATTATACTCTGGAAGATCCCCGGAGCCTCGCTGACCCCAAACTGCAACCGGTTAACCCTGAACGCCCCCCTGTGGGTAACTATCGTCTGCGCCTCGGCCGTTTTGGCGTCCACCGGGAGCTGCTGGTAGGCCTGTGCCAGGTCCAGCTTTCCAAAAATCTTTGACCCCGCCAGGGCTGCCAGGACGTGGCTGACTACTGGCACTGGGTATGGGTTGTCTTGGAGCGCTTTGTTAATTCTGCACTTGTAATCTGCGCATATCCGCACGTCCCCATTTGGTTTGACCGGGGTCACTATGGGGGTTTCCCACATGGCGTAATCGACTGGCTCCAGGACCCCTTGGGCTACTAGGCGGTCCAACTCTGCCTCGATCTTGGGCTTCAAGGTGAAGGGGACCCTCCTTGCCTTGAGCCGGATCGGTCTGACCGTCGGGTCGAGCGGTAGGGAGATGGCCGGGCCCTTGTAACTACCCAGCGACCCATCAAATACGTCGGGGAACTCTCCGCACACCTCCCCGAACCCTCCTGCTGTGGCCGTGCGCGCCACCTCTATTCGGATTCCCAAGGGGCCAAACCATGCAAGACCCAACAGGGTGGTAAGCGGCCGCTTGACCACCAGGATGTCTAGGGGCCCTCTGAAGGACCCCCGCTCCACCAGCACCCGTGCCCACCCTGCTATTTGGACCGGGTTTTGCTGGAAGTCCCGCAATATGAAATTTGCCGGTTGCAGCTGCAGCCCCTGACCGGGGTGTAGCCTTCTCATGGTCTCCTCCGCGATTATGGAAATGGAGGAGCCTGAGTCCACTTCCATGATGCAGGGGGCCCCGTCTATGAGGACCGCCATTGTTATCTTGTTGGGGGTGGTCAGGGGCAAGCTCAGTACCTGAAGTGAGGTGGAGGCTATTGAGTGGGACTCTGTGGCCTCGTGGTGTGCGGGCGGTCGCGGGCGGTTGGGCTTGGCTCGGCAAGCTCGCGCGATGTGGCCGGTCTTTCCGCAGCTCCTGCAGTCCCAGGTCCAGTACTGGCAGTCCCGCCGATCATGGGGATCACCGCAGCTGGCGCATTTGGCCCTTTTGGTGGTGCGCTGGTTCTGCCGTTCGTTGGCTCGGGGGCGCTGTGGAGCTCGGGCGGCTGGTCCTACGGCGCGTCGCGTCTGGAAGGCTTCCCCCTCGTCCTGGTGCTCGGGGTCCATCTCCTCGTGGTGGGCGGTCTCGGTCTTGACCCGGGGAAACGTTCGGGCGGCCCTCTCGCACGCTACCGCCTCGTTGAAGGCGGTCTGGAGGGTGAGCTCTTCTTTGGCGAAGAGCTTCTGCTGGAGCCTTTCGTCGCGGAGGCCCCACGTGAACCTGTCGGCCAGGGTTTCCTCCAACTGGGGGAAGTTGCAGTTCCCGGCGAGTTTGCGGAGGGCCGCCAAGTAGTCCGCGGCTGACTCTCCTGCGGTCTGGTCCCTTTTGTGGAACAGGAATCTGCGAGCCACCCATGAGGGCTGCGGCAAGAAATGGCCCGTGAGGAGCCTGATGATCTCCTCGTAGGATTTCTCCGCTAGGCGGGCGGGAGCCGAGAGACCCTTGGCGATCTCGAACGTGGCTGGCCCGCAGACGCTCAGGAGAACATCCCTCTTCGCTCCGGCGTCAGTGATCTTGTTGGCCCGGAGGTAGAACTCGACCCGTTCCGAGTAGGACTCCCAGCCCTCTGGATTCGTAGGGTCGAAGGGCTCGATGTAACCGGTGATTCCGCTCTGGTTTGCCACGGTGGCGGCGGCGGTCGTGGCCGGTCGTCCGTTGCCCAAGATCTCCGTCGTAGCCGATGGGCTAGAATCCCATCTTCGTCGCCACTGTAAAGTACCAGACTTGGAGACGAGCGTAGGGCAACATAGTTTATTCCATGGTACAATACAAGATGGAGAGAGAGAGCACGCGGGCCGGGTCCCGCATATATACAGTTGCCGGACTATTCTTCTGGCTGGCTGGTCCAATGCAGACCAGCCGTATTTCCCGCCACTAGCTGTGATTGGCGGATATTCGCGTCCAGCCGCGGAGGCACCTGGATGTTATTCGGTTGCCTCCGTGGCTGGGGTGGACTGATGTTATTTCGCTGTTGTGGCTTTCTGAACTGGTTGCGTTCTGCGAACGCCATACACTACACTCTCTTGTTCAGATAACTTGTATCTGACAAAGATAATTTTGACTCTCAAAAGCTTAAAAATCTTGTTGGGCTCTAAGGTGCCACTGGACTCCTGTCTATCTCATTAAAAATGAAACAGAAGAGTTTTTCAGAGGTTTCCCTCCATTCATTTGATAAAGGATGTATATCTCTAGTTTCTTGTTCTTTGGCGTGTTTTCTGGTAGGCGGACATGCTCAAGTGGCCTGTGTTTTTTTGGGTTTTTTAAAATCCCATTTAGCCTTCATAGGCTGCACAGTCGTGTAATTGATGGGGTGGGGGCATGCCTCGGGGGGGGGGGAGAACCTGCTTGGAATGCAGAATGTTCCAGGCTCAATCCCAGACATCTCCAGTTAAAATCATCAGGTAGTAAGTAATGTGAATGACCTCTGCCTGAGGCTGTGGAGAGCAGCTTCTACTCAGTGTAGACAGTGATGCCCTCAATAGACTAATGGCTTGATCTGGTGCAATAGAGGAATCAATATAGGATGCCTCTGGAACCACTACAATGGATCTTGCCAGCCTTATAATCCGTTTCAAGACATTTCTCATGGAGGGGTTGTATATCATCCTGATTTCTTATTGTTCCACAGAATATAAGATAGTTTACAGGTATCTCAAGCACATCATTCTCCAAAGGTGCTTGAGAATGATGCACTTGAGATACCTGTAGACTGCCTTATATGCTGTGGAACAATAAGAAATCAGGACAATATATAACCCCTCCATGAGGAAGGTCTTGAAATGGACTAGAAGGCAAGATCTGTTGAGGTGGCTCCAGAGGCGTTCTCTATTGATTCCTCTATTGCACTTTGAATTAATGGAATTTACTGGTGTATTGATTCCTTGCACAAGCACTTTATTGTAGTATAATGACATATAATGAAAAGACTCACTGACTTTGAATATTGTTTGACAAATATACTTTACTATTTTCTATTAATTTGTTATAATATCAGCATTGTTATTTACCCCTTAGTAATTTTTACATGGTTTGTTTGGGGTTGTATCCACCTTTTTTGGTGCTACTCTTTGTTGCCTTAACTGATTTGGTGTAAGGCAGCTTCATATGGATACCTTATTTGGGGAGGGGCCATGACTCAGTGGTAGAGCATCTTCTTGGCATGACAAAAGTATCAGATTTAATTGAATAGTATCTTCATTTAAAAGTATCAGGTTGCAGATGATATGAAGGACCTCTGTCTGAGACCCTGGAGAGCTGCTATCAATCAGACAATACTGACTTTGGTAGATCAAGAGTCTAACGTAAGAGGCAACATCAGTTGTTCATACTTTTCTAAATGAATGGAGAAAGAGATCCCCAGCATTATGATCGTGAGGGTCTATTCACACAAAACCAGAAGGATTGTTTTTCATCGGTGAGAAGAATCACATAGTACTTTTGTCTTCTGAAAAGCCAAAGAGCTAAAACCGAAAGGCGAATCCCTTTTTGATGGCAGTTGAAAAGTCGACTATGTTTGGCAGGCCAAGGCTGGTTCCAAGTTTCCAGTAGCTGACATAGGGCGAGTATCTGTTTTCTGGATTTCTGAAGAGGCTCTGGGGTAAGTGGGTGTGGCTTTCCATGTCTCAGCTTGCAGAGAAACACTTCTGCTACTTCTAAATAAGATGTGGTTAAGAGGCATGAGTCCTAAATGACCTTCCTGTTAGGGTGGGGGTAGGGGGAGAGTCAGTGTTGAACTCCAAAGCAATGTAAAAAAAATGATGTTTTTGTGCAGTTATACTGGAATAACTCTGCATAGGCTTGCAGTGTTTGCATCAAGGTTGTGTGTTTGCCAGATTTCTCTAAGAGATTCAAGGCCTATACAGAAATTGTGGTCTAAGCAGAAAGAGTGCAGAATGTGCAACTGAACACAGAAATCCAAATCTCTCTCTCTCTTCCTCCCTCCCTCCTTGGCTCTTGTTCTGGTTGTGAAGTGAGCGATGCCAACTGAGAAACCAAAGTGGAATGAAATTTCCAGTGTTGGGAGTGGGGTTTCTGTATAACTCATTGCCTCTCCCAATAATTTTCCTCTCCCGGGAAAATATTAAGTTTAATGTTTTAATGTTTTATATTGTTAAATTTAAGGCTTTTATCTACTATTGTATGTTTTTATAAAATGTTGTTAGCCGCCCTGAGCCTGCCGAGGTGGGGAGGGCGGGATATAAATAAAATTTATTATTATTATAACCAGCCTATATTATATTAAAAAATAGTGTGTAATACCTGATCAGGTGTGCAGTACTCTGGTGAAGTACTGGATCAGGTTCAAGGTTATGGTATTAACCTTTAAGACCCTAAACAGTTAGGCACTCACGTATCTTCAGAACTGCCTATCCTGGCACACACTGTGAAGGGCATTATGGTCACTTGATAAGAAATTTCTGGTGGGCCCTGGCCCAAGAGATATCTGGCTGTCCTGAACCAGGGCAAGGACATTTTCTGCCCTGGCCGCAACCTGGTGGAACTCTCCCAAGGGTCATCCATGCCCTGTGAGATTTAATGCAGTTCTGCAGGGCATGTAAGGCAGAGATGTTCTGCCAGGTGTTTGGTTGAGGGCAGTGATGGTTTTCATCCGGCACTCCCCCTCCCCCACAAGGCAGTGGCATACTATGGCCATCTGTTTGTTGTTGTATTTTTAAATGACTTTATCAGGGCTTTTTTTGTAGCAGAAACTTCTTTGCATATTAGGCTATACACCCCTGATGTAGCCAGTCCTCCAAGAGCTTACAGGGCGCTTAGTACAGGGCCTACGCTAAGCTCTTAGAGGATTGGCTACATCATTGGTGTGTAGCCTAATATGCAGAGGAGTTCCTGCTACAAAAAAAGCCTGATTTTAATGTTTTACTTCTGTAAGATTTTTCTGATGTACACCACTCTGTGCCCTGTTCTATGAGGGAGCGTGTTAAAAAAAAAAATCAAGTTTAATAATAAATAAATAATACAATTCAAAATGGATTTGTGGAAATTAAGATAGTTAATCATGTTAGTTTGCACAGAATTCAACTTTTCTTGGTGCTTATGCCCTCCCTCCCCTTATTCAGCAATCCCAGTCAGGACTAGGCCCCTACATGCCTGAAAATTATTATTTTTAAAATGCTGGGAGCTCCATTTATAGTCCCCATGTCACATGCAGTATTAATGGTCCAATATTCCTGGCTGTATTATAGAATCCTATATGTGATTGCAACCAGGCCTTTTTTGGTAGAGAAAAGCCCATCAGGGTCTCATTTGCATATTAGGCCACATCCCCTGATCAAGTCAGCCAGAACTGCAATCCTGTGTGTTCCTGCTCAAAAAAAGCCCTGATTGCAACCATCCCTGTTACATTGTTTGGAAACTGATAAGATCCTTTTCAACTATACCAGCATGGAATCATAATTCACATGCCATTTGGACCTCTCATGCAGGTTCTTTGACTTTGCCCCAGCCTCTGAAACCTGCAGCTTGTCAACAAGTTTTACTGCTGATTTTGAATCTTCAAGATTTCAGTCAACTTCAAGACAGCTTCAAGATTTACCCATCAGGGTTAAGATCAAATGGTACCATTCTGAGGTGGAGATAATCATGTAGCCTGCACGTACTAGGAGGAATACATCCAACTGGTTGGAAACACAAAGATCTTTTGGGCGGGACACAGGATCATATACCAGATTTTTCCTTGCACACAAGCACATGGTTGGACACTGTGTTTATCCAGGGGTCGCTTTGTAGAAAAATAGGTGGTGGAGCTCATCCAGAGATTGTTATGCAGCTGCACCTACTATTCAATGTACAAGGTGGGGAGAAGGAGAGGGAACTCTCAGAAAGGTTCAGGAGCTGTGTTCCTGTGAGCTCCTGCTGAATCCGAGGCCTGTGCTTATCAGATTTCTCATGTTGGACCAATAACTGTGAAGGAAATTTTGGGAGAATTACTCTTTCCTGTGCAGACTGATTTGCAAAGGAATTATATACTTTCTAGAAAACTCATTATGCTGTAAAACTGTTCCTTTATTCCTTCTCCAAGTGTGAGCTTGTACTGCTGACTTCTTTCTCGTGGCAAAATATTCCTACAGGTGAACAAGTATGCTGGAATAAAAACTGGGTTATAATCCTTCTCCCTGATGTCTAGTTTTTGCTCAGAGAGAGAGAAAGGCGGGGAGAGAGGTAACATCAACCACTTCTGCATCTTTACTTCCTAAACTACATATTTTGACTGTTTGTTTTCTCTGGTGGAATTGTGAAGTCATCACCTCTGCTTCTTCCGGGAAAAGGAACAAGCTGAACCTAAAAAAAAACACCTCCCCACCCACAAATAAGAATTTAGAATATTACAAGAGGGGAAATTGCAAAGACCTCTTCAAAGAACTGAAATCCCCTCCCTGCCCTCACCCTCTGTTCTGTATCTGCCTTGGTTTTTACTTCCTCCCCCGCACTGGTTTTCTTCCTTCCTCCAAGTGGGGCTCCATTTTTCTTCCTAGCCCCTCCTCCAGCTGCAGTTTCCTGCACTCATCCTTGTTGTGGTTGCTGCCATGCCCTATGCCATTTTGGGTTGCTATAACAACCCACTGTCACCCAAATGCTAGGATGCTTTGGAGGGAGGGGAGGTAATGTGTGCACTTGCCATTTGAGGAGAGGGGTTTTTCACTCACATAAATCAGATTTTTCCCTACAAATCTGGAAGTTCCTCTATGTTTGCAGAAGTATAAATTGTAGCTAGAACAGAATATCTTATGCAGAAGTTTTGAGCCACACAGTTGATACCTGAACATTTTGAGAAACCATTTTTTAGACCCCACTGACTTGCTCCCCAAAAAACAAAAAGCTAAGCCCTGTTCTATTGGGTATAAGTATTGTTGCACTGCACAAGAATTGCATTTCATTTATTTAGGGTATTTCCTTATATTAAAAAGCTTTTTTATGTTGAAATTCAGGATGTCATGGTGATCTTTTCCCCCTTCAGACGAAGAGAATTTTTTGGTATCAGTTTTTCATTTTCTGTATTATAGTTGGCATTTGGTTCATTTTGATTCATTTTTCTCAGCCTTTTGTTGACCAGATTCCTTTAGGCTTGGATCTTTTCCACTTCACTCTTCTTTTTTTAATATTTGGGAATTGTGTTTTTAGTTAAGGCAATCTTTAAGGCAAATAAAGATTTTGATGAGCAAATAGCTTCCTTACTAGATCATAAGATGCCATATTTAGGTTTTCTTTCTTTCTTTCTTTCTTTCTTTCTTTCTTTCTTTCTTTCTTTCTTTCTTTCTTTCTTTCTTTCTTTCTTTCTTTCTTTCTTTCTTTCTTTCTTTCTTTGCTATCAAGTCACAACTGACTTATGGAAACCCTGTGGAGCTTTCAAGGCAAGAGATATGCAGAGGTAATATGCCATTGCCTGCCTCTGCACAACCCTGGGCTTCCTTAGAGGTCTCCTAACAAATAGTAACCAGGGCTGACCCAGTTTAACTCCCAAGCTCTGACAAGATCAGCTAGCCTGGGCTATCTAGCTCAGGATTTTGTGTTATACATTTAGCCATAGTCTTAATTCTATTACATGCTTGGCCAGTCCATCACCTTTACCCTCAGGTTCTTTAGCAAGGCAGTGGTCATTTTGGAGGTGTGTTTGGGGTCGCTATCATGTTGGAATACTGCCCTGTGGCCCAGTCTCCAAAGGGAGGGGATCATGCTCTGCTTCAGTATGTCACAGTACATGTTGGCATTCATGGTTCCCTCAAGGAACTGTAGCTCCCCAGTGCCGGCAGCACTCATGCAGCCCCAGACCATGACATTCCCACCATGCTTGACTGTAGGCAAGACACACTTGTCTTCGTTCTCCTCACCTGGTTGCCGCCACACACGTTTGACACCATCTGAACAAATAAGTTTATCTTGGTCTCATCGGACCACAGGACATGGTTCCAGAAATCCATGTCCTTAGTCTGCTTGTCTGCAGCAAACCGTTTGTGGGCTTGCTTATGCATCATCTTTAGAAGAGGCTTCCTTCTGGGATGACAGCCCTGCAGACCAATTTGATGCAGCATGCAGCGTATGGTCTGAGCACTGACAGGCTGACCCCCCACCTCTTCAGCCTCTGTAACAATGCTGGCAGCACTCATACATCTATTTCCCAAAGCCAACCTCTGGATATGACGCTGAGCATGGGCATTCATCTTCTTTGGTCGACCATGGTGAGGCATGTTCTGAGTGGAACCCGTCCTGTTAAACCGCTGTATGGTCTTGGCCACCATGCTGCAGCTCAGTTTCAGGGTCTTGGCAATCTTCTTATAGCCTAGGCCATCTTTATGTAGAGCAACAATTCATTTTTTCAGATCCTCAGAGAGTTCATTGCCATGAGGTGCCATGTAGAACTTCCAGTGACCAGTATGAGGGAGTGAGAGCGATAACCTGCTCCCCCTTCACACCTGATACCTTGTACCACTAACGAGTCACATGACACCAGGAAGGGAAAACGGTTACTTGGGCTTCATTTGGACATTATCACTTAGGGGTGTACTCAATTTTGTTGCCAGCAGTTTAGACATTAATGGCTGTGTGTTGTGTAATTTTGAGGGGACAGCACATTTACACTGTTATACAAGCTGTAGACTCACTACTTTACATTGTAGCCAAGTGCCATTTCTTCAGTGTTGTCACATGAAAAGATATACTTAAATATTTACAAAATGTGAGAGGATGTACTCACTTCTGTGACATACTGTATGTTCTATTTAAGCACTGTATCAGTTTTTCGCTTTCTGTATTAACTTTGGTATTTTGTTCCTTTCTGTTTGCTTTTCTCTCCACCTTTTGGTTAACAACTAGATTTTTTCCTGGCATATACAGACACATTAGGATAGCTTGCAGACCTAGCTACAGCCAACTATTCTACCTGACGGGGAAAAAGGGGGGAAGGGTCTCTTTAGCCACCAAGAAAACTTTGCTGCAGATCATGGGTCTTGCATGGATAAATGCCCTGTGGCATAGGAGAGAATGTAGGTGAAATGGAGTGAAAAAGCTGGCAGAATCCAATCCCTTATCTTCTTGAAGCAACTGTTACACCAGCAGTTCAGGAGCAGGCTTGGTTTCTCATAGGGATGAGTTGCCAAACCCTGAGTGTAAATCAAGGCATGCTAAGTAAGGTGAATACCCATCCAAGCCCTTTCAACTTCTACTTATAAAGGCTGATGCTTTTAATAGAGCTGAACTGTCGCCTGCATAGTGGAGCGTGGTGGGGGGGGGAGTGCTCGCACCCTTTGCAAAAAGGGTGAATTCAGCAGTCTTCAGAAGTACACAACATGTTTGAAGGCAGCCACATGCCACTAATACAGTGCAGATGTTTCCCAGCTGTTTCTCCCTGTTGCAGCCTTCTTTCTTCCCCCACGTTGATTTCATTTTTCACTCTCTCCCTCATATCCTTTAAACAATTTCTTAAATATAACCCCCCAAAAATCTTTCAAGATTTTACACCACAGTAATATCCAGCTTTTATAGGTCACTTTTCACATCTGCTGCCCAATCTACACACTTGCCAGCAAGATGGAATCTCCAGTCGTCACTAGCTAGAGCTGTGGAAACCTGGGCAAGATGGGGCCCACCTACAGAGACAAACTGGGAATAAAGACGAGGACAGAAATTTTGGGCTCAGGACCTATTTCCTGTTCCCAACAGACCTTTTCATTTTCCAGATTCTTTCCTCATCTTTTTTTTTCTTTTGGTCATCAAGCTGCAGCCAACTTATGGTAACCCCATAGGGTTTTGAAGGCAAGGGATGTTTAGAGGGAGTTTGCCATTGCCTGTCTCTATGTAACAACCCTGGCCTTCTTTGGTGGGCTCCCATCCAAGTACTAACCAGGGCTGAACCTGCTTACCTTCTGTATTTTGACAAGAGAGAGCTAGACTTGGTTATCACCAGCCCCTTAGCTAGAGGCCGCAGGGTGAGGGGACTGTGGGGGGGACTGCTAGAGGAGGTAGCCCTTCCAATTGTGCAGGAGGCTGTGTCTGCTCCGGCTGCCCTTCCAGTGTGATTTAGAGTCCACCAATCAGCTGATTTGTGGGCCCTTTAAATGGCATGGGAGGGGCAGTGGCTGCTCCTGGGTGCCCCTCCTGCACAATTGAAATCACGCAGGGGGGAAGGAGAAGGGCACCCCTGAGATGGGGGGAGGTGAGGCCCCCCCACAAAGCTGTCAGGGAGCCAGGCCCTGTGGGCCCCTGATTAGCTACAAGTTTGGTTATCACTAGGGTTCCCAGTTCTGGGTGAAGAAATAACTGGAGATGTGGTGGGTGGGGCCTGAGGAGGGTAGTGTTTGGGATAGGAGAGACTTCAATGCCATAGAGTCCAAGACTGATTCCCCACTAGCCTTGTACTGATCTCACGCTCCTCTTCTCCATGGGGCTTCCATCTTATTTTGCACAAGCTACCATGAGGCTGCAACTTGCTCCGCCTCTTTCCCACGGCAAGCAAGATCCTCTGAAAACCAGTTTCTGCTTGCTGCAGAAAAGAGGTGCTTAATGTTATTGCTACACAGAATAAATGTCAGATGTTGGAAGGAAGGATGGAAGGAAGGGAGGGAGGTGGGGGTGGGAGAGGTAAAAGAAAGCAACTTTAATTTCAAATGCATTATCCATGCCATCAGCTTGGCTTGGTTTGGAGAAGTGATTTAAAGAGAGAAATGCCTTCTCCAGTCTGGTCAATGGGTGATGGGGGCTTCAAGAGACACATGTGACTTCCGAGCCACAATTTGGCCATCCCAGTCTAGTACAACTGTATACTAGATTAACTCATGGCAGCTTCAGATCCATGGGTAAGAGATGTTCAGAGGTGGTTTGTCATTGTCTTCCTCTGCATAGCAACCCTGGTATTTCTCGGTGGGCTCCCATCCAAATACTGAACAGGGCCAGCCTTGCTTAGCTTTCAAGATCTGATGATATTGAGCTAGCTTGGGATATTCAGGTCATGGTTTCCTCATCTGTACAACAATGCAGATCTACTTCCACAAAGTCAGAAGATAAAAATAGTAGATAGGCTGCATGAACTCTACACTACAGTATCAAGCCCCAGCTAAATTCATCCAGGTTGGTCAGGTTCCCTGGAGAGGTAGCATAAATGTTTTCTAAATAAATTCTAAACAGATCACCCAGCAACCTTCCATAGCAGCCTGGGGATCTAAACAGCTAAATCCATCTGCTCCAGTTGTCCCTGTTTACTAGGATGGACAACTGTGCCCCCTCATGCAATTCCACAGGGCCTGTAAGGCAGAGATGTTCTGCCAGGCTTTTGATTGAAGACAGTGATGGCTGGTACCTTTTCCTTTTTCCCATCCACCCCTGGAAGTTTTTCCTCCCTCTCCCCCATGCTCCAGTGATCTAGACAAAGAACATAATTATCAGGACACCATTGGATTTTTGAAATGTTATAGGTTTTAATCTGTGTTTTTTTATCTGATGTACATTGCCCAGAGCCTGGTTTGGCCAGGATGGGGCAACTCAGTAAATCTAATTAACAGCAACAACATTATATTTGTATATTGTCATGGCATGCCATTTCTTTCATCCATTCCCTTGCTGGTACAGTTGATCTACTTGTTTCTTTTATAGTATATTTATTTATCTGCACCCCACTTTTTCCCCCCAAGAAGGACCCAAAGCAGCTTAAAGCAATATTCTTGCACCCTCCATTAACCGTCTCCAAGTTAAATCTAGCCATACATGCATACCAATTTGTGCACATGAACAGTAGGGCACAATGCAGTACATAGCCTGCCATTTCGCAACCATTGGATTATAAAATATATTTTGAACTGTGCTGACATATTGCCATGCTGTTTCTAATATACATTTAACCCAAACAACAAACAACTTTTAAGCAGAGGATAGACTACAGCAGTGAAAATAAATACAGCATAGAACAGAATCTTTAGCATTGTGACTGGGGAGAGGCCGTGGCTCAGTGGTAGAGTATCTGCTTGGCATGCAGAAAGTTTCAGGTTCAGTCATGGGCATTTCCATTTAAAAGTACCTGGCATGTATAAGACTTCTGCCTGAGACCCTGAAGAGCCACTGCCAGTCTGAGTAGATAATACTAAACTTGGTGGACCAAGAGTTTGATTTTGGGCAGCTTCATGGGAAGGACGCACAGGCAGTGGCCTCAGGCAGTGACCTCTGGGATGTCCTTAATTTCATCTCTGAAATGTTGGACAATGTGTAAACTGCAGGGCTTTTTTTCTGGAAAAAGAAATGCCAAAATTCTCAAGAGAGAAATGAAGGGATTCTTTGAAACAATATTTTTTTATGCACTATAGACTTTAAAGCAGTTTTCAAGCTTTAGAGATGTCACCAACTTCCTCAGTTGTTTGCAGGTCTTGTTTTTGGTGCCTAACACTGAATGATGACTTTGAAGCAACCATGTTTCAACATATTTTGTTGGATTAAAGACTGTCATGCTTTCCTGGGTGCCCCTCATGGACTGTTAGACATTTTTGGAGAGTTCTGTTTCCACAAAGAAGTTCTGGAACTCCGTTCTGGCACATTTCCCCAGAAAAAGCCCTATGTAAATAGGGTTGCCAAGTCCAATTCAAGAAATATCTGGGGACTTTGGGGGTGGAGCCAGGAGACATTGGGGCGGAGCCAGGAGCAAGGTTGTGACAACCATAATTGAACTCCAAGGGAGTTCTGGCCGTCACATTTAAAGGGACCACACATCTTTTAAATCCCTTCCCTCCATAGGAAATAATGAAAGATAGGGGCACCTTCTTTTGGGGCTCATAGAATTGGACCACCAGGTCCAATCTTTTCGAAACTTGGGGGATATTTTGGGGAGAGGTACTGGATGCTATGCTGCAAATCTGGTGCCTCAACCTCAAAAAACAGCCCCCCCAGAGCCCCAGATACCCGCGGATCAATTTTCCATTATTTCCTATGAGAATAAGTCTCCATAGGGAATTATAGAGTTCCCTCCCCTCCCCCCGTTTTCTCTCTCTCACTCACACAAACGCTTAACTGTCTCTGGTGCAAGTGGCCAGCCGTGTTGGTCTGAAGCAGTAGAACAAAGCAGGAGTCTCTGGTGCCTTCACAGCCAGGACTGGAAAGTCCAGGGGCTACACTGCTCTTTTACACACACACTCACTTGTCCAAAAGGAAAGCAAAACAAACAGAGGGGCTGCACTCTCATGAGGTCTGCTGTTGCTAACCCTTCCCCATGAAGTACTTCCTGCTCCAATTTAAAGGCACACACACATTTTAAAACTATACCTGTTTGCAGGTCCTGCCCAAGATCTAGAGGTACAGGGTGGCTGTGGGGGAGGAGCTTCCCCCGCCAGCCAGCTGGCAGGGGAAAGCCTGTAAAACCTGGAATCCCTAGCTGGGACCTGGAGATTGGGAAGCCTAAGGGGAAGGGAAGGGGCAAAGAGAAGCTGCTGTGATGGGGCTGGGTGGGAGGGGAAGGGAAGGGGCGAGGAGAAGCTGCTGCAATGGGGCTGTGTGGGAAGGGAAGGGGCGAGGAGTAGCTGCTGCGATAGGGCTGGGTGGGAAGGGAAGGGGAGAGGAGAAGCTGCTGCGATGGGGCTGGGTGGGAAAGTAAAGGGAAGGGGCGAGGAGAAGCTGCTGCAATCTGGGCTGGGTGGGAAGGGAAGGGCTGCCATTTTCCCCCCCGCTTCTGGATTTTTGGCAAGCGGGGGAGGAGGCTTCAAATCGGGAGGGGGTCCCTGCCCGGGCAGGGGATTGGGAAGCCTATATGTAAATTGTATAAATATCTGAGGGCTTTTCAACACAGAGCAAAGCCCTATCTTATCCATGGCCTTTAGAGGAAGTGCCCTGTAATTCCGTGAAGTTCCCTCAGAACCTAATGACAGCTCTGTTATGTTCAAGACAGTGCAAATTCTCATTGTCTTACCATACAAGCACAGAAGTGGGTATCATTCATCAGGAAGAGGATTCATCAGCATTCCTAGGAACCCTGACTTTTTCTCAAAGCCTGCCCTCCCCATCTTTAGAATTCATGTTTCTAGTCCCTAAGCTTGCAAAGATGGGTTCAAAACTGAACAAACAATGCTAAGTGTCAAAAGCCGGGAGTAACTAGTAGTCAGACAGTTGTGTCTGAACATGGAGGTTTCATTTAACCAACATGGCTAATAGTTCAGTAGTGGACGTGTCCTCCATGAATCTGTCTAATTCCCTAAATAAACAGCCTTTACTGCATTTTGTAGCAGTGAGTTCCGTAAATGAATTATGCACTGTGAAGTGTTTCCTTCTGCCTATCCCGAACTTACTGCCTACCAAGTTCACTGGGTGACTCCATGTTCTAGGACTATGGAAAAGGTAGGAAATGTTGGTTTACCACCAAGAAAGGGTTGTTGTGGTGGTGCTATCTGGACTTCCTACCTGTTGACTAAACATCCACCCTGTTTGTGGGCTAAAGGAGGAGCTATGGCTCAATAATAAGTTTAAAAAATAACAACCCTGCTTTGCATGCAGAAGGGAAACGGAGTCAGTCTCCTCCCTCTCTAGCAAAGGTTTCCAGATTGCAGGGGTAGTGAAATTACCTTGAGTGTGCTAACATATCAATATATCTAAGACCCAACAGGACCACATCTGTGGAAACTTAAATCTGGAGATTGCAGACATGGAGTGGCAAGGCAGATCTTTCTGCAAACCTGAGAAAAGCCCCAGAAATCTGAGAGTGAGAGAGAGAGAGATGTATTCATTGACAGACAGACAGACAGATAGATGATAGATAGATATTAGAGAGAGAAAGATTAACCCCCCAAAATAACAGAAGCAGAGCTTGTAGCTTTAAAAAGCTAAGATAAAGGTAGATTGGATGGCAGGTGGAAAGGAGAGGAAGAAGCAGGAAAAGGGGAGAGAAAGGCTATGGGTGCTTTCAGGAAACAAAAAGAGGATATTGTGGGGGAAAGGAAAATGAAGATTCCCCCTGTAAATCCTTGCAGGTTCCTCACTACTTGAGAAAAATGAGAGGGCAGCTTTCAAGGCAGAAGGTGGTGTACCTGCACCACTGCAATTTTACTGCTTGGCGGTTGCCTGAGACCAGTCATGGGGAGGCAGAGAGTTCACAGGTGGCCATCTCACATGAATAGAACATGCTTGCCTAATGAACCTTTTGCTATGATATTTCCTGCATCCCTAGGGGTAAGATAAAAAGGAAGGGGGGTGGACAGGAAGGAAGAAGCTTGGTGGCACTTTTTAGTTTTAAAGAGAACCATGAAGTCTAAAGAAGGAAGGAATCAGGTTCAAACAAATTCTCTTTCCATAGGGTCCTACCACTTGCCCATCTTCTCTTTACTGCAAGTGACCAACATTCATTAGGTACAGTACAGCTTTCCCCAATGTGGAGGTGGCAATAGAAAGAACTTTACTTTTTAATGAATGGTCCTCACAGAGCACTCCAAGGTGCAAATACCCTGCTGGTAACATGTTGTCTCTGAGCCTACACAGAGTTCCCATCTTTCCAAACTGAAAGGACATATGCAGTGCCCATATACCTAGATTCAGAAAGGGAAAGCATTAGTCACAGAGAGCGCAACTTTTGATTGAACCAGCCAAAGCATAAACACTTCCCATTTTTCTAATCAGCCCCTGGGAATACTAGTAGTTGTACTGGCATGGAAAGCCAAATATTGCTTGTAACTCGGATGACTTTTAGAAGCAAAGTGGGATGGGGCAGGCAATAAAAACAGGCAGGCTAATTTGTCTTGGGTTTAGTTGTACAGGCTTGTCTTGGTGTTTGAACGCCAGTGAGGTGGGAGGGAAAAGCACAGTTTGGGGAGGTCAGAGATATCTGGGTTCCCAGAACATGCTGCTGCATCATTCTCTTGAGCAGTTCCATCCAGACCTGGCTACAGGGGTGTCCACCTCGCCTAGTAATTACAAGGGTCATGTGAAGGACTGAAGGTGGAGCACACGGAGGTGATTTAATCGGGTGGAATTTTCCATTCTGACATCACCAGACTTGGTGGCTGCTGTGGGGTGGGTGTGAAAAGAGCTGATGTCTCAGGTCAGCCACAAATATAGAAGCGCAGCTTTGGGTGGGGCTCAGAGGTTCACTGAGTTGAGCCTCCTGCACCAGACCTAAACCCTTCTAAACAACAGCAAGTTGATCTGGCCTCTCCTTAAAAGTCCCTCAAGAAGGATATTCCATAGCCTTCACGGGCAACTTGTTCCGCTGTTCAACTGACGACAATTTAAACAATGTTCAACCTCACCCTATGCTGTTGCAATCTACCCATGTGTGCTGTTTTCTTCTTTTAAAGGGAGGGAAGGATTTTTTCTGTTTTTTTTCCCCTTCATGGTTTTTTTTAATGCATTTGAAAGATATTTGTATTGCCTTCTTTTCAGTTTTGCCTCTAAAAAGGACCGGCATCTTTAAGTATTTCATATGGCTGCACTGAATGTTCTATAAGGATTGTTCTAGCTGAAAAGATAGTGATTTCCCAAGAGTTGGGATAGAAATATTTCTTCAAATAACCTTTGTTTGTGAGGAATATTCACCTTTTTTGGACCCTATGAATATCTGGTGAAAGGACAGGGACAACAATGAGAGTGGCCTTGGCCTCTATTTGTTGTCCTTCCAGGATTATAGGGTAATGTGTGAAAGAGGATGCTGGACTAGATAGACGATTGGTATGATCCAGCAAGGCAGCTCTTATGTTCTTATGTCTCTAATTTTTGCCATAGTTTCCCCGATTTGCTGCTGTCTCAACACCGCTATCCCTATAAGTTAATAACTTCTTTCTTCTTCTAGCCTGATTTGTCACAAACATCTCCAGGGTGCCAGAAACCACGCAATGGATGAGACGACATTTTGTTACACAAGCCAGTCAAATTTGGGTATGTGTTTATGTCCATAAGGACAAAAGAAGTCAATTGCAAGTGAGGGCAATCAGTCACATGAGTGATCCCAACCAATCACAGAAGACACATTTAACAAGATGAGGTTATTATGCTGTATAGCTAATGATGTTACTGGGGACCAAGTAGGCATATTTGGTGGTTAAGAGCAAGAGAAGGCAATATAAATAAACAGGGAGGCATTTTTTGCAATCGCTGCTGAAAATTTACTGAAAACTTGAAATCTTCCACTCTTAAAAAAACATTTCTGAGAAACACCAAGTATATTTCTCTCAACCCAAGTGTTTCTAGATATAATATTTAAATCACCTTTGAGCATCTCTCTCACTATTTGTATTAGCTTCATGTGGAAAAGAAAGCAGAAGAGGGCATTAAAATGGAAATAAGCATTCTGGTAAATGAAAGTTTCAAATTCCTATTACAAAGACATGAAAAAAAATTTTTTTAAATACATTTTAAACATTGAAGCAAAATCTACTTTGTATTTAATTATGAATATTCCCTTTGCTACTCACATTTGAGCTTCCTCTTCCCACCCCCCACCCCCACTAAAAAAAAAAAAATCTTGAATTGATCTTTTCCACTTCATCCTGAACTAGTTTTCCCATTTGCTTGTCAGGGGGCAGATCTTCCACACACAGCTCCCAGAGCCCACCAGCACTCAAGGGAAGGGGCTGAAAGGGAAAAAAAGGGGGGCTGGAAATTCCATGGCTTCCTGACAACCCTATCCACCTCCTGACTCACTGACCAGCAATCCTATCTGGAATGGTAGTTCCATCTCTTAAAAACTAGATGCTGTGTGATATGCAGTATTAGCTACTTGGTAACGAAAATAACAGACTATGGACCATTGCATACTTAATAGTGAAGTACTTTACTTATATGAAGGCACTTTGATATAAAATTTAAAGTCAACAAGCAGGGGTCCTCAAGGATTTGCAGGAAGGATTTCCTTCCCATTTATCTTCACTTGCCCTCCTCCCCCCCCCCCCCCCCGCTCCCAGGCAGCCTTCACAGGTTCTTTTCCCCTTGTTTCCTTCTCTCCCTCTGACAACCTTTTCCCCTTCAATCCATTATACTTTCTTCTTCCCTTCACTCCCATCTCACCTCAGCAATCGAAATGAAACTGCAGCAACCATTTTGTATTACCTAGGCAACCCAAAATGGCTGCCAAAGGAATCTGACAAAATCTTGACATTTTAAAGTGTTTAAATTTTCTTTTATCCTCTCTCTATTTTTTCTCTCACACTTTGGAGTTCCCATTGATTTAAAGAAACCTCTTTCTGTGACTACTCATTTTGATTCACACTCTGAGGCCAGGTTCAGAATCAGATATATGGATTGTGGAGGCAAAAGACACACAATATGGTGAATTTTCAAAACATGTGTTTCTCTCATTCTCTGTCCCTTCTTTTATATACATACCCTGAGCAAGACCATTTACTTATCAACCAAATGTCCAGAAGCAGAGGCTGGTAGTTACTGATAGACCACAGATGAAACAGGAAATAAACGTTCATGAAGCAAAAGAATATTCATAATTGTAAGATTTATATATTTTATCAGAACATCTATATCCTGCCTTTCCTCTTGGTTGACCAAATTGCTACAGATGGCCTCGGTGAATTGCCTTGTTGATATTCAGGATGGTGACTCCTAGATTTAGGAACGAGCTTCCAACAACTGTTATGATGTGCCTTTCTCTGATAATAAATACATTGCCTAATCTATCATGCCAAATTTGACTTTAAAAAGGCAGATAATTTTTCTTCGCATAAAGCAGCATAAAACTTTACACAAAATAAACCTTTACGCAACATGAAGGCCCAGATTAATCTTTATGAGGTTATTTATTTGTTTACTTACTTTATGCTATGTCTTTCTCAACAATGGGAACCAACTCATGCCATTCCCTCCTCCTCCATTTTACCGTCACAACCATCCTGTGAGGTAGATTGTGCTGAAAGCATGTGAGTGGCCCAAGGTAACCCAGCCAAGTCCCCCCCCCCCAAGCCACCAGTAGGGGATGGGTGGGTAGGGTTGCCAGAGATTTGGAGATGGAATCCAAGGAGGACAGGTTGGAAATGATCCATTGAACTAGAACTGTTTGTTGGGCTAGCAGCTCCAGCCCCTCCCAAGGACTGGTGGCTTGTCTGTCATTAGGAGACATGAAACCAGGCATCTCTTGCTCAGTCTCTGGGGTGATTTGATAGGTGAGGAATTTGCCCTCCTCAGCAACAGCCTCCAAGCACTCGAACCTGTTTCGCAATGGTATTGCAGGAAAAAAATGATCCAATTTAGATTGTTTGAATGACGGTTGAGAAACCTCTTCTTCAAAAGGATATGTCCTTTTCAATCCCATTGTTGACAAACAGCCAAAGCACAAACCACAAAATTATCTTTGTAGTCTGGAGATAAGGTGTAATTCTGGGAGCTCCTCAGGCTCCACATGGAAGCTGACATCCCTATCACCCAGCAACTTCCTTTGCAGAGCAGGGATTCAAATTTGGGTCTCTCATACAGTCTGACACTGTAAATACTACACCACACTAGGGTCGCAAATCCCCAGGTGGGCACAGGGGATCCCATGGTTTGGAGGCCCTCCCCCCACTTCAGGGGCATCAGAAAGTGGGGGGGGGGGAAATGTCTGCTGGTCACTCCATAATTATTTATGATTCCCATAGGGCATAATGGAGAATTGATCTGTGGGTATCTGGGGCTCTGGGGGGCTATTTTTTGAGATAGAGGCACCAAATTTGCAACATAGAATCTGGTTTCACTCATCAAAACACCCTCCAAGTTTCAAAAAGATTGGGCTAGGGTGTTCAGTTCTCTGCGCCCCAAAATAAGGTAACCCCTATCCATTATTTCCAATGGAGGGAAGGCATGTGTGGTCCCTTAAATTTGATGGCCAGAACTCCTTTTGGAGTTCAATTATGCTTGTCACAACCTTGGTCCTGGCTCCACCCCCCAAGTCTCCTGGCTTCACCCCCAAAGTCCCCAGATATTTCTTGAATTGGACCTGGCAACCCTACACCACAATGGTCCTTGATCTTGTACAATTCAATGCATTTAATTTAGATTTCATTTTAATTCAAGCTAACTTAAAAAGAGGAGCTGACTCTAGATAAAACTTTTAAAAAATAATTTATTTTTATGCATTCCCCCAGAGGAGCTTTTGTGCTGAGCAATGTGGAATTAATTTTCAATGTTTTGGATGCCGTGCTATTGCAGACCCTCAAAATCCAGGGCTCACATGGCTGACTGAGATTCAAAAAAATCAATCCACTACAATATTGCAGTCCTAAAGTAGCAAGCTACGGCATAAATTATTGTGCTCTGGGGCCATCCTTCCTGAACTATGACAAAAATGTGTGAGCCAGAGGCTAAAAAACTGTGAGCTAGCTCACACTAGCTCAGCTTAGAGGGAACAGTGTATGTAACTCATCTGCAGTTAGAGGGCGTGCACTGCTGTGTCCCCTATGCCACATTTCCACATGAAAATGCCCCCGGAGGGCTGCTTCATGCCCCAGGAGAGAGAAAAAGATGCCCACATTATGCCTGTCTTTTTTTTCTCCCTAGGTCTTGAAGCTCCTGGGGTGGGGTGGGGGCATTTCTGGTGGAGAAAATAGTGCAAGGAGATATTGAACCCCTTTCCCCAGCAGCATTGCCCTGATCCATATAACTCCTCCAAGCATTTTCAAGTCCATTAGCACCTAGAGACCAAGAAGAATTTTGGAGTAAAAGCTTTTGAGAGTTCAAACTCCATTGGTCAGATACTTCATCCAAACAGTTGCTGCTTTATGTAGCTCAATTGCATGTCTAGTGATCCAAACACAGCTCTCCAACATCACATACAACCTGGAGCCTAACTATAAGATATGCTGGGAGGTGTGTTTCTGATTCACTAACCAACTGTAAAGGTAAAAGTAAAGGTAGTCCCCTGTGCAAGCACCAGTCATTTTTGACTCTGGGGTGACGTTGCTTTCACAACGTTTTCACGGCAGACTTTTTAATGGGGTGGTTTGCCATTGCCTTCCCCAGTCATCTACACTTTCCCCCCAGCAAGCTGGGTACTCATTTTACCAACCTTGGAAGGATGGAAGGCTGAGTCAACCTGGAGCCGGCTACCTGAACCAGCTTCTGCTGGGATCAAACTCAGGTCGTGAGCAGAGGGATCCGACTGCAGTACTGCAGCTTTACCACTCTGCACCAAGGGGCTCTTTGTGCAGGGGTTCAAATTAGGGTTGCCAGCCTTGAGACGGGGCTTGGAAATCTCTTGGAATTGCAGCTGATCTCCAGACAATACAGATGAGTTCCCCTGGAGAAAGGGACTACTTTGGAGGGCAGGCTTTATGGCATTATACCTTTATTTATTTGTTTGTTTGTTTTAGAGGTATATGCCGCCCACTCCGTAAGTGGACTCTGGGAAGCTAACAGTCATAGTAAAATAATGTAAATGCAATTATAAAAGATAAAACACATATAAACAATTTAAAACTACATTATTAAGTGCTATAAAAAGATTTCATAACAAAGGCGACTTCTTCATATCTCAGCTCTCTGTTCCTTATATTTCTCTATTAGTGGTCTTGCAGATTATATTGTTCAGTGACATAACAGTGGCAGCCTCCTCCCACATTAGTCGTAGGCCTGACGGAAATGTTCAGTTTTACAAGTCCTGTGGAACTGGGAGAGGTCCCGCAGGGCTCTCATGGCCTCTGGGAGACCATTCCATAACATCGGTGCTTCCACTGAGAAGGCCCCTGGCTCGTGCAGAGTTTAATCTGGCCTCCCTTGGTCCGGGGATGGATAACAGATTTTGCCTTCCTGAATGCAGTGCTCCTTTATGACAGTGTTGGCCAAGTCGAGTGGACCAGAATCTCCAGGAATTTCCCAACCTGGAATTAGCAATCTGAGGTCCACTTCAGATTGGGACTGTGGCTGAAATGGAGAAGGGGACTTTTAAACCTGCCACAGAGGTCACTTTCTGAACCCAAAATGGCCCTTGAGAAAATACTCATGTACTGATACATATGTATTTTCACAAGAAGGCAAACACTCCTCCAAGGGTGATCTTTATTAGGAAAATAGCACTCTCCCCTTGCAGGAAATGGCTGCTGGGAGGGGTAGAGGGCAGACTCTATGGCATACCATAGAGCTGAGAAGAAACTGAAGAGTTTATAGCAGGGGTGGGGAACAGTGGCTCTCCAGATTTTTTTTGCCTACAACTCCCATCAGCCCCAGCCATTGGCCATGCTGGCTGGGGCTGATGGGAGTTGTAGGCAAAAAACATCTGGAGAGCCACTGTTCCCCACCCCTGGTCTATAGTATACCATAGAAGAAACTGACAAATCTGTGATGCACCATAGAGCCTAGGAGAAACTGAAGTCCTAGTGATGTTACACCCCACTGACATCCTTCCCCAAATTCTGCCCTCCATATGCACCTCCCCAAATCTCCAGTAACATTCCCATCCTCTGACATCTCTCTAACTCACCTTATCATGGTGTCATTTAATCCCCCCCTTTAAAAAAGTTCCAGTGCTTCCATTATAAAAAGACATTGAGTTGGATCCTGCCAAGCATTTCCACTGAAGGAAGACGGAGAGTTTTGCTGACTTGCCCCTCCTACTGCAGACATTCAACTGGCATTTATGCTTTTGGGGGGAATGTCCCCCCCCCTGCCAGAAATAGAATTTTGGAGAACACTTTATGCTGCAGCAAGTGTGCACTCTGGTGATATCCATCTTTGTGTCAGTGGAACTGTTTGGCAGGATCCAAACCATAAAGCTGCCTTGGTAAGATTTCTTTGATTGCAGCTTTCAACCCAAAGCTGTCCCACAAGCATCAAGGCAGGACATTGGATTAGATCTCCTGCCCAAAACTGTGAAACTTTATACTTTGAGCTAGTGCTCTACATTAAAAAGGAGGAAGGATAAAATTCAGCACCAAAATGGGTCAAAATCTGCACACCCGCCCACCCACCCACCCACAAAAGTGAATTTGTGTGTGTGACCTGATGCATGAGGCCTGAGCTGCTCATGAAATGTGTGATGCAGAACTGGCTTATTTGCTTCTAGCAGATGAGCAGAACATTAGCTGAACCGGTGGGTATCTGAGCACTCCTAGTTTGATGGTTTGATGGATTCCCAACCTGGATAGCCCAGGCTAGCCTGATCTTGTTAGACCTCTGAAACTAAGCAGGTCAGCATGGCAAGTAGTTGGATGGGAGACCTCCAAGGAATACTAGGGTCATGACACAGAGGCAGGCAATGGCAAACCATCTCTGAATGTCTCTTGGCTCGAAAACAGTCCAGGGTGGCTGTAAGTCAGCTGTGACTTAATGGCAACAACAACAACAAAGTCTGATGATTAAATTGAAGCAGGCAGACAAGCAATGGTTGACAGGAATAAAAAATATTTGGGCTGAATCAGGATGGTTTTGCATAGGCCCTTTGTGTCTTTCAGCCAAACTCTGTTTGGAATAAACACCAAGGGTCTGTTGAAAACAGAGAAAAGAACGCCATATCTCTTGCATCACCAGGTAAAGATGGTTTTGTCTGGGAAGGCATTCCTTGGCAACTGAACAACTGGCTTTATTAAACACTGCTGCTGTTGTGCGGATGCTTTTAATTTATGTTGTTGTTGGGCCTGGTGGGTGTTGATTTTACGACACTGGTTTAATGCACTGATTGTTTTGCATTGTGATGATAGTGTTTTTATGATGTTTTATGGATTTTATGGTTTGTACATGGCTCCAGGTGCCATTTTTTTGGCAGAGAACACAATGCGTAGATTTTAATAAAGAAATAAAATAAATATTCCCAGGATGCCAAACTTTGCATCCAGTATCAAAATCTGCTCTCTGCGCACCACAATGCAAAAGGGGGTGAATTTATACACAATGCTGACAGATTCCTGGCCCAGCCTGCCTTTGAAAGACACCAGGGAAGGAAGTGGTACATTATCCTGCAATCTAAGGATGCATTTTACACAGTTGCCAAAGAGCATTACAGGTTTATCTGCACTTGTGTTGCTAGTTGGCTGGGGAATCACAGGTTCAACTAGGGCAGTGCATGCTCAGTTTCCCTCTATGATCCAGACTCAGGATCTGCATGCACGAAGCCAATTGAAAACAGATCTTGGTGATCAGCTGACTGAGAGGGGAAGCAAGAGACCCCTCCCACCCCTTCCCTCCTGACTGACAGGATGTCAGGACCAACCAGCTCCCTTCACCTTTCAGAGAGAACCTTCATGCAAGAGGAATGGAATCCAAACAAACTCTCAGGGCTTTTTTTGTAGCAGGAACTCCTTTGCATATTAGGCCACACACCCCTGATGTAGCCAATCCTCCAAGAGCTTACAGAGCTCTTAGTACAGGGCCTACTGTAAGCTCCAGGAGGATTGGCTACATCACGTGTGTCCTAATATGTAAATGAGTTCCTGCTACAGAAAAAAAAAAGCCATGCTCCAATCTATGCTAGAGTCAGCAGGACTCAATACCTTCTGCTGGGGATGCTGAAAAAATAGCTGTGGAAGACACCCACCCTTGGACACTTCTGAATTCAGGAACTCCAATATATACACCTTGGCCCATGGTTCAGCTTCTGATATTGAGATCTAGCCACCCACACAATGACCCCTGGGTTCCAAGAACAACATTAGCGGAGAACCTTGAAAGAAGAAGGCGGGAAATGCCCTGGTAACATGATGGCCTCTCTCCACCAAGCTTTGCTCATCAACAGAAGATCCTTAGTACTTCCAGAATCAGGGCCCCCACTAATCCACCAGGAAGAGTATCAGCCTTGGTATACTCAACCACATGCCCTGTCTCCACCCCGCTTCATTGCTGCCTGCAAGCTGCTGATGCTGTACTTCTGGTGCCCAGATTCATGTCCCTTGTCCCTTGCTGCTCCAACAACTGTGTGCCAGAACACCTTAGCTACCTTTTTTCTGTTGGACAGCTCCCCTGTCTAGTTCACTAGCCCACTTGGTCTTGTGTTGGTAGAAGTAGAAAGTGGGATCTTAGAGATAAAAATAAATAATGACCCATGGATGCAGCCCCATGCAATCCATTGGATTGGAGTGAGGATCTCCTTTCAGTCTTGGTGAAGGGCACTAGAAATATTGGCAGTGGGAAATGGAAGGTATCTGTAGAATGAGTCAGCAAGGAACCAACACAGAATGTGCAAGATGGAAGGATCAGAAATGCAAAGAATATTAAATCTCCCTGTAAACACTTTCTAACACCAGGAATAAGTGGCTAAGTGAAGAGGAGCAACATCATACTGAACAATTTACCTTCAATTTGAGATGATGCTTACTTTTGACCAACTCTCTTCTGGATTTGACTGTGAATGGTCTGCTAATACCAGATGAAAGGACTTGCAGAGCAGAGCAGAGCAAAGGATTTCTTGGGTTCTTGGAAGCTGATTTATGTATCTGGGTTTCCTTATGTCTTCTTATTTTATTTGAAGCTTCCCCCCAATTGCAAGAAATAATGTGTGAAGACCAACCTAATGATGACGCTGTCTCTATATACCTACTAGCAATCTCATTCATAGCATGTTATCATGCAGGCCATATCCCCATTCAGTGTTCCTGTGGCATTGTGCTGTTTTAATCAAACCTTTATCTTAAGCTGCTCTGAAGTTCTGCCTGAGATTGTAGAGTCCCACCACACAGTTCAAAGTTACTCAATCAACTGGAGCCTTAGAGAACCTCGTACAGAAAGTCATAACAGAGATGTTTTACAGCTCCATGTCCAGGAAAATACAGGACAGCACAAAATAAGATAGACTAGAATGGCTCCAAATGTGGCAGAAGAAAACTGTCCTCAGCTTCAGAATGTGCTCCTTATTTCAGTCAGATGATCCAAACATACTTGCTTGTGGTGGTATAATTCCATCTCCTCGTCTGGAAAAACAAAGGTTCATTCCAACACCTTTGACCAAGGAAGCTTTCCCAAAAATATTCACTTCACAAGGAGTTATGTTCTTTGGCTTGCTCTCAAGGGGGCACAGCCCTCCCCATTCTCCTCTGCCCTTTTGACATGTCTTACAAAGAGGGGGAGATGAAAAAAAAAGTGCAATATTTCATCTCCGATCTTCTACTTTGCAGCCAAGAAAGACAAAACGGTCATCCTTGTGCCTAGGCCAAGCGTACAGAACATTATAAAATCATTTCAACCTTTTAAAAAGTTTGTTTTTATAAGTCATTGTGGGTTCTTCAGGCTCAATTCCCCCCGTTCCTTTTTAAAGAACCGCAAAAAGAGCCTCGCAACTGAAGAGAAAAGGATAGCCATTATTGTTTTCCAACACAAATTCCCTTTCTCCTTACACAACATGTTAAGGAGCAGCCACATACCTCTAGAATTATACCATGTGACATGACAATTAGAGACTGGTGCTGGTGGTAATTAACTCCCCAAACTAGCCTGCACTACTACAGGCCTTGTTTATTCAAGCCTGTACAGAAAAAAAAAATGAAGAGTAACATTGCTCAAGCAACTAAGGATTTGGCTCATACTGTTCACCACCAGGCTGGCTTGGGAAATCTCTCTTCGCCCTGGATGCATCAGGGTGTTCACCCATTATCCCTGTGCTATATCAATCTGCACTTTTCCTGCCAATTCTAGTTTAGCACCGAACTGGTTATTATGGGTTGGTCTCAGTTATTTTCTGAGCGCATCAAGCAATGTGGAGCAGGTTTTTTAAAAAAGGAAATCAAATTCCTGCTTAGCCTCTTATGGTCACTAGCAGATCCCATATTATTCAGATATTTGCACGTGTCCACAAAACATGAGTCCTACTGGATCAGATCAGTCGTCCATCTAGTCTGGCACCCTATTTCACACAGCAGCCAACCAATTGCCATGGGAAGTAGGCTTGCCAATCCCCAGATCTTTGAGCCATTTCTGAGCTGGTGCCTGTTTGAAGTTAGTTGAGACTATATGTCCTGTGATGAAACATTGTGAGATTACTTTAGTGTTATATGGAAGAGGTTGTTGATACTGATGAACTGTGAAGCTGTATGAATTGTGGTTCATGGATTATTTGATCTGAAGGAATATGGAGTAGAGCTTTCCATTGCTTGAAGATTTCTCGAAACAGGAGCCACAAGTCGACTCCCTGTACTTTGGTGCTCTACTATCTTCCATGAATGCACTCTTTGAGAGTTTTGTCTATGTCTCTATGTATTTGTGTATTCTTACCATTATCACATTATTGTATTGCTATATAGTCTTAGTAATTGTTGTTCACTATAACCATTTGCGGTTTTGTGTTTATTCATTTACCAGTGACCTCTCTGTGTTGTAAATAATCTTCAGGTCCCAGTGGGGGTTCTCCTGCTTTCCCAGGCTCCTTCCTGCCCCCAGTCAGCTGACCAGTGGGAGGAAGCTCCGCCCTCACAGCTACCATGTACCTTTCCCCTTCAGAACACTAGGAGAAAACTTGCAAAGGCTTCCTTTTTGAATGGTGTGTCTGTGTCTCTAAGGCTGAATGGGGGTGGGGTGAGCAGGCAGAACAACGTGGCTGCTCCCTGTAGCTGCAAAAGAAGCCCAGACCCTCTGTTTGTTGTACAAGCTTTTCAGAGGTCATTTGAATAGTAAAGGGTAAACTTGAACCTTTGGTTTTCCTGTGTTATTGGAAGTTCAGCAACTTGTGAGTAAATTGCCTCAGTGAGACCACACAAGTGTGGAATTGCAAACTGTTTTATTTTTGTTTCTGTGTATGTGTGTGTGTGTGAGAGAGAATATATATATATATATACACATATACATATACGATTTGCAGCTGCTTGGGTGAGGAAATGAAGACTGTATTCAGGGGAACTGCACTGCTGTGTTTTTATTTATTTATTTTAGGAAAAGTCTCCTGGCTCCACCCCCAAAGTCTCCCAGCCCCAAAGTCCCCAGATATTATGTGAGTTAGACTGGGCAACCCTAATGGGGAGACAATAAATGGGGTGAAGAGGCCAAGGTCCTCTTCTGATGTATAATTTGATTTATTAGATTTGTATCCCACTCTACCCTGTGTCCAGGCTCAGAGCGGATAGCATCATCGATAAAAACATCTGGCAAGTCAGTATTAACATTTCTAATATATAAATACAATAAAATAACCAAATAATATAAAATAAAATACATAGCATCATAAATCAATACATAATTAAAAGATTATGTATTGGTATATAAAAAGGTCACTTTCAGGAGAGTGATGTATAATCTGTCTGATCTGAAAGGAGAGGGGAGAAAGGGGGAAAAGAGGAGGATGCCTATCAGAGATGGAACCTAGGTTTGGTAATCACCAGTTGGGGGCAGGGGATCCCCCAGTTTGGAGACCCTCCTCCTGCTTCAGGATTATCAGAAAGTGTGGGGGAAAATGTCTGCTGGGCACTCCATTATACTCTATGGAGACATTCCCATAGGGTATAATGAAGAATTGATCTTTGGGTATCTGTGACTTTGGGGGGGGGGTGCTTTTTTGAGGTAAAGGCACCAGATTTTCAGCATAGCATCCACTGCCTCTCCTCAAAACACCCTCTCAAGTTTGAAAACATTGGACCAGGCTCAATTCTATGAGCCCCCAAAGAAGGTGCCCCTATCTTCTACTATTTCCAAAACTAGAGGGAAGGCATTTAAAAGGAATGTGGTCCCTTTAAATGTGATGACCAAAACTCTCTTCGGAGTTCAATCATGCTTGTTCCTGGCTCCACCTTGCTCCTGGCTCCACCCTCAATGCCCCTAGATATTTCTTGCATCAGACCTGGCAACCCTAAACCTATCACTGTCCCTCAACAACTCTGTTTTACAGGCCCTGTTTACATCTTAGCGCTGAGCTTCAGAGGTTTACTGCCTCTGAATAAGGAAGTTCCCCTAAGTATCCTGTAGCCATCGATGAATTTTTCCTCTTTGAATATGTCTAACCCTTTTAAAAGCCAGGTATGCTTATAGCCATCACTATATCCACTGGCAGCAAATTCCACAATGGAATTACTTGTTGAGTAAATACGGTAAGTATTTTCTTTTGTTTGTCCTGTATTTATTGCCCATCAACTCAGTACCCTCTGGTCTGTTATTATGAGAGAGGGAGAAATAACTCTAGGGTTACCAAGTCTCCCCTAGCCACTAGTGGACAGTGGTGGGGGGATAGGGTTGCCAAATCCAGGTTGAGAAGCTGCTAGAGATTTTGGAGTGGAGTCTGGGGAGAACAGGGACCTCAGTGGGGTATAGTGCCATATAGAGCATCTTCCGAAGCAGCCATTTTATCCAGGGAAAGTAATCTCTGCAGTCTGGAGATGAGCTAGAATTCCGGGGAATCCCCAGGTCCCACTTGGAGGCTGGCATCCCTAAGCTCCCTGTATCCTAACATGGATAGCTCAGGCTAGCCCAGTCTCTCCAGATCTCAGAAGCTAAGTAGGGTTGGCCCTGGCTGGTATTTGGTGGGTTGACCATCAAGGAATACTATGGTTGTGCAGAGCCAGGCAACAGCAAACCACCTCTGAGAGTCTCTTGCCTTGAAACCCCTCTGGGGTTACCATAAGTCAGCTGTGACTAGTCAACAAAAAAATCCATTTTCTCCGCCACTCTCTACACTGTTCTATCATGTCTCCCTTCAGCCATCATTTTTCTAAATGAAACAGGCTCTTCAGCCTTTCCCTATAGGAAAGGTGCTCCAACTCCTTGATCTTTTCATAGTAAAAGCCTGCTCTGTGGAGGCCAAGCTACCTTATAATGCTTCTCCAGTTTCTATTAATAGGACAGCAGAAGGCAAATGACCAAGCCCTGTCTGCACCAGAGGTTCATGCCCAGTTGCTCTGTGGGGGCTGGGACAAACACTCTTGGCAACCACAGCAAAGGGAAAAAAATAGTTCAGATACATGAGTGGGCCACAGCACTCCCACAATTCATTATTCTGTCCCTTGTGTGGATTGGCTTGTTCAGTGCTGGTGTCTGTTATAAAGGAAATGTCATGTCCTTCCTCCTTCAAATGTGAGATGTATTTTCCCCTTTTTGACATTTTTTAATAGCTTAGCTAAGTGGGATTTGGATTTCAGTGTTCTATCTTCAGTGGGAGTAATGTAACCAGGGCTACTTTTTATTTAATTTTTAAAGAAAAAGCCCAGCAGGAGCTCATTTGCATATTAGGCCACACCCCTGACATCACCATTGTTTCACACAGGGCTTTTTTGTAGATAATCCTGAGTCATTTGCATATTATGCCACATTCCCTGATGCCAAGTCAGCCAGAACTGTATTCCTGTGTGTTCCCGCTCAAAAAAAGCCCTGAGTGTGAAAATCTTGAACTATACTTCATGGCTGCCATTTTGAGGAAAACTTGTCCAAATGTGCAGACTTTTATCATAGTCTATATGCCGTGGGCTGCCTGAATAACCATATTTCAGATTTATGCTAACAGCTTCAACACCCATGTGAGTCAAGGAGAAAGTAAATGACTGGTGCCCACATGTTTGAATATGTATTTGTTTGTGTATACATATACAGGCAGGAAAGGACTCATTAGCCAGATGGATAGAGGAGGCGTTAAAATAGATGTTTTAACTACACTCTAATATCCCAGTAGACAAACTATTTGCTTTTTCAGTTTATTCTCTTTCATTCCCACACTGCATAAAAGCCTTCTGTGTATGTTATTATGGACATGATCGACAGAGTTATAGCTGGCACTGTAAAAAAAGTAATTACAAATTATGAAGAACGAATACGGTTGTTACAACATTTGAATGAGGTGCCCCAGTGATGTGTCTTGCAAAGATTTAAAGCCTGGTTCTTTATTTTCTCCATCCGTCCATCCATCCTTGTTAATATGTACATAAAAGGTAAAGCACCAGCATATGCTATTAAAATGCCCCTGGCAAATGAGACCTGCCACACTGACATCGTGGCCTACTGGAGCTCAGAGTGTGAGATAACATAGTATTGTTTTAACTGGCTGCAGGCAAGTGAATGCAAGCTTAAATGGATTCTCAGTCTTTTACAATATTTATATCGAGAAGAGATGCTTCTCCATGCAATACTTTAGGAACTATTTAATGATCCTAACAATTAGGGGTGCTTGATTACTCAGCTCTCCAGCTGTTTGCTAGTGGCAAACAGGGAGCCAATGGTTTGAAAATCAGTTGGGCAGTTTGTGAACAGTTGGGACCTGTTTGTCAGGTTCAAGTATTCAAAAGTACAGTGCCATGCCAAGCATTCAGTGGTGCTGCAGGCATGTACATTCTCAGAAAGCCTGACAGCAGTCCTATTTACACACACACACCCCCCCCCCAACAGGCTGGTTGTTGCTGCCTGCTGCTCAACAAGGAGGAGGAGGAGGAGACTGGATTTATAACCTGTCCTTCACTTGGAGTCTCAGAGCGGCTTACAATCTCTTTTCCCTTTCCTTCCCCACAACCAACACCCTGTGAGGTAGGTGGGGCTGAGAGAGCTCTTTCAAGAACTGCTTTTGAGAGAACAGCTCCTTCAAGAAATGTGGCTTACCCAAGGTCACTCAGCAGGTCCATGTGGAGGAGTGGGAATCAAACCTGGTTCTCCCAGGTTAGATGGGTTCTGTGTTCCTAACCACTACACCAAACTGGCTCTAGCATAAAGAATCAGTCAGCTGTTGGTTATAAATGCTCATTTTAAAAAAAGTTTTACCATTTAGTGTTTATTTACAGCTGTATAGCATGGAAGCTAAGCAAGGTTGGACCTGGTTAGTATTTGGATGGGAGACCACCAAAGGAGACCAGGGTTGCTATGCAGAGACATGCAATGGCAAACCACCTCTGAACATCTCTTGTCTTGCAAACCCCTTGAGGGGTCTCCATAAGTCAGCTGTGACTTGATGGCAAACCATTATGGTGATGGTAGTGGTGGTGGTTGTTCATGCATCCACATTGTTACACAGCCTTGTAAGAAGAATAGTTCCTTACTCACAGCATTTAATGGCCTGACCCAACCATCGACCACCCTGCTGAGTGGAACTGATCTTGCCTACAGTACAGATGCAAAAGCCCCCATGAGGGTAGAAAATGAAACTCCAGACTGCAATTGTTCCTTTTGATTTTGTAGAAGAACACACAAAGACATCTAAGCAGAGACCCATTCTAGGCAATGGTCACCTGGAATAATTCTCCCTGAACTAATAAAAAGAGCAAGACTCTAGAAAAAGACACAGTTCCCTGGTATAGATTCTGAAACAAGGCCACATGTACATCTTCAGAGGCAGAAAATTCTATCCGTCACATTTTTTATCACTATCTCTCCTCTAAGGAGCTTGAGGTACATGGTTCTCATCTCCCACATTTTACCATCATCACAACCCAGCAATGTAGATTCAGCTGAAAGACAAGAGGGTCTGAACTGAGGTCACCTAATAGACTTCATTGCAGACTAGTGATTTGGACCTGGCTTTCCCAAGTGGTAGTCTAACACTATCTTAACTATTACAACATGCTGGGAAAAGGAGGAAAGTAAGAAGCTGATTAGATCCCATTCAAACATTGCTTGGTTGCAATGCCTGCTGTTACATACAGTTTTCAGTTTCCATTTTCCTTTGCTGCCTTCAACTTTTTCATCTCTCTGAATGGCAAAGAGACATGGCAGGCAGGGAGGGGAGAGAATGACTCATCAAACACATGCCTGACAGGGATCTTGTCCAAGCAAAACACTTAGCCTGTATTCATGCCAAAAAGAGCATTCCTACATACAGCAAGCATTTCCCCCAAATGCTAGGGTTGCCAGCTCTGGGTTGGGAAATACCTGGAAATTTTTGGGGTGGAGCCTGAGAAGAGAGGGGTTTAGAGATAGGAGGGGCTTCAATAGGCCATAATGCCGTAGAGTCTGCCTTCCAAAGCAGCCATTTTCTCGAGGTGAACTGATATCTGTCTCCTGGAGATCAGTTGTAAACCCATGAAATCTCCAGCCAATAACTGGAGGTGGGGAACCCTAAATTGCATTAACCTGGCATTTAGGAGCCCTTTCTCCACAGGGCATCTTTGCCAGTTATTCTGTGATATAAGGGTTTTCTATGTATTAGGCAGGCAGAAGCAGTTTTACTAAGGGGCAATAAAAGCTGAGACCCATTTTGTGCTGTATCCCATCAGTAGCTAAATAAAATGTCTATGTATATCCTTATTATGTATTTACACGATCGTAAACTTGAATTTTGCCCTGATGGGGTACTTTCATACAATGTTCTGAATGATCCTTCCTGACAACAAATACAAGTGTGTTCACAGTTTTAAATGTGATGTCTTCATTATAGGATTCTAGAAATCAGTCCATTATATATGGGTCTATGTACATGACTATGAGCAAAAGCCTATATGGATAGGTAACGGAGAAGGAATCTCAGATTTTGAATTTTGCAGAAGGGAATCCACAGTTGGCATTTGAAAAGCCACTGAAGCCTGCAAAATATTTTGCAAAATATTAAGGTTTCAGTTTTAGTCGCAGTGCTCTTTGAGCAAAGGAAAGGTGGTTTCTCCCTGTCTGATATTGCACTTCTGCCAGACAGCACAACCTCAACCCTGGAAGCAACAGGCCTCTTTTTGGTCTTTATGTCTGGCCAATCTACAGTAATCCTATTCATTGTATGTGTTTTATTGCTCTATAAAAAGGTGGAGACCTTTCCAGTTCAGCTTGTCAAAGAGGGGAGGGCGGGGGGTTAGAATCCTATTGAGATTAATGGATAGAACAGAAAATAAAAGCAATGAAAGCTCCAGTGTGAAAGGTATGAGTTTAGGTAAACAGCTGTGCCCTCTGAAACCCAAGATGTTCTTACTACTGCACAACACTCCCTTTTCAAAGCCAAAGTGGGAGAAGAGAAGAGAGAGATCAGGAGACCTGGCACCTTAGAAGAAATCGAAGCCTAACCTTACTGCTGGAAATAGAAGCCATGTGCCAGTTCACACATGGATATGAATTGTGTGGGAACTGATTCCATTGAAAAGCAGTGTGGCAATTCAGACAGCTAGAAACCTCCCCCCCCCCCCATGCTGTTATCAGTCACATGAACTATTAGCTCCACATGGGTGTACACATGCAGCTGTATGAGCTGTGCATTTGTAAAGGTAAAAGGTAAAGGTAACCCACTGCACAAGCACCAGTAATTTCCGACTCTGGAGTGATGTTGCTTTCACAACGTTTTCATGGCAGACTTTTTTACAGGGTGGTTGGCCATTGCCTTCCCCAGTCCCTGAAAAAACAGGTTTACATTGCAGCATGGCAGATTGCAGGTTTTCCCTGCACAAAATGACGGCATGGAGCAGTAGCTTGCTCACGAGAGAAACAGAAGCCTGGTGTGGAGCAAGGTTAGTGCGGAATCAGCCTCTGTTTTTAAATCCGATAGCCCATTCAAACTGCCCCCAAACTCCTATACACAAAACATAAGTACCAAGCCCTTTTCTTTTCCAAATTGTGAGACCCAACCAAGAGCTGCAAACCAGACTCTGGGTAGGGTTAACTGCTAGGATTCTATTGTTATACTTAACAAATACCTTTCTGCACCATATACAGCCATGCAACAATGATTGCTTAAATGAATGGAGCCTACCCTGTTTATATAATGACAGTATACGATGAGCTGCAATCCCATTTCATTTATTTATTTATTTATTTACTATAGACTCTGGGCAACTAACAGTCATGATAAAAACAAATCAAATTACAATTATAAAAGAATAAAAATATATATAAACAATTTAAAACTAAATTATTAGGTGCTATAAGAAGATTTCATAACTAAGGCGGTTTCCCATATCTCAGTTCTCTGTTCCGTTATTACTCTGTTAGCGGTCTTACATATTATATTCTTCAATGACATAACAGTGGCAGCCTCCTCCCATGTTACTTGTTGTGGGCCTGTCAAAAAAGTTAAGTTTTGCAGGCCCTGTGGAACTGGGAGAGGTCCCACAGGGCTCTCATGGCCTCTGGGAGAGCATTCCATAACACCGGTGCTGCCACTGAGAAGGCCCTAGCTCGTGTTGAGCTTAGTCTGGCCTCCCTTGATCCAGGGATGGATAACAGATTTTGCCTTTCTGAACACAGTGCTCTCTGGGGTATGTATGGGGAAAGGCAGTCCCTTAGATAGGCATGTCCTCAGCCACATAGAGCTTTGAAGGTCAATACCAACACTTTGAAACGGATTTGGTACACAATAGACATCCAGTGCAGTTCTTTTAGCACCGGTTGAATGTGCTCCCATCGGGGGAGCCCCATTAACAACCGTGTCGCAGCATTCTGAACTAGCTGCAGTTTCCGAGTCAGAGTCAAAGGTAGCCCCATGTACAGGGCACTACAGTAGCCTATTCTTGAGGTGACCATAGCATGGATCACCATTGCTAAGTCACGGTGCTCCAAGAGAGGGGCCAACTGCCGTACCCACCACAGATGGAAAAACGCAGACTTAGCAGTGGCAGCTACCTGAGCCTCCATAGTCAAAGAGGACTCCAGGAGCACTCCGAGGCTCCTGACTTTAGGGGTTGGTATATTTCAAATCAGAGATATAATCTAATTCTGAATACAGCAATTAGGAATTGTGAAGTTATTGTATGGTGGAAAACTAAGGCTGCCAACCTCCAGGTTGTGGTTGGAGATCTTATGAGATCACAACTAATCTTTGGGCAACAAAGATCAGTTCCCCTGGAGAAATGTCCACTTTTGAAGGTGGATGCTCTATGGCAGGGGTGGCCAACAGTAGCTTTCCAGATGTTTTTTGCCTACAGCTCCCATCAGCCCCAACCATTGGTCATACTGGCTGGGGCTGATGGGAGTTGTAGGCAAAAAACATCTGGAGAGCTACTGTTGGCCACCCCTGCTCTATGGGATTATACCCCATTGAAGTCCCTCCCTTCCTCAAACCCTGCTCTCCTTAGGCTCCAGGGGTTTCCCAACCCAGAGCTGGCAACATTATGAACCATGTTAGATTTTGCAGTTGTGCTACATAGAAAAGAAATTCATGCAGGAAAAATATTTTTGGAGAGCTGATTTTCTAACATCAACTATGAGGCCAGACTGTATCTGTAGCTGGCTGGGGGATCTTATTCATGCTTTTTGAATTTTTCAGAACACTAAAAAAAACCTCACTAAGAGCATAAAGAGACCGAAGGGGCTCCATAAACACATCTCTAAAGACTTGATTCCTTTAGGAATTGGAAGGAGGGCCTTATAACCAAGGATGAATTTAAACAAATCACTAGTGCTTGTAGAGAAAAAGTTAGGAAAGCTAAAGCTCAGTATGAGCTTAGGCTGGCCAAAGATGCTAAAAACAACAAAAAAGGGTTCTTTTCTTATGTTCAGAGAAAGAAAAAGAGCAAGGACATGGTGGGCAAGGAAGTGAAATTGTAACGGGTAATGAAAAGAGGGCGGAACTGCTCAATTCCTACTTTTCCTCAGTCTTCTCTTCTGAGGGAAACGGTGCTCAACATGGCAAAAACAGAACATATAAGGAGGGTATGAAGTTCCAACCTATGATCAGCTTAGGGGTAGTACATAAACACCTAGTTTCTTTAAATGAAACTAAGTCTTCAGGGCCAGATGAATTGCATCCAAGGGTTCTAAAAGAGCTTGCAGATCACAAGATGTAATTTCTGAGCCTCTGGCTATTATTTTTGAGAATTCTTGGAGAACAGAAGAGGTGCCAGAAGATTGAAGGTGTGCGAATGTTGTCCCCATCTTCAAGAAGGGGAAAAAAATGATCCGGGTAACTACCGACCCGTCAGCTTGATGTCTATACCTGGAAAAGTTTTAGAACAAATCATCAAACAGTCGGTCCTGGAACATTTAGAAAGAATGAATGTGATTACTAAGAGCCAGCATGGGTTTCTCAAGAACAAGTCATGTCAGACTAATCTCTTTTTTTGAGAAAGTGTCTACCTTGCTGGATCAGGGGAATACTGGAGACATCGTTTATCTTGATTTCAGTAAGGCTTTTGATAAGGTTCCCCATACTAACCTTGTTGACAAGTTGGTAAAATGTGAATTGGATTCTGTTATCATTAGGTGGATCTGTAACTGGTTGACAGATCGCACCCAAAGAGTGCTTGTGAATGGTTCCTCATCCTCTTGGAGAGGAGTGACAAGTGGAGTGCCTCAAGGATCTGTCCTGGGACCTGTATTGTTCAACATCTTTATCAATTATTTGGATGAAGGAATAGAGGGAACGCTTATTAAATTTGCAGATGATACTAAATTGGGAGGGGCTGCAATCACAGAGGAAGACAGAAACAGAATACAGGATGACCTTGACAGGCTGGAAAACTGGACTAAAATCAATAAAATGAATTTTAACGGGGATAAATTTAAAGTTCTGCATTTAGGTAGGAAAAATGCAATGCATGGTTATAGGATAGGAGAGACTTGTCTTAGCAGTAGTATGTGTGAAAAGGATCTAGGGGTCTTAGTGGATCATACGCTGAACATGAGTCAACAGTGTGATGCGGTGGCTAAAAAGGCAAATGCAATTTTGGCCTGTATCAACGGAAGTATAGTGTCCAGATCACGTGATGTGATGGTATTGCTTTACTCTGCTCTGGTAAGTCCTCACCTGGAGTATTGTGTTCAGTTTTGGGCACCACATTTTAAGAAGGTTATAGACAAACTAGAACGAATCCAAAAGAGGGCGATGAAGATGGTGAGGGGTCTGGAGACCAAGTCCTATGAGGAAAGATTGAAAGAGCTGGGGATGTTTAGCCTGAAGAGGAGATGGCTGAGAGGTGATATGATCACCATCTTCAAATACTTGAAGGGCTGTCATATAAAGGATGGTGTGGAATTATTTTCTGTGACCCCAGAAGGTAGGACCAGTACCAATGGGTTGAAATTAAATCAAAAGAGTTTCCAACTCAACATCAGGAAGAACTTCCTGACTGTTAGAGCGATTCCTCAGTGGAACAGGCTTCCCCGGGAGGTGGTGGGCTCTCCTTCCTTGGAGGTTTTTAAACAGTGGTTAGATGGCCATCTGACAGCAATGAAGATCCTGTGAATTTAGGGGGAGGTGTTTGTGAGTTTCCTGCATTGTGTAGAGTGTTGGACTAGATGACCTTAGAGGTCCCTTCCAACTCTATGATTCACTAGATTTTTCTAATTAGTTGAGTGTTGTTGGGTTTTTTTTAAAAAAAGAAACATTTATTTACAGAGTGGACCAGAGTTTCTCTCTCTCCCATTCACTCACTGGATAACTTGCTTCTGTGGTTAAAAATCCATATGAAATTTATAAAGAAAGCAATTTATTTTTAAAAAGTTAGGGGGGGGAAAGAATGTTTCACACACTGTGAGTTCTTTGAAGCATCTTTTATGGCTAAGAGAAGTTACATGAATATAGTTTTGTGGCTATATTTATTGCTGTATTTTAGTTCTTTTAATTTATATTTATTATATTTTTAAGCTTTGTTTGTTATGTCTTAAATGCTGAATGTTTATCATTAAGTAGGAAATCATGCAAAACTGACATGGAGATCACCCACATAAAGTTCTTGCATTGATCTGGAAGAAGAGGAGGAGGAGATTGGATTTATACCCTGCCCTTCAGTGGGAGTCTCAGTGCAGTTTACATTCTCCTTTTCCTCCCCCCCCCCCACAACAGACACCATGTGCAGTTGGTGGGGCTGAGAGAGCTCTGAGAGAACTTCTCTTGAGAGAACAGCTCTGAGAGAATTGTGACTTGCTCAAGGTCACTCAGCAGCTGCATGTGAAGGAGTGGGGAATCAAATTCAGTTCTCCCAAATTAGAGACCACTGCTCTTAACCACTACACAAAACTGGTTTCACAGCCATTCCTACAATGAAGTCTTTTCTATCACAGGAAATCTGTAACATGTGAAACAAACTTCTAAGTATAAAAATAAAAGAGCCTGAGACCTGGCAAGCACATTTACCCTCTACTTCCTGTGCTCTTCAGTGCTTGCAAACAGAACCATCTTCAGAAACAGAATATCCCACAAAAAGCCTATCTTCTCAGCCTGGGAATGGTACCAGGACAATCTGTTGCCTCCTCTGCCGGTCTAACCACTAAACCACACTTCCACATTTGTGTGGGGGGGAGAAATTTACTTCTTCTGGGCAGCTGCCTGGGCTTGGAGGCCTGTTCTAATAAGAGCGAAGGAAGCGGCTCACTGTAGCCATTAATAGGCCAGGGTTCTTGTATTAGTCAGGTTGACTGGCATTGATAACTCTGCCGTGTACCGATTTCTGGTTTTATTGCTCATTGTAACTCATGCCGGAGGAAAGGAGACAGAGAACAGTGTATCAATAATGTACGGAGATATGGCCTGTGCCAATTGTTCAGTGCTCTTCACAAAAGAACATCATTTTCTCAGCCCTACGGGCAGGCTGGCTTCCACCCAGGCACCTGGATATCTTTATCTTAATATGCATAACTACTGATACGATTATTGGTCATAAAAATTTCCAGCCCTTTGTTAGAGGAGGGAGGGCTGGAGAGAGCATGTACATGTAATAGACTCAGCTTCCAGCAAGTGAGTCAGGGCTCCCTTTTAGCCAATTTGCTGCATTTATGGCTCACTGTTGGTTCGGCTGCATGGCCCTTTGTTCATGCAACATGCAAAGCAGAACAAACAGACCAGAATCAGATATGGTTTTGGGGGGCTTGTTACTTGGTCTTTAATGTCAGATCAGTTATCTTGTCCTTTTCAAGCCCCTAACCTGGATAGCCCAGGCTAGCCCAATCTCACCAGATATCGGAAGCTAAGCAAAGTCAGCTCTGGCTATTATTTGGAGGGAAAGTCTCTTGCCTTGAAAACTCTATGGGGTCACTAGAACAATAATTTAATGGGCTTTTCTGAGATGGACCAAGATGTAGGAGAAGCTTAATGACCCCACAAGTACCAGGCAGGAAGGGCTAATGAGTTAGGTGAATAAATGTTGTTTAATTAAGGTAAGTGGGTGCAGGAGCATAGCTGGGTGTTGATGGGATTAGTCCAAGAGTGAGTCATTAGGTTTTGGGAGACTTGTTTTCCAAAATTATGCATCTCTCTGGGGCATGGAGGGGGCAGTTGACAGCTTCTCTTACACACCGTTTAAACTACTTGCCCAGGTTTGTTCCCGACTGTCATCCATTTTGTGTCCTTTTTGGGCAGCCAGTATCTTCCACAAGATCTTGGGAGTGATTTTAGGAAGCATTGCAATGAATTGGAGCCCCCTAAATTGGGAAACCCCTGACCGGACCAGGGGACTGGTGACCATAATATCTGAACCAACCAAGCCTTAGACTAGGGGTCCCCAACATGGTGCTCATTGGTGCCATAGAATCCCCTGACATAGGGTTGCCAGTCCCCAGGTGGGGGCAGGGGATCCCCCAGTTTGGAGGTCCTCCCCCCATTTCAGAGTCATCAGAAAGTGGGGGAGAGGGAAATGTCTGCTGTATAATGGAGAATTGATCTGAAAGTATCTGAGGCTCTGAAGGAGTTTTGAGGTAGAAGCACCATAGCATCCAGGGCATCTCCCCAAAATACCTTTTAAGTTTCAAAAGGATTGGACCAGGGGGTGCAATTCTATGAGTTCCAATAAATGGTGCCCCTATCCTTCATTATTTCCAGTGGAGGGAAAGCATTTAGAAGGTGTGCGGGCCCTTTGAATGTGATGGCCAGAACTTCCTTTGCTACAGCTTTGTCACAACTTTGCACCTGGCTCCACCCCCAACATTTCCTGGCTCCAACCCCAAAGTCTCGTGGCTCGACCACCAAAGTCCCCAGATATTTCTTGAATTGGATTTGGCAACCCTACCTTGACACCTTTGCTGGTGTCTGCCAAGTTTTTAAAGGAATTGGCAGGGCCAGGTAGGGCATAGCCTGGCAAGGCTTCTGATTGGCCACTGGAGATCTGATTGTGTAAATTATTTAAAATATCGTTTCGGCAGCAGGTGCCACCACAACACAAGGATTTGTACTGTATTACTGAACTTAAGTTGTGGCAATCATTTTGTGGCTGGTTCCACCTCCTGAGGCAACCATTTTGTGGAAGCCATTTTGTTGCTGTGCTCACCATGCCATGTCAGAATTCCAAACATTTCTGCAGGCTCAAAAAGGCTGGGGACCCCTGGCTTAGAGCGCAATCTGGGGGAAGCTGGGAACTCCAACAGCAGAACATATTTATGGAAACTTAATATTTAGGTAGGTAGATAGTTCAAGTAGATAAATACAGGGCTTTCTTTGCACAGGAATGCAGTTCCAGCTGGCTTGGTGTCAGGGGGTGTGGCCTAATATGCAAACAAGTTCCCACTGTGCTTTTCCTACAAAAAGCCCTGTGTGAAACAATGGTGACATCATTGGCCTAATACTCAAATGAGTTTCTGCTGGGGGGTTTTTCTACAAAAAAAGCCCTGGATAAATAGATATTGGCATTATTTTCTGTATACCGGAGAATATGTCTCGTTCCTTTTCTGCTGTGTCCAGAAACAAACTAATGCTTTTACACTGTATCCTCACCATTACTCTCCAGGTCAACAGAATGAAAGTAAATCCATTTTAATTTCATTACAGACTTAGTGAAGAAGTTGTGTGTCCATGGAGGCAGGAGAAGCTTGGTTTCAAATATCCATTTTCCTGGCAGTGGAAATAACAGCCCCTGGAGACCACTTTAAAACCAGCCAGGTGGTACCCCTAGCTGGGAAGCAGGAGGATGATTTCGGCAGCGGTTTCCCTGAATATGAGGGGTGGAGTGGCTCAAGTTGCCAGATGGCCTTTATCTTAAATTCCCTCTTTCTAAAATAGATGATCGCTGCTTCAAAGCAGTACAGAGAGATGGGATGGCTCAGCACCGTCTAGAAATTATTTCAGCCTGCCACACCCTGGTCCCAGTCATCCTCTACATAGGACAGCGACTATTTCTAAGTGAAGTTGAAAGCCTGTGGGGTTGTGTTTCATTTATCCATGGCACTTCATAAAAGCTGCCCTGACCTGAAGGGCCCAGGCTAGCCTGATTTCATCAGGTCTCAAAGCCAAGCAGAGACGCCCCAAAGAAGGGCATGCTTCAGGATATGCAGAAGCAGGCAATGGCAAACCACCTCTGAACATCTGTCTTGAAAACTATGCAGGGTTGCTATGCAGAGGGAGGCAATAGCAAACCACCTCTGAACATCTGTCTTGAAAACCATGCAGGGTTGCTATGCAGAGGGAGGCAATGGCAAACTACTGCTGAACATCTGTCTTGAAAACCATGCAGGGTTGCTATGCAGAGGGAGGCAATGGCAAACTACTGCTGAACATCTGTCTTGAAAACCATGCAGGGTTGCTATGCAGAGGGAGGCAATGGCAAACTACCACTGAACATCTGTCTTGAAAACTATGCAGGGTTGCTTTGCAGAGGCAGGCAATGGGAAACCACCTCTGAACATTTCTTGTCTTGAAAACTATGTAGGGTTGGTATGCAGAAGCTAGCAATGGCAAACTACCTCTGAACATCTCTTGTCTTGAAAACTTTACAGAGTCACCATAAGTTGGCTGTGGCTTGAAGGCACTTTTCACTACCATCCTGCACAAAAGCTATTGTATCTCCAGGTGAAGACAGGCTTCAAGTGAAAATAAGTCCTTCAGTAGGAATCTCCAGCTTTGTAGAGCCTGTGAGCATCACTGGAATGCTGAGAACAGTTAGTGGTTGCCATGGTGGGAGAGGGATGCAGCTGAGTTCACAATGGCCACCATGGAGGCTGGAGTCAATCATAAAATGATAGACGGGTCCAAGCCAAGTCTTTTCCTATGATGGAGGCAGCTGTTTTTTTAACAAGTTCTCCCTGCAGACCCCAAAATGATGCCTCCTGGCCATCTCTGGAGCTTCTCTTGCTACACTGAAATGGTGGAGAACAAGATTGGCTCTTTGCTTTGAGGAAGAAGGAAGTAGGTATCAGGAAATACATTGGTGGACACCATTGCACCCATGGACACCACAGTGGGGAATCAGTGGCTTACAGTGTATTTTGTAATCAAGAAACCCTGATTTCTTCCTGCCTTCTTTGAAATGGCAGACCGTCATACCAGCAGATCAGCCATTGGTTTGGCTGGCAGTCATGCCCGTCCCATACTTCAGGCAGACCATCTGCCAGTTTGGTGTAGTGGTAAAGTGTGTGGACTGTAATCTGGGAGTACTAGATTTGATTCACCACTCTTCCACGTGCACCTGATGAGTGACCTTGGGTCAATCACAGCTCTCTCAGACCTGTTTTCTAAAGAGCAGTTCTCTCAGAGCTCTCATCCCAACCTACTCCACAGGATATCTGTTGTGAGAAGGGGAAGGAAACTGTAAGCCGCTCTGAGACTCTGAGCAGTGGGATATAAATCCAATCTCCTCCTCTGCCACTTCTTCCTCTTCTCTTTTTACTTCTTAAAAATGCTTGCATTATTGTTCATGCATTTATCCATTCACTTGGAAAGGACATGTGCTTCAGAGTTTTGGTGAGGAACAGGGTAACATTTTGGGGGAAAGCCAGTCAGCACTTCGAACCATTAGCTGTGGCTGCAGCCTTGCAGGACTGGTCAGTTTAGAGTCCAGCTTTGAAATAATTTCAACTAGAACTACTGAGAGCCCCCCTCCAGGACCACCAACAACGTGGGCTCTGGGGTCCCACTTGCACCATCCAGACCCAGTCAACCCAGACTTTGTATGAATAAAAACCCTATGACTTGCTGTCGGTATGAATAGGCAAATAATTGGCTGTCTCTGTGTATCATTCCTTTCCTTTAACTTCTTCCAAGGACTGCAGACACAGGCTTCTTCCATTTCTCTTCCTCACAACAATCCTGTGCGGTAGGTTAGTCTAAAAGAGAGTGACTTGCCAAGCGTTGCACATCCCTTTAGTAAAGGGACTCATTGAGCTTATAGCCACATTCAGGGTTGCCAGCTGTGGGTTGGAAATACCTGGGGATTTGGTGGGGTGGAGCATAGGGAGGAGAGAGACCTCAACAGGATAGAGTCCACCCTCCAAAGCAGCCATTTTCTCCAGCGGAACTGATCTCTGTAGTCTGGAGATCAACCATAATCAGGGGTGGAATTCTAGTAGGAACTCCTTTGCCACACACCCCTGATGTAGCCAATCCTCCAAAAGCTTACAAAAAAGAGCCTTGTGAGCTCTTGGAGGATTGGCTACATCCTCCAAAAGGGGTGTGGCCTAATATGCAAAGGTGCTCCTGCTAGAATTCCTCCCCTGATCGTAATACTAGAAGATCGCCAGGATCTACGTGGAGGTTGTCCAGCCTAGCCACACGCCAGAAGAACCTTACCTAGCTTATTAGGGCCCATAAAAAACTAGGGCCCCCAGATTTATATCTCCCCCACCTTAGCTCCTTCTCTGCCCCCCCCCGCCCCGCAGTCCATACATGCTTTTACTTTTGGTTGTCATCTGTAAAGGGCTGTTGTTAATCTGATGCCAGTGCATAAAGAATGGAAACTATTCTGTTCTACAGTTAGAGCAAGCGCTCTTATGAACAGCTCTGCTAGATCAGGTCAAAGGTCCATCTCGCCTAGTAATCTGTTTCCAGCAGCTGCCTGCCTCTGGGTAGTTAACAAGCAGGAAGTGAATGTAAGAGCCTTCCCGCTCCCTTATGATCATCTCCAGCATCTGATCCACCAAAGTAGGCTGACATGAACAAGGAGGTTCCAATTAAATTATTATGGCTAATAATCGCTGAGAAATCTCTCTCTCTTATGTCTCTGTCTAATCCTTTCTCTGCTGAATTTTACCTAAAGGCCATCAGCACATCTTCTGGCAGCAAGTCCTGTGAGTTAATTACGGGTTGTGTGAAGGAGCACTCTCTTTTGTCTGCCTTGAACAACTGCCAGTCAATTTCAATGGTGACCTCAAGTCCTGGTATGCACGGTGGGAAAATCAGTACCACACCCATTCAGTGGATGCAGGTTGAGAACAAGCCAAATGGCTACCTCCCAAGTAGTCGTAGAATTACATGTAACCTCTGGCAGAGACCCTCCCCCAACATCCTGGGAGGTAATTCCACTTTCCAACAGGAGCCCCTTTGTCCAATGCAAGGTCTTCAAATACTAAGTGTGTGAGTCATTTGCATCTTGAGTCATACAGCCTCATAATTGACTAGGAGGGCTGAAGGGGGATATCTGCAGCCTGTCCAAGTGTTTGTCTTACTGTGCTATGCTGCGCACCCTATTTCTGGTGACTGGTGAACACTAATGGACCTTTTCTGCTTGAACCAGGACACTATGAATTCCACCCAGGGCAGATGCCAGGGTTTTTGGTGCCCTAGGCCAGGCCCACCCCCAACTTCCCCACTGCCAGCAACCTTTCTCCCCCGTCCCCCATGGCTGGCAAAGCCAGGTCATGGCCCTGCTGCTCCCTGTCTGAAATGTCCAAGAATTTCAAGACCATGCATGGGGTGTGTGGGAACATCCCTTCTTGGAAGCATCCAAAAGGAGTCTTGCAAGAGGAAGTTGCATGGAGGAGAACTTTCCCCAAGCCATGCTGTTCTCCTGCTTGAGGCTCCTCCATGGCTGCAGTGCCAATCCAAGCTAGTTCTGATTTGCAGTGCCGCCAGCATTCCTCTTCCCCCACTGACCTCATCCAGGGATCTGCCAAGGGGTTGTCTCTTACCTGCCCATGGGAGGATCAGAGCCACAGCCAGCATGAGGTGGAACAGCAGATGCTGCTGCTGTGTGAGTGCCCGGTCTCCGGGCATCAGTTCCTTGCAGCACCCTCTTCATTCCATCCACACATTACTTTCACAGGCATGGCAGATCATGTGAGCCTCTCCAAGGTGCCTCTTGCACTCTCTACCTGTTCCACCTGAGGTCAGACGGGGCGCCACTCAGCCCCTTCCCCACTGCTGCCCATGCACAGCACTTCCCAGCAGAAGCACAGACCCAGGAAGCGGAGATGTGGACAGTGGCGAGTGTAGTGGAAGTGGAAAAGGGGCACTGGGGGCAGTGAGGCATGTGCAGGGATGGGAAGGGGGCACCCGCCGCTCACCCCTGTGACCAGGTGGCACCCTAGCCGGCCACCTACCTAGCCTACTGGGTAGTGCCAGCACTGATTTCACCACAAATCTGTTCAACAGTTGAACCTACTGTGTCAATCAGACATGTGCTGATTACTCAGTCTGTTCAGTCTAGGCCGAACAGCTGTGAATGCCTGCTAAGCAAGTCAGCATTATTTTTCTTTTTGCAGAACTGTGCATGCACAAAGACACTGTCGTTTCAAACTGATTTGCAACCATTATTACCAAGGACCACTATGACAAATACAAAAGAGTAGGATTTTATTTAAACACAGCATTTATTTATGACTGATTTATATGATTTATGATGAATTTAATTGTCTATTTAAATGATTTTTCTGGTGAGTGGAGCAGTTATGCAGCAAGGATGGGGGTTATAGAACAGGCTGTGAGAGAATGCACATACACAAAAAGCCAGTTTCACTGTACCTCGTGGTTAGAAAGGAACACAGTGAAGTAACCTGCGCTGCCCTGGATGGCCCAAGCATATTCAGTCTTGTCAGATTTTGTAAGCTAAGCAGGATCAGTTCTTGGAAGGGAGACCACCAAGGAAGACTCTGCAGAGGAAAGCAATGGCAAACCATCTCTGCTTCTCCTTTGCCTTGAAAACTCCTTGCTGGGGTCAATGTAAGTCAGCTACAACTTGACAGCACTTTACACACACACACTACCTGTGCTGGGGAATTTTCTTAAAAGATACTTCCAATGCACCCTCCCCTTTTTTTATTCTCTGAGAATAAACATTTTTATTCGCTGAGGGGCCAAGGGAGTTTCTCCGGCCCCTCAGCATTCAGTCGGAGGCTCAAGGACAGCGCAAGCGGAGAGGGGGCGCCCGCCCTCTGCCCCTGTTGGGAGCTGGCACCCTAGGCAATTGCCTAGGTCACCTACTCCCATGCATGAGCTCTGTCAACAAGCTGGCTTCCTAAGCACATACAGGGTCCATCCTTTATAGGAAAATACCAAACAAGGAGGACAGACTCCAGTAACTCAAAGGACAGTCTAAATCCCATTTTCAGACATATTTCACTCCACTCCCTGTTTACAGAACATTTCAAATTCCTGGGAAGAGCAAAAAGGAGAAACAATCCTTCTACAACTTGAAAGCGAGATCAGAGAGTTGCCACACTGCAACCATGAAATAGTTGCCTAAAATTCAGGGGGGTTAATTAAGTGATCTTGGGCATGGGTAAGAGAAAGAAGCAGGGGTGGAATTCTAGCAGGAGCTCCTTTGCATATTAGGCCACACACCCCTGATGTAGCCAGTCCTCCAAGAGCTTACAAAAAAGAGCCTTGTAAGCTCTTGGAGGACTGGCTACATCAGGGGTGTGTGGCGTAATATGCAAAGGAGCTCCTGCTAGAATTCCACCCCTGGAAAGAACAGAAACATCATAAAATAGTAAAAACATAATCAATCCATCTTGTCCTCAATAGTAAAAACTGTGAGGATTTTGGATCCTTACTTAGTGTTTTAATAACAAACCATATTTATCTTAACACCTGTCCTGATCTGAATGGTCCAAGCTAGCCCAGTCTCAGAAGCCAAGCAGGGTCTGCTCTGGTCAATATTTGGATGGGAGACCACCAAGGAAGTCCAGGGTCACTACCCAGAGGCATGCACTGGCAAACCACCTCTGAACATCTCTTGCCTTGAAAATCCTGTGGGATCACCGTAAATCAACTTGGACTTGACAACACTTTCCACCACTAACCTGCTGAAAGTCTCAAATGGAGCAATGAACACTCAAGCTGATCATTAAGAAATCGTTTTCATACTTACCAACAAGAGACTGGACATAAGCTGAACTGATGAGTTTTGAGCACCCCTGGAATGAAGCTGGGCTGTCCGTCTCTATAGGCTATTCCCTGCCATGCTCAAAGTGTTTGTGTGGATTGTGCTGTTGAATCTGAACTGCCTGCTGCATTAGGTTTGGTTAAAAATGGCAGGGAGGCAATAATCAGGGAGGGGGATCAATCACCCATCAATTTGGCTTATATCCTGCTTGCAAGTAGTTCGCAGGAGTTGAATGTTTGCCACACTGTTCATCTGCATTTACACAGCTTGACTATAACTGGTTACAGAAACAAGACAGGCACAGTTACTGCTTTGTTGCAGCTGCCAGCCCTCTCTGCTGTGTCTGCCTCCTCAACCTCCAATTTAAAGGTAGGATCTTGGAAGCAGAAGAAGAAAAAAGTTTGACATTTTTGGAATTTACTATTTTGGTTCTCTGTCTGCCTTAGGACAGCATTAGTCACTGTTTGTCAATAAGTCATAAACTTAGGTGACAAATCTTGTGGTCAGATCTTGCAATAAGATGCCAGATCCTGCAGGGGTGAAAATCAGTCAATATCTCTAAAGTCAGCCTTATAAAGGATGCAGCTGATTTCATTGACACGTGCAAAGCAGGAGAATTGCAAAGTGATTCTGTACCCAACAACTAGGTCATTTGAATGATCTGGTGGTGGCTGCTTCCATATGGAGATGATTCTCTGTGTAGCTGTCATCGCTGATGTGAATTGATAAGCATTTACAGCGGCAACAGTGCACCCACATAGCACTAGGCTTTCCTGTATTTTCACTGGTTCAGCCCCAAGTGGCCACTGCCACCTACAAAAGTCTTTTTAAAAATCTGGAATTGCTATATCACTATTGGTTATAACATAATAACAATCTATTGTCATAATCTATAAGTTTTCAGTTTTAAAAATCTCTAGCTGCACCTTTCCCCTTATAACTCCATAATAAAAAAAATACTGGGGATTTACCTTCAAAAGTGAAAGGTGGGAACTCACGGAGTATGGGAATAGATTGGTTTAGCTTTATTGTACCATACAGATCTAGCAATTAGTGATACACGGTATCAAAAGATTATTTGACTGTAATCTTTCCAAAAAGATCATGCCAAACCCGGTATGTGAAAGATTACCACGAATCGGGGCTGGGGGAGGCAAAAGCCGGACATATGGATGCTTCTGAAAATAGCACTGCTGTCAGGAATCCAAGGCAGAGCAAAACATCCAAGTAGAAAGAGCCTGTGTTGACCTAGAGAGATATTTGCCTTCTTTTCCAGTGACTGGCAAGACTGAGATTAATAACTGTGCAGGTGCAAAAATGACTGCAAGCTGCTATTTGTTGACAAGGCCCTACCTCGCCATGACTCAGTAAGGCTAGCAGTGCCCATGCAGATACAAAGCTGCTTGGCACCATTTCAGGGTGATCAACAGTGTGGTGACCCAGTATGGGAGCCTGATTTGCATTTAAATGGTATGTTTGATTAAGGTAAATTAGCTGGTATCAAAGCTGTTTGTATCAAAGGTTTCAGCATCCCATCCAAGTACTGACCAAGGATGACACTGTTTAGTTTCTGAGATCTAATGACACCAGGTTAGCTTGGGCCATCCAGGTCAGGGTGTTGATTGCCTCAGCCTCATGAAAGGCTGCATTGTATGCAGTGCCTTTGACTGGGAGTGTGTAGGGTAGAAAGTGGTTTGGTAGAACAGCCTCTGCTTTGCATGCAGAAGGTCCCAGGTTCAATCCCCAGCTGAAAAAGTTCCAGCCAGTAGGTGATGTGAAAGACCTCAGTCTAAGACTCTGGAGAGCTGCTGTCAGCTTAAGTAGACAACACTGACTTTGATGGACAAAGGTCTGACTCATTACAAGGCAGCTTCATGTATGTTCTATGTTCTTTATGTTCTTATTTAGCCACTATATGTGTGTGTGTATGTGTGTATATGTATGTATGTGTGTGTGTGTGTGTGTGTGTGTGTGTATATATATATATATATATATATATATATATATATATATATATATATATATATATATATATATATATATATATATGTACACACAAACACATATATTGGCCACTGTGTGACACAGAGTGTTGGACTGGATGGGCCACTGGCCTGATCCAACATGGCTTCTCTTATGTTCTTATGCATGTATAAGGGAGGAATACCCAAGGGAGGTGGGGGCTTTTTGGCCATTTTCTCTGGCTCCTTGAGTCCTTTCTAGAGCATGTGGAGCCAAACAAAATAGGCAGACAACCCACCACCTCCCTTCACACTGGCAGAAGTGAGGTGGAAGGGAAAGTGGAAGAGCTAAGTGAACGAGCTCTTTTTAAAGGCACATTCCCCTGATGTTGGTCTGACTTCAAGTCCAGCCAAACATTCATGACCCGGCATATGTCAGGTGTATCATATAGTTTGGCCCTAAGGTGGTATGCAACACACAATGGCTTTTTCATACATGCATGTTGCCACTTGGTGTTGTTTCAACAGAGTGAAATAATTTTTCAATTTGCCTTCTGTGAAGTTTAGGCACTTAACACTCTGACCTGGATGGTCCAGGCTACAGACCACCAAAGAAGTCCAGGGTTGCTACTGGCAACGGCAAACAGTTAGTCTCTTGATCCCAAAACACTGCAGGGTCACCATAAGTCAGCCGCAACTTGACGACACTTTATATGCACAGGCTGCACTTCATAGAAGCAGCATGTATGTGGCCTAGTGTGCAAATATACACGGCACCAGGGCTTTTTTTTGAGCAGGAATGCACAGGAACACAGTTCCAGCTGTCTTCGCATCAGGGATGTGGCCTAATACACAAATGAGTTCCTGCTGCCATTTGTGAAAAATTGTCAGGGGTGTGGCCTAATATGCAAATGAGTTCCTGCTGGGTTTTTTCTACAGAAAAAAGCCCTGCATAGCAGAGCATTTACACCACAAAGTTTACTGTTTGTGCACTGTCAGTCCTGGATGGCTCCACCCACTGTAATATTCCACTGTAATTCTTTCCTTGTCACTTATTTTATTTTATTGCTTGCTTGCCACTGGTAGTAGGGTCAGCCCTGCCCAGCAGCCAGAGGAAGATTAGTACCGTTCTCAACTCACACTAGAAAATGAGGGGTGTGCCTTTGTGTTTGTGCTTTGCACACTTTCTAGAGCCAGCATGGTGTAGTGGTTAGGGTGTTGGACTAAAATCTGGGAAAGTCTGGTTCATATCCCCACAATGCCATGCCAACTCAGTGACCCTGGTCCAGTCACTTTATCTCAGCCTAACATACCTCACAGGACTGTTGGAGTGCAAATAACATGCAGGGGGGAAGAACCGTGTTGTTTTCCTCCCACTGGAGAGAAAAACAGGGTATAAATACTAAAACAAATAAATCAAATTTCCATCCAAATTTTGCCCCAAACCTTTGAGCAATCTCTGTTCAGTGGTAGAATAGACCTGGCATCTCTACTTAATCAAGTTCATTTTGCGTTTGCTTGTGAGCTACAATGTACTCACCCCACACACTCACCCTATGCCCTTTAACACTTTAACAAAGTGTAGCCATTTTCTAGATTGCTTCCTCTTTTGAGACAAACAGCAAATCTCTGAAGCCTAAATGCATAGGGTTGTTTCAGTTGGCGTCAGTCCCTTGATCTAAAATACAGCCATTCTTCAGTGGACGCACCCAGAGGGAATTCTCCATATAGTCCCAAGATGAGCATTTCAGAGCTGAGTCAGAAGCCCCCAAAACCACATCAGAATGAGCCCCTAGTTCAGTTTCTGCATTTGTCACAGCTGCAAAACAAATGAGAAAGCCGGAATGTGCATTCAGTGTAACAATGGGCCTCTACTGCATTGTCCAGAAACAGTATATATTGTTAGCCTGACATGAAAACACCTCTAGTCTTCTGCATTGGGATGGACAGCTAAAGGAGCATTTATCAGGCTAAATCTATACAGTGTAATTCATACAAAGCTAGAGTGATGCATTTTCTTTTCTTTTTTTTTCCTTTTTGAAAAAGATCAATTAAAAGCCCTGCAGTTGGAATTCGTATGTTTGCTGACAGAAGGGTATGAATCGGAATAGATTTTCTGTTTCATTGGAGAAAAATAGCAAGAGAGAGAGGAGGAGGAGAAGAAGCAGAAAATGCCAGTCGGTGAGGACGTAGACACAAAGAGCCTGACTTTGTCTGAGGTTTATGGTGCTCTTCTTAGGAAGCTGTTCTCTCTCCATCTAGTGATCATAACATGCATAGCAGGACACCAGAGGCAGATGACAAAGAAATACAGAGTACAGACACGCAGCATCAGTGAGAGACTTCAGGGCCAGATGATCCATCCAATTGTGGTAAAGCTTTTCCTAGACCTTTGAGTGGATTCAGAGGGTACGTGTCTGAATGCTCCCCGATGCAACCCCTTCTTTGTGCAAAAGCAAAAACAAAAGATCACCAATGGTGCAGTAACAGCAACAGACTGAGGCATCAGCACAGTAAACAGGTAGCAGAAAATCTGAATACGCCTGGCATTTGTGGGGTTGATAAAAATCCTCCCAGAAGCCCACTTTCACCACCTGCCGAATGAAATGGTTTGGGGACAAATTTATCACAGCTCTAGTCTCCTCTTGCATTCTCCATCAGACCATAGAGACAGTCACCAGACACTGGAGAAAATTGGAAGCAGCAGGAATGACTCATGAGGCTTCTGTTCCCCAAACCTGGTAGAAATCAGAGACAACACTCAGCCCCCCCCACCCCCCCCCCACCCCCCAGTTCTCTGCACGCCTCTGAGGATTCAAAGCCTGGAGGGACAAGTTTGGGTCAGCTTTGCAAACCAGCCTCCAGGTGGGACCTGAGGATTCCCTGGAATTAGAGTGCATCTCCAGACTACAAAGATCAGTTCCCAGGAGAAACAGATGCTTTGGAGGGTGGACTCTATGGTATTATACCCCACTGAGGTCCCTGTCTCCCCAGTTTGGTGTAGTGGTTAAGTGCATGGACTCTTATCTGGGAGAACATGGGTTTGATTCCCCACTCCTCCACTTGCACCTTCTGGAATGGCCTTGGGTCAGCCATAGCTCTGGCAGAGGTTGTTCTTGAAAGGGCAGCTGCTGTGAGAGCCCTCTCAGCCCCACCCCCCTCACAGGGTGTCTGTGGTTGGGGAGAAAGATACTGGAGATTGTGAGCTGCTCTGAGTCTGATTCAGAGAGAAGGGTGGGGTATAAATCTGTGGTCTTCTTCAGGCTCCAAATCCCCAGGTGTTCCCCACCTGGATCTAGCAACACTAATCCCTCATTCCCTGTTGGTGGCAGGCCCATAGCTACGAGGGGGCCTGTGGGGGCACAGCCTGGTGACTTTTGGGTGAGGCCTCCTGACTTGGGGGTCCCTGCCAGACCTCGGGGCCTCTGCCAGGGCTCCGGGGGCTGCTGATGGCCCCATGTGCAATTTGGTCACTTGCAGTCATGATGGAGAGGTCACCTGCGGAAGGGGGCAGAAGCAGTCCCAGCCTCACGTTGCAGTTAAAGGGCCCACAGATCAGGTGTTTTCTGGGCTCTTTAACTCATGGGGGGAGCTGGGGACTGCTTCTGCTGCCTGCTTTGCCGGCTGTTTTAATAGCAGGGAAGGAAGGGATGATGGCGATGAGAGTGACAGGGAGGGAAGAGAAGGGTCTTCTCTTCCCTCCTTGCCACTCTCACCGCTGCCCTCTCTTTGCCGCTATTAAAATAGACAGAAGCAGCCCCCAGCTCCCTGCGTCAGTTAAAGGGCCCACTGGTCAGCTGTTTCGTGAGCCCTTTAACTGGCGTGGGGGCTGAGGCTGCTTCTGCTGCCTCGTCACCAGTGTAATGTACTCAGAGACGAGACGTGCAGAAGGCAACATACTTTATTAGCTGGTACATCACAGAATGGGGCAATGCGGGCCGGGACCCGCTTTATATACATTCGGCCCGGAACAGCCCTCCAGCTGGCCAGTCCAATCCTGGCCAGTCAAACTTCCCACCACTGCTCTTGATTGGCGGAGTCTTTCCCCGCGCTGAGCAGGGCGACCAAGGGACTTCCCCCTGGTCGCCTCTGCTGCATGGCCGCGCGGTGCTTTCGTTAAGCACAAGACACTACACTCCTCCCCCCCTAGTCTATGATACATAATCCTGCAAGTAGGCCGGCGCCCTGAGTTCCCGGGTAGATCGCTGCGGGGTTGCTAGCAGCGCGGAAACGGGCACCGAGGTGGGAGTCTCCTCCTGTGGATTCGCCCCCGGTGGCTGGCGGGCCGGCTCTGGTTGCAGTTCAGGATCGGCCGGCCTCGGGGGATTGTATGCAGGCAGGCTTGGTGCTGGCGGGGCTGCTTCTGGGGCTTCCGTCGCTGGCTCTTCTCTGCTCATCGCTTCCCCCGCCTCTGGTGGTTCCTCTGGCAAAGTGCGGCGGCGCAGCTGGTCGATGTGCCTCCTCAGAACCTGGCCCCCCTCGGTCACTACCTTGTACGATCGGGACGCCATCACCCTAAGGACCCTGCCTGCTACGCATTCTGGACCGCTTGCGAAGTTCTTCGCATACACAGGATCGCCTGGGAAGAACCTCCGCACCACTTCCCTGACTTCTGGGGAACTGCGGATGTCTGTGGCTCGGTCCGGGTGTAGCCTGTCTAGCCTGGTTGTTAATTTCCTCCCCATGAGTAGTTCCGCAGGGCTGGACCCTGTTGATGGGTTGGGGGTAATCCTGTTATGGAACAAGAAGGCTGCGAGGCGGTGGCCCCAGTCCCCTTGGACAATGCACCCCAACGCCTCTTTGGTGGTTCGCACCATGCGTTCTGCCTGGCCGTTGGTGGCCGGATGGAAGGGGGCGGACCTAATGTGTTTTATGAGGTATCTCCTGATGAACTCCCGGAACTCCCGGGAGGTAAATGCGGTACCGTTGTCAGTGACCAGGGAATCGGGGATCCCGTGCGTGCAGAAAACCCTCCGTAAGGCTTTTATGGCTGCGGCCGTGGAGGTAGACGCTACCGGGATCACCTCCAACCATTTTGTATAGGCATCGACCAGGATAAAGAATATTTGACCCTGGTATGGCCCGGCGAAATCTAAGTGAAGACGGGACCACGGCCACCTGTTTGACTCCCATCGGTGGACTGGTGCGGAGGGCGGATCGGGCCTGGAATCCTGGCATGGTTGGCACCTTCTCACCCACCCCTCTATTTCCTCATCTATGCCTGGCCACCACACATAGCTTCGGGCCAGGGCTTTCATCCTTACAATCCCCGGGTGGGTTTCGTGGAGAGCCTCGAGTACCTGTTTGCGCATGGGGGGGAATCACCACCCAGCTGCCCCAGAGTATGCACCCCTTGTGGGAGGATAGTTCGTCTCTACGGGATGCGAACGGCCTGAACTCACTGTCCACCTTGCCCGTGGGCCACCCCCTTTCCACCCAGTCCAAAACCCGAGTGAGGATACGGTCCCTGCCCATTGCTCGAGCCACCTCTGTGGCGTGGAGGGGGTGCTCGGGCAAGGACTCGATGAGCATCACCCCATGGGCCGGGGCGGGATCTGGGTCTGTCGAGGGCAGCGGCAGGCGGCTGAGGGCGTCAGCGTGCCCCATGGCTTTGCCCGGGCAGTGCACCAATGTGTAAGTGTAAGAGTTCAGGAATTGGTTCCACCTCAGGACCCACTGTGATATTTGTGGGGTCTGTCGGTCAGGGGCGAGGAGACCCAGGAGTGGCTTGTGGTCCGTGGCTATGGTGAAACACCTACCATATAGGTAGTCATTGAACTTGTGCACCCCCGCCACGATTGCCAAGGCCTCCTTATCGATTTGAGCGTAGTTGCGCTCCGTGGGGGTCAGGGTCCTTGAATAGTACGCCCCTGGGACTTCCCTCCCGTCCGGGAGTTGGTGCCCCAGGACAGTGCCCACTCCGTACAGGGAAGCATCGCAGGCCAGGATCAGCGGCAGGCCCTCATCGAAGTGGTGAAGCACGGCGTTCGATACTAGGAGGTCTTTCACCGCTTGGAACGCAGCGGCTTGGCGCTTCCCCCAAACCCACTTGTTTGTTCAGCAGCCGATGGAGCGGTTCCGCTATGGCAGCTTTGTGGGGCAAGAACGAATGATAACATTTCAACAACCCCAAAAAACTCTGTAGCTCCGCTTTGCATGTGGGGGCTGGGGCCTGGACAATAGCCCTGGTCTTTTCCGCCATCAGGTGGATTCCCGCCGCGTCTACTGCAAACCCCAGGAACTCCACCCGCGGCACTCCTAGCAAGCATTTTTCTTTTTTGACTTTCAGCCCCGCCGCTTGGAAGCGGCTGAGCACCTCTCTCAGGCGGCTGCTGAACTCTCGTGCGTCCGGGGTGGCGATTAGAACGTCATCGAAAAATGACTGGACTCTGGGGATCCCTTTAAGGAGAGAGTCCATTATGCTTTGAAAGATCCCCGGAGCTACGCTAACCCCAAATTGTAGCCTCCGAACCCTGAAAGCCCCCCTGTAAGTCACTCTGGACTGTGCCTCAGCTGTCTTGGCGTCGACTGGTAGTTGCTGGTACGCTTGCGCTAAATCCAGCTTTCCAAAAATTTTGGACCCTGCTAGTGCTGCCAGTACATGGCTAACCACCGGGACGGGGTAGGGGTTGTCCTGGAGCGCTTTGTTTATTGTGCACTTGTAGTCAGCGCAAATTCTCACGTCCCCATTGGGTTTCACCGGCGTGACTATGGGGGTTTCCCAGGCCGCATAAGGCATTGGTTCTAGGACACCTTGGGCTGTGAGACGATCCAGTTCCGCCTCTATCTTTGATTTTAAGGCGAACGGGACTCGCCTCGCCTTAAGCTGGATCGGTCTGACCAGGGGATCGAGCGGCAGGGTGATGGGCGGCCCTTTGTAACTCCCCAGGGACCCATCGAAAACTGCCTGGAACTCCCGGCAGACGTCCTCGAAACTGCCGTCTGCACTTGCTCCACCCCCACTAACTGGATCCCTAACAGTTGGAACCAGGCCAGCCCCAGTAAGGTTGTGAGCTGGCGCTTGACCACCAGGATGTCCAGTGGCCCCCAGAAGTTCCCTCTCTCGACCCGTACCCGGGCCCACCCCACGATGTGCACTGGGTTTTTCTGGAAGTCCCTCAGAACAAAGTCAGCTGGCCTCAGGTGGAGGCGGCGGCGAGGACAAAGTTTCCTTAGGGTTTCCTCTGAAATTATGGAGATGGAGGACCCCGAGTCCACCTCCATGAAGCATGGGGCGCCCTCGATGAGGACCGTCATTTTGACCTTGTCGGGAGCCGAGAGGGGCAAGTTCAATACCTGCAGGCTGGTTGACACTGTCGTGTGGGCCTCGGTGGAGTCGTGATGCGCTGTCGGTCGCCGGCGGCTGTTCTTGGCCCGGCAAGCCCGAGCAATGTGGCCCATTTTCCCACAGCTTCGGCAGTCCATGTTTCGGTATGGACAGTCCCTCCTCTCGTGGGGATCGCCGCAGCTGGCGCATTTAATGGTGGGAGGTCTCTCCATCGCTCGCTGTCTCGTGGGGGCTCTTGGGTCCGCTCCTTGTGGCCGCCGGAGCTGGAAAGCCTCTTCGTCCTCCTGATCGCCCGGTGCCATCTCTTCATGGTGGACTGCCTCTCCACGTGGGTGGCTGTACGCTTTGGTGGCCCTCTTGAAGGCTGTCGCCTCGTTGAAGGCTTGTTGGAGGGTGAGCTCTTCCTTGGTGAAGAGCTTCTGCTTCAGCCTTTCATCCCGGAGGCCCCAGACGAATCGGTCCCTCAGAGCCTCCTCCCACTTGTTGAAACTGCAGTTTCCTGCGATCTGGCGGAGAGCGGCCAGGTAGACTGCTGCCGTTTACCCGGGCTTCTGATCCCGCTTGTGAAAGAGGAATCTGCGGGCGACAAGGGACGGTTGGGGCGAGAAGTGCCCTGTGAGGAGTCTGACGACCTCCCCGTATGTCCTCTTGGTGAACTTCGCTGGGGCAGAGAGGCCTCATGCGATTTCGAAGGTTGCCTCTCCGCAGACGCTCAACAGGACGTCCCTTATTCGGTTGTCGTCCGTGATCATATTGGCTCTCAGGTAGCACTCGACCCGTTCCGTGTAGGTCTCCCACCGTTTGGGGTGGTCGGGGTTGAATTCAGCAAGATGGCCCGTCATTATGCTAGGGTTCACCATTGGGGCGGCGGGCGTCTCAGTTTCTTGCGGTCCTGCACCTTCTGGGGAAGCCTTCCTAACCAGATCCCACCCTCGTCGCCAGTGTAATGTACTCAGAGACGAGACGTGCAGAAGGCAACATACTTTATTAGCTGGTACATCACAGAACAGGGCAATGCGGGCCGGGACCCACTTTATATACATTCGGCCCGGAACAGCCCTCCAGCTGGCCAGTCCAATCCTGGCCAGTCAAACTTCCCGCCACTGCTCTTGATTGGCGGAGTCTTTCCCCGCGCTGCGCAGGGTGACCAAGGGACTTCCCCCTGGTCGCCTCTGCTGCATGGCTGCGCAGTGCTTTTGTTAAGCACAAGACACTACACTTTTAATGGCAGGGAAGGAAGGGAGGGTGGTAGTGGGGAAAGCAGCAGGGAGAGGTGAGATCTTCCCTACCTTCTCCTCTTGCTGCTGCTCTCCCTTTCCCGCCATTAAAATTGCACATGGGGTTGGTGGCAGAAGCAGCCCCAGCCCCCATGCGGGTTAAAGCGCCCATGAAACAGCTGATCAACAGGCCCTTTTATTGGCGTGGAGAACTGGGGGCTGCTTCTGGGTTGCCAGGACTGCTTCTGACTCCGGCCTGGAAGCAATTTGGTGGAGGGGAGGGCAGTGGAGAGGCAAGGTTGTGTGTGGGGCACTGGGGGAGCTCAGTGCCCTCCAAAAATGTAAATGCCCCCCAACCTTCCAAATCCTGGCTATGGCCCAGGTGGCCAGGGGAGAACTGGATACCCTACACCATGTTCACCAGAGGAGAGATCATCTCCACTGTCTCAGTCAAGTCTTTAGCAATACACTAAAGACAGGAGGAACAGGAGGGAGAGGTCCCCTGTGTAGAGGCTCAGAAGCATTTTGAGAATGTTTGTACTCTATCAGATCTTTCCAGGATCCTGCACACAATGAGCATAGTGATGGTACTAGTATGGTGGACCTGTCTCCAGACTCAAGACGTTGAAAAATGCCCCGTTTGTTGGATTTTGAGTTAACCATGTTTTAATGGAGAGGGTTTGTGGCTCAGTGGTAGAGAAAGTCAGGGACTCTGAGAAGAAACTTGGGCAAAACATAGTTCTTGGACCCTTCTAATGCACTCCTCCAGATTACATAGCATACTTAGGTATGCAGACTACTGGCATAATAAATGTGTTATGCAATGCAGTAAGTTGTAGTAGTTAATTATGATAAATGGATTAATATCTAGGAATGGTGATTCACTAGCTAGACAAATTAGCTATTTGGCTATCTAAGTCATTGACCTAGAGGTCAAATGTGAAAGTTATGGTTACCAACTTTGGTTAGGAAATTCCTGGAGAATTGGGAGTGTAGTCTGGGAAGGGCAGCATTTGGAGAGGGTCAGGAGTCAGGACCTCAGTGGGATATAATGCCATGAAGTCCTCCTGACCAAAGCAGCCATTTTTTCCAGGGGAACTGATCTATGTGGTCTGGAAATCAGATGTAGTTTCAGGAGATTTCCAGGCTCAGCTGGAAACTGGCAACCCTAGAAACGTCAGAGAGACTCTGAAGCCATCTTTGACCACTGGTTTTATGCAATATGAGCCAATAGCTTGGGGTTCTTCAATCTTGTTGGTCCCCAGGGCAGTTTGTTCCCTCTTGCACCCCTAGAAGTGGGAGAACAAGAGCCAATTGGGTTACATAATGAAGATGGATCACTCAATATAAACCAAGACTTTTTTTGAACAGGAACGCACAAGAACACATTTCCAGCTGGCTTGGTGTCCGGGGTGTAGCCTAATATGCAAATGACTTCCTGCTGGGCTTTCTCTACAAAAAAAGCCCTGTGAAAATGATGGTGATGTCAGGGGATGTGACCTAATATGCAAATGAGTTCCTGCTGGGCTTTTTCTACAAAAAAAGCCCTGATATAAACTAACTGTTCTGCATATTAAACAAACAAACAAAAAAGCCTCTTATGTTATAAAAGCATCCATATTAAGAAAGTGGTTTAGCTATACCATGAAACAGAAGTATTTGTCTCTGTGATGCTTCCTTGAATTTGGCCTTTGTTGCTAGTGTAGTACAAGGTAGCATTAAGCTAGGATGAGCTCAGGCATCCTGGGGCCCTTAGCTATGTCAAGATGAAGTGACCCCATAGCATTACTAAACAACACTGCAATTTAGTAATTCTAGAACATGTATTTTTTTAAAAAATTAAAGGCCCCTCATAATATGAGGGGAGGAAAGGCAGCATGGTATAGCCCAGTCTCATCAGATCTCAGAAGCAAAGCAGGGTCAATACTTGGATAGGAGACCACCAAGAAGACACTGCCAAACAAGGCACTGGCAAACCACCTCCACATCTCCCTTGCCTTGAAAGCCCCTTGCTGGGGTTACAGTAAGTTGCTTGTGACAAGGGTGGCCAGCCTTCAGGTAGCATCTTGCAATCTCCTGCTATTACATTTTATCTCCAGATGAACAAGATCCGTTCCCCTGAAGAAAGTGGCTGGTTTGGAGGGTAGAGTGTATGGCATTATACCCTGCTGAGGTCCCTCCCTATCCCAAATCCCACCTCCCCTAGGCTCTACCCCCCCCAAAAAAATCTCCAAGTATTTTGCAAGCTGGACTGGCAACCCTAGTTGTGACTTGACAGCACCTACACACGCTTAATATGAGACCCTAAACTGGAGCTTGCTTAGTTTGTGTATAAAGCCATCCACCACAACTTGAGAGATGGAAATCTGGAAGTCCCTGGTTCAAGTGTTGCCTTAGCCTCCAAACCCAACAGACTCTAAACCCAACAAACCCTTACACGACGACGGTAACAATGATAAGATCTGCATAAGTGCAGATGGTGGTTGCATTTGTTCCTGTAAATGGAGTCAAAGCAACCACTTCCTATCTACGACTCCCTGGTCTCTAAAATGCAAGTTGTGGTAATTTGTGGTAATTCCAGCAGTTTGGTGTAGTGGTTAAGTGTGCGGACTCTTATCTGGGAGAACCAGGTTTGATTCCCCACTCCTCCACTTGCACCTGCTGGATTGGCCTTGGGTCAGCCATAGCTCTGGCAGAGGTTGTCCTTGAAAGGGCAGCTGCTGTGAGAGCCCTCTCCAGCCCCACCCACCTCACAGGGTGTCTGTTGTGGGGGAGGAAGGTAAAGGAGATTGTGAGCCACTCTGAGACTCTTCGGAGTGGAGGGCGGGATATAAATCTAATATCTTCTTCTTCTTCTTAACTCAGCATGCTTTTTGTGACAACTGATAAACACTAAGGCTGAAACATAATTAAAAATGTGTTCATAGATTTTTGTTCTGGCTAAATATCTGGGTGTGATCCTCAATCGTTCTGGCAGAAATTAGAAATTTCTTCTCATTTTAGCCAAGAAATGAACATATGGTCATAAGTAGCAGTATTTTTACAAGACGGAACATTCACAGCACATATCCATCCTATTTCTGGGTGATTCACACTTTCAGCTCTTTGGAGACAACCCAAATTGTCATAATAAACTATTCATGTGACGGTTTCCATTCCATCACATCTGCAGATCATAAGTCACATTTGGAGCGCTATCAAGGATGTGGTATGTCATGATCCAGAGTCAGGTTTAAAGGATCACATGTCTGATTCACCATGTGGTGATGTCAGCTTGGGTTGACTTCACACATTAGGCACAATCCACAACATATTGGATCAATTAGTCTTTTGTAGCTTCATAGGATCTGGATTCAGGTAGAAAGTTCTCTCTAGTTTTGTGAGTTATGAGAGGGGATTTCTCTGAGCCATTTGACAAACACAATGGCAGAACAATGTGTTTCCATCATGTTGAAAGATTAAACAAAGTGCGCGCTACAGGCATCAGTGTACTGATTGGTAGACATAGACATTGCCAGCCAATCAGAGACCCAGCACATCATGGTGTTTGATTAGAGCCTGGTAAAACTGGGGTTGAATCCCTGATGTACCGTGGAACTTCTTGAGGCTGGGCTCATCACAATGTGTCTGCCTAACCTACCTTACAAGGTTGTTGTTGAGAGCACAAAACAGAGGAGGGAAGAGCAATGTTCAAATCCCCTGTGAGAATTTTGCTGATCTCTAAGATTTGACAAACTGTCTAATATTTTCCCCCCACAAAAAGCAGGAAAATAACTAAAACATATGAAGCAGACAGATGGAAACCTTCATCATGCTAGTATGGCTACATAGGAGAAAGTAATGTAAAAGTATGATGGGAGTAAGGTTTTATAATGGCCATCATAATTCAAGAAGCACTTTAAGGCTGATGCTGAGCTGATATAATTTAGTACACCTTCTGGTGAGGTCAGGGTCTGTGACATATGCAAATGAGTTGTGCTAATGAGCTCTGGCACCTCTTTTTCTATGACATGACCCCTGGTTACTTTTATTTGTTGTTTAGTTGACTAGATTTATAGCACTCTCTATCATGTGTGCTCACAGCAGTTTACAGCAGGGTTTCCCCCCCCCCAAAAAAATGCATTTTGGTCTCCAGATCAAATAACATACCATTGTTTGATATAAATCTGGGGGTCACAGTTCAGTCCCCAGTCTGATGGGGGATGGTATCTCTGGACCTCTGCCCAGGTGTTAGAGAGAGCTTCCCACCCAGATCTTAGAACAAGTCTTCTTCTTCAGCAAAAGCAATGGGAGGCATGTGGACGCAGTCCCAGGCATTGTGGTGATGGTGTTTAGAGTTCTCCCCAGGAGCTAAATGGAACTTCATGGCCAGCTCCTGGAAATCTACTTAATGTGTTGATTTCAGCACGTGGGCCATATTAGTTCCTGCAGATCATTCTCTGCTGGAAATGACCATGAAAGCACACAAAAGACAATATTGCAAATCTCTCTGGGGGAAAAAATGTGCCTTGTGCTACTGGGCCTGTTCCCAGCTTATGAAATCGTTGTGCAACCGCCAGATGCAAGGAACTCTGTTCCCTTGCTCAGATCCATGTTTCTGACACTCCCATCAGATTCTGCAAGAGCTGGAAAACACCAGGCGAGCGTATTTCAGCAGCACAGCTTTGATTCCAGAAGTCTTTCCAAAACATGTCATAATCTCTTGGAAGGGAAAAGAAGGATCTGAGGATTCTAATGGTTTTTTTTTTTCAGTTTCTTCATTTTAACCCAATAGCAATTAGCAAAACAAAAGAGGCACACTAGAATTATGTGTTTTTCATGGACTTGTTCCATGTTTGATCTACCCCCCTTGTCACTTGTCTAATTAGAGTCGTCAACTAAGAAGCTGTGATCACGGCATGATTATGGCATTTGATTACTTTCACATTCATGTTTGAATATGCATGAATACCGGTTTGCATGCTGTATTTCTAAACCTTTCTTTAAAGCATTAAGAACCAAAGGCTCCCAGTTGTGGGCCTGTTGCACTTTTGAGAATGGGTGAGTGTGATCTGTGGAGTGAGTGAGAAATCCTAAGAAAGCCTACTTGGACTTAGGACCCATTTTATTCCATCTGGCTTAGTCTTGGACGGTGTTTTTTTTTTTTTTTGTAAAGAAAGCCCAGCAGGGGCTCATTTGCATATAGGCAACTAGGGTTGCCAATCCCCAGGTGAGGGCAGGGGATCCCCCGGGTTGGAGGCCCTCCCCCCGCTTCAGGGTCATAAGAAAGTGGGGGGGGGGAGGGAAATGTCTGTAGGAACACTATTATTCCCTATGGAGACTTATTCCCATAGGAAATAATGGAGAATTGATCCATGGTTATCTGGGGCCCTGGAGGGGAGCTGTTTTTTGAGGTAGAGGCACCAAATTTTCAGTATAGCATCCAGCATCTATACCCAAAATACCCTCCAAGTTTCAAAAAGATTGGACAAGAGGGTCCAATTCTATGAGCTCCAAAAAAAGGTGCCCTATCCTTCATTATTTTCTATGGAAGGAAGGCATTTAAAAAGGTGTGTGGTCCCTTTAAATGTGATGGCCAGAACTCTCTTTGGAGTTCAATTATGCTTGTAACACCCTTGCTCCTGGCTCCACCCCTAATGTCTCCTGGCTCCACCCCCAAAGTCCCCAGATATTTCTTAAATTGGACTTGGCAACCCTAAGGTCCACAACGTGTGGCCTGGGAGCATGTGGCTACTGCATGGCGGGTCGGGCCAGCTGGAGCCCTGACCAGCCCATGTGGAGCTCTGCTTCTGTGGGCTCTGGCAGAAAAAAAGCCTTGCTCTTGGGAAAGTGTTTTTAGGATTGTACCTCATGATCAACAGAGAGGATACATAGAGGGAATGAACAGGTAGTTTCTGAGTTGAGGAAAGGATTTAGAAAAGGGCCCTAACAAAGGCTGTTTACAACCCATCTGTTGGCAAGCTGCCTGCCTTCTTCAAAGCCTGCTGTTAGCTGGGAAGACTGAGATATGGATATTTTTAGAAACCAGCAACACAAAGGCAGTGGGTTCAGGTTAAGCCAGTCTAGTGCCCAACAGCACACTAGAGTTGGGAAGTTCTTGGAAATTTGGGAGTGGTGCTGGGTAGGGCTGTGATAGGAGAAAGGGAGTGGGGTTGCTAACCTCCAGGTGGTAGGGGAATCCAAAACACGAGGCCCAAACAAAAACAAAAAATCAAAATTCTTTAAACAGTTAGTGTAAGTATATTCTTAATCAGACAACTCAACCAGTCTTTTATACAAAACAAGGGACGTATTCATCAGAAACCAGTCCCATTTTTTTCAGCAAATTAATGCCAAATCATATCAGGAAAATCCAAGTGAAGTAGAGAATGATGTCAAAACTGCCCAATATTTCTTGATATGTGCACCCAGAAGTCCATAAAGCAACAAGGTCATACTGGTGCCCTTGTTTCACATTAGCTTCTTCTTCATGCAGCTTGATGGATGGATCAAGTCACAGGGTGATGGATGGATCAAGTTGCAGTTGACTTAGGGTGACTCTACTAAGGGGATTTCAAGGCAAAGGAGAAGTGGTCTGGCATTGTCTTCCTCAGCAGAGCCTTCCTTGCTGGCTTCCCATCCTAGTACTGACCCTGCTTAGCTTCTGAGATCTGATGAGATTGGGCTTTACTGTGGATGAGATCATATGAGAGATTTGGCCTGACCTGGTCACCCCTCCCCTCCAGATCTAATGTGCACAATCACACACGCGCATCTGCCCCCCCTCCCCGAGTCCTACCCGTACTTACCTCATCTTAGATAAGGCTGGGACTGGATTAAATGGCTACCAGGAACTTTCGGGTAGCAAATTTATAAAAAGCGTGCAGGGCGCATTTCCCAGCTTTCTGAATGGTCGGAGTGTGCAATGCACCCACCCCACATGTGCAGCAACAGTCTAAATCAGTAGTGTCAAATATGCAGTTCGGGGGCCAAATCAGGCCATCTAAGGGCTCCTATCAGGCCCCCAAGCAACTGACTGTCATCTGCTTCCTTCTCCCTATCTCTTTGTTTTATTTATTCTTCGTATTTGCTTCCTTCTGCATAACAGCTTGCTTTGCAAGGCTTGCTCAATTGCACAGAAGCTACAGAGCAAAACCTCTATTTTTTTCTATTGGCTGAGGCTCCTCCCTTGGGGAGGAAGGGGGGAGGAAGAGCTTGCTTTGCCAGGTGCTCTCAATCGCACAGCAGAGGTACTGAGCCACAGCAGAGGTACTGAGAGGTACTTTTCCTTCTATTGGCTGAGGCTCCTCTCCCACCAGTCCCTTAGGGAAGGAAGAAAAGAACCAGAGCTTTCTTTGCCCAGTTCTCTGGATCCCATGGGAGAAATACAAAGAAAGCATATTTAAGACCAATGAGTGCTAACATTTTAAGTATATTTTAAGTTTATAAGATATATATGTGTGTATGTGTGTGTCTGTGTTCTTTATAAAAATTATATTTCTGCTACCTAATCTTAAATAGGTACACACATGGCCCAGCCCAACAAGGTCTCATTTATGTTAGATCTGGCCCTCATAACAAATGAGTTCAACACCCCTGGTCTAAATGCTCCTCTTGCTTGTGTGCAGGCTGTGCCTCTCCCAGCAGTAAGACAGGGACTCTGTGATTGCCCCAGCATGCATCAAAGAGCACTTGGTTTTTTTAAGCCAGGATACTGCTGTGCCAAATTTCCAGTGTGATCCCACCCTTCCCTACTTTTTTCTCTGGATGGTGTGGTTGAATCATAACCTTGCTATGCCTTCATCAAGTACCCTAAGGATGCATTATAAAGGTAAAGGTATCCCCTGTGCAAGCACCAGTCATTTCCGACTCTGGGGTGATACTGCTTTCACAACTTTTCACAGCAGACTTTTTACAGGGTGGTTTGCCATTGCTTTCTCCAGTCATCTACACTTTCCCCCAGCCTGCTGGGTACTCATTTTACTGACCTCAGAAGGATGGAAGGCTGAGTCAATCATGAGCTGGCTACCTGAACCCAGCCAGGATTGAACTCAGGTTGTGAGCAGAGCTTGGACTGCAGTACTGCAGCTTTACCACTCTGCACCACGGGGCTCTTAAAGATGAGTTATACCGTTCTAATATTTAAAAATGACCCATCCAAGTGGGTCCTGGGGCAGGCAGGGTACATTGTGCTGAGGGATGGGAGCTCTGTTCACCTAAAACATACAGCTATCTTTCCGATAAGGCTTTTGCTCCAGAGCAATGCTGTTCACACATGATATCAGGACCCTACAGGTAAAAACAAACAGATGATGATAACATGCATGTGTGAGGACTCGACAATCTTTCAGAAAGCAGTGGCATCAACATGTGCAGACTTGCATGCACACTGCTGGCCTGCACACGATTGCCGTCAGTGTGGTTATGAAATTACTAGTGACAGCTTAGCATGAGCAATGGCTGCCATGCTGATGACTAGTGTGAAGAATGGCTTTAAAACTCTGTTGGAATGCTGGAGGGAGGCCTGAGACTGAAGCATGGCCATCAAGAATGCTGTTTAGATAGGCCATTAACATTAACTTGTAGTGAGGAAGACACCATGTGCAGGCTTTTCACATCAAACAATGGAGGCTTGCAGTAGGGTGTAGTGAAAGACTAAGCATTGGTGGTATGCATACTGTGGGGGGGTCTGCTACCTCTAAGCTACCTGGTATGGCGCTAAACTCTGGGTGGGACTTGGAGATACCCTGGAACCAGGGTGAGCCCTAGACTGTCTGGTTACCTAGGCAAGGCTAACTTCTGGTGCCCCCCCCCCCGCACTGATAATGTCACGGAGTCACATGGGGTTATCCAATTTTGTGCCCCCAGAAGGTCAGCATCCTAGGCAATCACCTAGTTTGCCTAGTGGCAGAGCCAGCCCTGCCTAGAACTACAGTCAACCTCCAGACAACAGAGATCAGTTTCCCTGGAGAAAATGGCAGCTTCCTGAGGTGGACTCTGTGGTATTACACCCCACTGAGCTGTTTCCAATCCCCACCAAGCCCCCAGTATCTAGGAATTTCCCAACCAGAAGTTAGCAACATTGCTATCTGGGCCCTTTTAAAGTTAAATGTAACCTGCAGTGCTTCCACACAAAGGTGCTGCTCTGGTTTGGCATCTGGACTGGAATGGTTTTTTTTTTAGCACATGCACATGATGTCCTCTAATTAGCCCACTTTCCAGGTTTTCTTCGGGTTTGCTTTAGTCTTTCCCAAGTCTGGCTTGATAGGATCCTTTAGGAAAGAATATAATCCAAGAGCATGTGCTCATCATATGGACAGGAAGGTGGACATTTTAGAAGCTCCTACCCACATCTATACCATTTTCGTTGCATCAACCCATTTCAGCTACCATCTACAATAGTATTATGATGTCATACTGCTGGTCTATGATTGAGTTTTTTTGAGCAGGAATGCAGTTCTGGATGGCTTGGCATCAGGGGCTGTGGCCTAATATGCAAATGAGTTCCTGCTAGGCTACCAAAAAAGCCATGTGTGAAACAATGTTGCCATCAGGGTGTGGCCTAATATGCAAATGAGTTCCTGCTGGGCTTTTTCTACAAAAAAGCCCTGTCTATGATCATGATAAACTACTACCACTACATTATTACATTGGTGCACAATCTGTACTAGATGTTAGTTCTACTATATATTATGGAAGGGGAGTCAGGACTTGACCTAGAGATACCATTTGCAGAGGCAGTCTCATGTTTATTTCAACACATCTCTATCCTGTGCCTCTAACTATGCTTGGGCTGAGGGTTGACCCTCAGGAGTGTTGTTTGGGAGACTGAAAGTCCGGAAGACCCACACAGGATTGTCTGTGTGACTTCAAGAACCCCTGCTGTATACTATGTACTAAAACAAGCAAAGTGAGAGAAGTCCTCGAATCCAAGTAGAGTGTGAAGTCAGGCTTTGTCGAGCATGTACAGAGCAAGATGCAACAAGCAAAGCTGAAGTCTGATAATTGCCCATTACGAGCCTTGACAGCATTCCACTACCCACATATTATGAAGGCAGAAATTATCAACAGCCCTGGGAAGAACCTCAGCAGATTCTAATGCCAAGTATCTGAAGACAAGTTCATATGAATTCTCAGAACCCCTTCTTTCACAACCCTTCCCAAAGTCTCTGGGTTCACTCTAAAAACAAGCAAATTCAATAGAAGACTCACTGTATCCTCTCAAGAGCCACTCCCAGCTTTGGCGGGCATTCCGTACAGGTGAGGAGGAATACTGAGCCACTGAGGTTCATAGAGATGGAAGGTTGGGTTGCCAGCCTCCAGGTGGTACCTGGAGATATTCCCCTATTACAGTTGATCTCCAGACAACCACGGTCAGTTTCTCTGGAGAAAATGACTGCTTTGGAGGGTGGCCTCTGTGGCATTATACCCTGCTGAAGTCCCTCCCCTCCATTAACCCTGCACTTCTCACGCTCAGCCCCCAAACTTTCCAGGGGCTTCCTATACCTACATATAGGGTTTTGATGGACAGCTTTCTAGGGTGTAAATTCTGATCGAGAAGATTACAGGTTTCTAGGGTTGCCAGGTCTGTGTTGGAAAATACTTGGAGGTTTTGGGGGTGGATCTGGGAAATGGTGGGGTTTGGGGAGGGGATAGGCCTCAGCAGGGTACAATGTCCTAGAGTCCACCCTTCAAAGCACCCATTTTCTCCAGGGGAGCAGATCTCTGCCAGGTGGAGAAGAAGACTGAAGAAGACTGCAGTTTATACCCCGCCCTTCTCTCTGAATCAGAGACTAGACTCAGAGTGGCTCACAATCTTCCATATCTTCTTCCCCCACAACAGACACCCTGTGAGGTGAGTGAGGATGAGAGGGCTGTCACAGCAGCTGCCCTTTCAAGGACAACCTCTGCCAGAGCTATGGCTGACCCAAGGCCATTCCAGCAGGTGCAAGTGGAAGAGTGGGAGAATCAAACCCGGTGCTCCCAGATAAGAGTCCACACACTTAACCACCACACCAAACTGGTTCTCAGTTGTAAAAGTGAAAGATCTCCAGGCCTCACCTGGAGGCTGGCAACCCTATTTCTAAACTCCTTTCACCTTTTTCTTTCTGTGACTGTAAAGAGGTAATCTAATAACTAAAAATGGGCAAGGGGATCTCATAATGTTCCAAAGGATGATTTTGTACAATTGCAGCCTGAGGCATAATCTCCTAGCTGAATTCCCTTTTGGAATAAACTGGAAGGATGGTTTCATCTTAATGAAAATCTAGTTATCGATGGAGGAAAGAGAGAATACAGACATCAACTCTAGGGCTCTCTGCAATGCTTAGAGTGGCCGGAAGAATCATGACCCGAATCAAGAAAGGAAGAATGATGACCAACAGTGCCTTCAGCAAACTGTTTTTATTTGAAGCAGGAACACCCTCAGCCGTGAATGAGACTGACCTTCTTTCCCCATGCCTCCATACTTTTTCAATTTAGACAAATGTTGCTTGTCCTTATGGCCAAGAGTTCAGAACCTGTATATTGGACAAGATGTAATTTCTTTGTCCCTCTTCTAGACAGAAATGAAAAAAAAATCTTGATCAGTGCCTTAAAAAAGAAACCCAAGCAAGGTTCTAGTCCAGGTGTGTCGAACTCATGAGGGCCAGATATGACATAAATGAGGCTTTGTCAGACTATGTTAGGAGTCATAAAATGTAATGCCAGGTAGCAGAGATATAAACTTTATAAAGGACACAGACAAATACAAAGATTTTTTTTTTTTTAACTCAAAATATAACATGCTTAAAACATTAGCACTTCTTGGTCTTAAAGGTGCTTTCTTTTTCTTTTTTTGCATATTTGTGTTCTTTATTTCATCTTAATACAACATTGTTTAGAAAGTCTTCCATCCTCTCTGATGTCTCCCAAATTTACATTCTAATAGTTTCCATAGTAGAAATTACTCTGTTAATGTTAATATCATTTAGTAAAAACGAAACCTGTGACAAGTTTTAAAAATAATGCTTAAAGGTTAATCCAGTGATTTTTTTTTAAAGGTGCTTTCTTTTTATCTCTCCTGTGCAAGCCAGGCTCTCTCAATTGCCAATAAAGGTATTTGGATTGGATTGGATTGGAGCAAGTTTGGCAAAGCAAGCTGTAATGCAGAAGGAAGCAAGAGAGAGGGAGAGGGAAGCAGATTATAGCCAGTTGCTCAGGGCGGGGGGGGGCTGATAGAAGCCCTCCGGGGGCCTGATTCAGCCCCCAGGTTGCATGTTTGACACCCCTGTTCTAGTCCTTTGTAGTTTGGGAAAAGCTTGTAAAAGGTTGCTGCCCTCCACCTTAACCCAGTTTGGTGGAGTGGTTAAGAGTAGCAGACTCTAATCTGGAGAACTGGGTTTGATTCTCCACCCCTCCTCCACATGAAGCCAGCTGGGTGACCTCAGGCCTGTCACCCAGCTCTCTGAGCTCTCTCAGAGCCCTCTCAGCCCTACTTACCCCACAAAGTATCTTCTGTGGGTAGAGGAAGGTAAAGAGATCATAAACTCTCTGAGACTCCTTTGGGTAGTAAAGGGCAGAGTATAAAACCAATTCCTCCTCCTTTTTTTTTGACCTTTGGGTCCTGCTTCTAGGCTTTCCAGAAGCATCTGGTTGACCACGATGTGAAACAGGATAGTGGATAAGGTGGAAGACTGGTCTGATTCAGCACAGCTGCCCTGACATCCTTATGGCTCTGCCTGTATCTTGAAGAATATTTCAGAGAGTAGCCATGTTGGTCCGCAGCAGAACAGATTCGAGTAAAAGATGCAAAGGTATGGTGTGTATTGTACTCAGCTTGATTAGAACCAGGCCTCATTTTGGGCAGGAGCTCACAGGAGCTGAGCTCCAGAACCTCTAAATTTTCTTGTCCTCTTTCTTTCTCTCCCTCCCTCCCAAATACATGCTTCTGGGCTCCATTATTTCACACCCTCTATAAGAATTTTGCTAAACTCAAAGATTTGACAAACTTTCCCATATTTCCCCCCCACAAAAAATGGAAAAATAATCAAAACTTATAAAGCAGACAGATAGAAATCTTCATCATGCCACTGTGTCCACATAGGGAAAAGTATGCTGGGAGTAAGGTTTTATTATGACAATTATAATTCAAGAAGCATTTTAAGGTAGATGCTGAACTGATATAATTTAGTACCCCTTCCATTGATGTCAGGGCTGCGTGGCATATGCAAATGAGTTGTGTTAATAAGCTCCAGCACCTCTTTTTCTATGAAATGACCCCTGAATAGAGCAGAGGGAAATGCTGGGGGGAGGGGGGAGAAAATTAGCATCTGTAGTGAAATCCTGAGTCCTTAGAGTGGGGGGGAGGGATCCCATTGTTCTGGCTCAGATGACTTTTTAAAAAACCCAAACTACTTTGCTCCCCACCTTCCATTTCTGGCAACTGTCCCAAAAGCTAAATGCCTGGTCATGCGGGCAAAAGTTCTGACTGGGTCTCTGGCATCCAGAACTTAAAGCAGATGTCCCTGATCCTTCCTCCTTTTTTGCTTGCTTCTCTGCATAGCTGGCTGTCTCCCCCATTCACCTTGCCTCCCTTCTTTGCCTTTCTTTCCAAGGATGCACAGTGCACATCCATCTCCCTTCCTTTCTCCTGCGAAAGTATGAGTGCAGAACATAGCAATTACAGAACAATGATGTGCTTGTGCTCTGTCTCTCGCTCTCCTTCCCGCACGCCTTTCCTTCCTCCGCTCTGCAAAGGCCGCTGGGAAAATTGCACCTGGCAAATTTTATGACTCAGAGTTATCTCTCCTCTCTCCCTCACTTTAATGGCGAGCCTCTCCCAAGGAATGTTTGCCTCCTGTCAGAGAGACCAGAGAGAAATAAAAAGGAAAGAACTGATGGATAGAGTCAGACAGTGTAAGGCTTGGCACACAACTCCTCCCTCTTCCTGAAATTCTGTAATCAGAAAGCACAGGTTTTTATACAAAAGCAATCCTTAGCAGTAAGTTTGCCAAGCTCCAGGTGGGGCCTGGAGATGGCCTAGAATTACAACAGGTTTCCAGGCTACAGAGGTCTCCCAGAATTACAACCAATCTCCAGACCACAGTTCTCCTGGAGAAAATGGCTGCTTAGGAGAGAAGGAGAAGAAGAGGAGAAGGAGGAGGAGATTGACTTTATACCCTGCCCTCATTCAGACTCTCAGAGCAGCTTACAATCTCCTTCCCTTCCTCTCCCTGCAACAGACACTCTGTGAGGTATGTGGGGCTGAGAGAGCTCTCAGAGAACTACTCTTGACAGAACAACTCTGACAGGAATGTGGCTGACCCAAGGTCATCCAGCAGCTTCATGTGGAGGAGTGGGGAATCAAACCTGTGCGCTTAACTACTACACCAGACTGGACTATATGGCATCATACCCTGCTGAGGCCCCTCTACTCCCCAAATCTCACCTTCCCCAGTCTCCAACCCCAAATCTCCAGGAATTTTCAAACCTGGAGTTGGTAAACCTACTAAGCAGGTCTACTCAGAGTTCTACTTAGTTCCCTTTAGTGAGGCTTACTCCCAGGAACATGTTCTGAAGGTTCCATTCTTAAGTATTCAGATCAGCTGAACTTACCTAAATGTGACGGATTAGAATGTTTTATTCTGATTGCTTAGACGGCTGAACTGAAAGTACCCAACCATTTTCTTTAGAAGAGAGAGGTCATTTTTCAGGATTTTTTTTAACCACCCCCTCATATTGGCTCCTGGTTAGATAAAAACAGAATTTCTTGCCTGATGCTGAAATGCTTTGTCTTTACTGCACCATGTATTTGCTTATTTTTAAACCATTTCCTAGCCTACCTATTCTCAACAGAGAGGGTTTACAACCTCCATGTTGGGGGCTGGAGATATCCCAAAATGACAATTGATCTTCAGACTACATGAACAAATTATTTATATTCAGGGCTTTTTTTGTGGCAGGAACTCCTTTGCATATTTGGCCACACACCCCTGATGTAGCCAATCCTCCCGGAGCTTACAGGGCTTACTGTAAGCTCCAGGAGGATTGGCTACATCAGGGGGGTGTGGCCAAATATGCAAAGGTGTTCCTTCTACAAAAAAGCCCTGTTTATGTTGATTGATCTTTTAAAAAACATTATTCCTCTTCTCCTGGCGAAAATAGCTGCTCTCCTGGATTGCATGGCGTTCTTCCCTGCTGAGGTCCCTCCCTTCCCTAACCCTTCTCTTCCAGGCTCCCCCCTCAAATCTCCAGGTATTTCCCAACCTGGAGCTGGTAACCCTATCAGCAGAGCCCCATGTGGCTAACAGGGACCCGATCTAAAACTCCCACTCTAAAATCTGCATAGTTCCATGTGAAACAATAGCAAGGACCGCAGGAGACAAAAAATTACTCCCAATATAATTCCAAAATATCAGAAAGTTCAACAATAACCCGATTGATACAGTAAAACACAGTGTAGCCTATTAGTTTAAACAGTCCAAAAAGTCAAAACGTCTTTCAAAGTATCCACTCCAACCATCAAAGATAAAGTCTTCATAAATAATGTCCTATGTACTGGTAACAATCATGTGACTATGTTTCTTTTCAGGTACCCCAAGACTTCAACAGACCAGAAGACATGCATCCAAAAAGGCCGCAGCAAGTACCACAAGCCCGACAATCGCTTCATATTATTTCTTTCTCAAAAGCTCTGGTCCAGCATATATAGTCTCCCTAATAGAAAGATTCACAGTGGAACAATAAAACCTTCTCAATGCATGCACAGCAACCGCTGGTTTCCAATAGGCTGAAATCTCAGTGATGCATAAAAAACCATCACACAAACATCCCTCTGAAATAAAAAAAAGCATTTTGCAATCCCCCTAAAAACTGGAGGCAGAGATCTTTCATGTCTTCCAGGATTAGTTCATTATAAACAGTGGAGCAGAAATAGCACAAGCATTGGCTCAAGTTGGTCAACTGTACCACTCCCAGGGTTCCTAGCTGCCTGGAGGGAAAAAATATGTCCTCTGCCTTGAATAGAGGCTTAATGGGATATTATTTACCAGGTGATGTTATTTACTTCCATGCCATAAATATAGGGCTGCAAGTCCTCCTGCTATGGTGGGAGGTCTCCTGCTGGCAGTCCCCTCTACCTGCTGCTTCTCTGAGTGGCAGAAGGATGAGGGAAATAATGATGTCATTGACACCGCTACATCATTTCCGGGCAATACCTGGAAGTGATGTAGAGTATATCTAGGAATTGCCAGAAACTCTCTGGCCAAACCATAGAATTCCCAGCAATCCCTTGAGCTCACTTCTGTGTTCTGCCTGGAAGTGTCATAGTGACATTAGTGAGCTCACTGACATCACTGCCCCTATGTCCCCACCCCCAACCCTCTTGCCAGTTGCTAGGCTCAGCCATGCAACCCCACATAAATAGCATCAGCTGCCTATATCCTCTCATTGGCTGGTTACAGATGGGTGGTTTAAACTGCCATGGGGATGGCAGGCAAACGGATTTAAAAAGTACATCCAAATGCTCACATCTGCCTGTCATCCCTGTCCCGTACTCACCCTGTCCAGGTCTGGATGCGAGCTACCTCACAAAGGTACCACTTCCAAAGTGGCACCTAATATCTAAGATGGCTCCAAGGCACCTCCTCGGCCTTCTGAACAGCCAGCAAGTGCCCGGGGAGTGTTCAGGGAGTGGCAGATGGGTGCATGAGTGCTCTGGACGCTCCTCCAGGGTGCCTGCAGCCTGTCCCTGATCCAGAGCAGGCTGTGTACCATCTGGAAGCTCCCAGGTGCTCCTTTTCCAGCTGGCTCACTTCCGGGTTAGCTTGATACCGCCCTGAGCCAGCAGTCTGTAAACAGCCATTAAGCTTCTTTTATCTCCAGGCTGGTTGGCAACCCCAGCCCATCCACTAGGAAGCACATTCAGCTTCATAATAACATCAGCCCAGCACCAGTGTATCTCTCCCCATCTTGGAACCATATTTAAGAGAGCAAGGGGCATCTTTCATGTGCTCTCTCCCTCAGTCCCTTTTCCCACGCAAATTCCTGCTTCCCTTTCTTCCGTGTCAGCTTTAAAAGTTGAGTGGAGGGTATTTTAGAAACACTGTCTTCTTTCTCACACAAAATCCGCCCCCCTCCAATTATCAGTAATATTTCAGTGGGTATGAAAGGGGCAGAGCCAGATTAACAGGCCAAGTAAGCACTGGCCTATGGGCCCCCACGCCTTTAGGGGCTCCAGGCTGGCTTTCTCCCCCATTTCCCCCCTGCTTGCAGCCCTCCCAGCCTGCATGTGCAGCCAGCAACTGAGCTGCTCTTTGCCCGACTTGCCTGGTACAGCTACTGCTGGCGTTGTTACCAAGTTTGCCTCTCTCTGCCTCTCCCCCGCAGCTTAGTAAAAGGGGCTTTTAAGAAGGTGCCTGCAGGCTGCAGTGGGCAGCCCCGATGCTAGGGGTTCTGCTAACCCAGGCAGAACCCTGCTCCCTCCCCACCCCAGGGCTCTAATCGTGTGTGCGAAGCATGCACGGCATGATGACATCACCCAGAAGTGACATCATTGCAACAGTGTGCTTTGTGCAAGAGTTCTTTCTTGGCTCTCATCACTCAGAGCCGAGAAAGAATGCTTGGCCCGTCCCTTGCCCAGTCTTCTCCTGATTCAGAGGGAGCTGGCTGGGCAGTGGCCACATCCTTTCTTCACTCTGCTTGCTCAGAGCTAAGAAATAATGCTCAGCCGGCCCCTTGCCCAGCCCTCTCCTGCTTTAGAGGGAGCTGGGCAGGGGCTACTCTTTCTTTCTTCGCTCCAAGAAAGTGGAGGTGGCACCCTAGGTGGCCACCTACCTCACCTACTCCCACCCACTGACTCTGGCAGTGGGGGCCAGCGGCGGTGGGGCAGGTGGTCAGACTCTGAGATAATTTGTGAGGGACACCCCCCCCCCCCAAGATTTCAACTGCCTAGGGGCCTCCACAGGGTTTAATCTGGCACTGGAAAGGGGGTAATATCATTATCCTCTTTGAATTACCCATGGCACAGTCATGTAGAAGAAGAAGAAGATATTGGATTTATATCCCGCCCTCCACTCCGAAGAGTCTCAGAGCAGCTCACAATCTCCTTTACCTTCCTCCCCCACAACAAACACCCTGTGAGGTGGGTGGGGCTGGAGAGGGCTCTCACAGCTGCTGCCCTTTCAAGGACAACCTCTGCCAGAGCTATGGCTGACCCAAGGCCATTCCAGCAGGTGCAAGTGGAGGAGTGGGGAATCAAACCCGGTTCTCCCAGATAAGAGTCTGCACACTTAACCACTACACCAAACTGGCTCTCCACTACACCAAACTGGCAAACATGGCTCACATGTAGCTTAATGTGAGGTTCTCTGAGTTACAGTCTCTGAGTTAGTAAGGAGAGAGGCACCAATTTTTAAACAAAAGACAGCCCTGATTCAGCAAACTGAAACAAAAAAAGATCACCTTTCAGGGGGTTTTGTCTAGCCCCGCCCTCTCAGGCCCCTTTCCTACTAAAAATATTTGCATTTTACTCAGCCCAGTTTAAAATAGAACTTGAAACTATGGCTAGAAGCCAATTTCAAATGTTAATTTGCCACTAACTATTATTAACAACATTCACTTTGATGCAGATACATTACAAAACTGTAGCTGGCACTGAAAGGGATAAGAACAGGACTCAGGGTCTGAGCAGTAGAGGGGAAGCAAGGAGCAGTGGGGAAGCATATAAATTTGAGAGGCAGCAATGTTCCCTTTAAGCTGCGGAGTCTGGTGAGCAAATATTCTACTTCCTGAGCTTCTGACATTAAAGTAGGGTTGCCAATCCCCAGGTGGGGGCAGGGGATCCCCCGGTTTGGAGGCCCTCCCCCAGCTTCAGGATCATCAGAAAGCAGGGGGGAGGGGAGGTAAATGTCTGCTGGGAACTCTATTATTCCCTATGGAGATTTATTCCCATAGAAAATCATGGAGAATTAATCCACGGGTAACTGGGGCTCTGGGGGGGCTGTTGTTTGGGGTAGAGGCACCAAATTTTCCGTATAGCATCTAGTGTCTCTCCCCTAAATACCCCCCAAGTTTCAAAAAGATTGGACCAGGGAGTCCAATTCTATGAGCCCCAAAAGAAGGTGCCCCTATTTTTCATTATTTCCTATGGAAGGAAGGAATTGAAAAGGTGTGCCGTCCCTTTAAATGTGATGGCCAGAACTCCCTTTGGAGTTCAATTATGCTTGTCACAGCCTTGATCTTGGCTCCACCCCAATGTCTCCTGGCTACACCCCCAACATCTCCTGGCTCCACCCCCAAAGTCCCCAGATATTTCTTGAATTGGACTTGGCAACCCTACATTAAAGTTGTGAGCGAGCGATTTGGCTGCTGTATAAATTAGTTTGGCCTGGGTCCATTGTTCCTGAGCTAAAACAAAGATGTGTGAGCTGGAGGCTAAAAAACTGTGAGCTAGCTCACACTAACTCAGCTTAGAAGGAACACTGGCACAATGTGGTCTATTCCCCATGGTGAGATCAGGAAACAGAATTTCCCCATACCATAATGCCTCTGTGTTCCATGATTTGCAATCTCAACCATTTGAGACATATTAGTGTCATGCCTACATAGTGTGCCCACACCACTTCGTTCCTGATGTGGCACCTGATTAGCACAACTATAGAGATGGTTATAAAATTGCTTTTCTAGGCTGTGAAATATTATCACTCTTTGTTTAAATACATTTTGATGGTGTGACACTTTATAACTCTGTAACTCTAATAAGCTAATTTACTGTGTATTGACTGTTGTCTGTGTAATTCTAAGACTGAAGGCAGGCTCAGCATCAGCATACCCTGAAGTGGGGCAGCTCCACCACCACATGCTGCCAGGTAGAGTTTTTCGTGTACAGGAACTCCTTTGCATAGTAGGCCACACACCACTGATGTAGCACATCCTCCTGGAGCTTACAGGGCTCTTATTACAGAGCCTACTGTAAGCTCTTGGAATATTGGCTACATCAGGGGTGTGTGGTCTAATATGCAAAGGAATTCCTGCTACAAAAAAAGCCCTGCTGTCAGGGAAGGACTCACAGGTTGACATAAAATTGAGAGATCTCCTGACAGAGATGTTGGTGGTGTTCACATCTGTGCATACCATACCAGCCAGTACCACTGGGAGAAAGGCATACTGTCAGCAGGAAGGAAGGACACACAAGCAGCTGGGGATGTCTGTGGGCTAGAAGGAGCCCAGATAGGGTTGACAGGTCCAATTCAAGAAATATCTGGGGACTTTGGGGTTGGAGCCAGGAGACTTTGGGGGTGGAGCCAGGAGCAAGAGTGAAATAAGCATAACTGAACTCCAAAGAGAGTTCTGGTCATCACATTTAAAAGGACTGCACACCTTTTAAATGCTTTCACTCCATTGAAGTATAGGGGCACCTTCTTTTGGGGCTCACAGAGTTTTTTGAAACTTTGAGGGTATTTTGGGGAGAGGCACTGGATGCTCTGCTGAAAATTTGGTGCCTCTACTTCAAAAAACAGCCTTCCCAGAGCCCCAGGTACCCACAGATCAATTCTCCATTTTACCCTATGGGAACTGGTCTCCATAAGGAATAATGCAATGCCCAGAAGACATTTTTCTTCCCCCACTCCCACTTTCTGATGACTCTGAAGCAGGGGGAGGGCCTCCAAACAGGGGGATCCCCTGCCCCCACCTGGGGATTGGCAACCCTAAATCCAGATGATGGTCAGGAGAGAACAGGGGGCCCTGTGCCTGAGGACCTTAAAAATCTGGAACCAGTTCTGGCTCAAGGCATTGCATCATCCCAAGCACCATCCTCCAGGATCATCACCACCAAGTGGCAGCAGCATGGGTGCAGCACAGGCCTCATTTTGGGCAGGAGCTCACAGGAGCAGAGCTCCGGAACCTCTAAATTTTATTGTGCTCTTTCTTTCTTAAACCCCCCCCCCCCCAATAATAAAACTTACTTCTGGACTCCATTGTACAAACTCCCTGTGAGAATTTTGTTGAACTCTAAGATTTGACAGACTGTGGAATATGCAAATGAGTGCTGCAAATGAGTTGCGCTTATGAGCTCTGGCACCTCTTTTTCTATGAAATAACCCCTGGTGCAGGCGGTGTACTCCCCTGCCTCCCCTGAAGATTGACATCTCAAGTGGTCTCTTTGATCACAGGGCCATTAACCCTACCCTGAGAATACCATACAATATCACAGATATAATATGCTTTATCGCTATGGAAAATGCAGAAGCTTTGGGGATTTATTTGTTTTAAAGAGCCATGGCCCTGACCTGTACCGCCCAGGCTACCCCAGCCTTTTTGACTTTTGGAAGCTAAGCAGGGTCAGCCCTGGTTAGTATTTGGATGGGAGACCACCACTAAAGAAGTCGAGAGAGTTAGGACACAGAAGGCGGCAATGGCTAGCTAACTACCTAGGGAGGGACGGTGGCTCAGTGGTAGAGCATCTGCTTGGGAAGCAGAAGGTCCCAGGTTCAATCCCCGGCATCTCCAAAAAAGGGTCCAGGGAAATAGGTGTGAAAAACCTCAGCTTGAGACCTTGGAGAGCCGCTGCCAGTCTGAGAAGACAATACTGACTTTGATGGACCAAGGGTCTGATTCAGTATAAGGCAGCTTCATATGTTCATATGTTCATATGTTCATATGTTCATATGTTCATACCTCTGATCATCTCTTGCCTTGAAGAAAAGCCTATAGTGTTGCCCTGAGTTGACAGTGATATGGTGGCACCTTCCACCATCAAAATGAGCATTGATCTTTTTGAAATGAACAGTGGTTCATCCAGGCAGTCAGGGTGTATTTGGTTACCCTTGTTAAATTATATGGTTTTAATAGATAACGTTCCAAGTCATGTATATCCCATAGATTTGCTGCAATTGTAATCTGATTATCTTAATCTCTTATTTTATAATTCTGTATTTGGTCTTGTTATTACCCGTAATTCATCTTTTTGTTTGGAGACTGTATTTTATTAATTAAAATTTAAATTAAAAAACCCCGTAGAAGAGTCACTTTACCAAGTTACTCAGTTTACAAAGCTACAAAGAGCCACATTGCCAGTTTAAAAGAGAACCAAGAGAAGTACACTTTTGATAGGGAGGAGTAGAGACAGGATAGAGTACTGATTTTCTAGCTAAGGATGGAAGCAGATGGCAAGAGGAGCCTCTGCCTCATGCAGGGCTGGCCCTAGACTGTCTGGCACTCTAGGCAAGGTTAACTTCTGGCGCCCCCCTTCCCGCACAGATAACGTCACTGAGTCACATGGGAGGCACCAAGTTTGGTGCCCCCAGAAGGCTGGCACCCTAGGCAATTGCCTGGTTTGCCTAGTGGCAGGGCCAGCCCTGGCCTCGGTGTGTGCAGAGAGAAGGGGGAGCTTCATCTGAGAGGCTGAAAGGAAGGAAGTTGTCGCTGAGAATACAATCTACATTTCAAAGGGGACAGTGGCAGAAGAGTCAACACAGGAAGGAAAGGTCAGTGTGACTATCTAGCAATCTCCTTTCTGTTGCCACAAAGTCTGGAGGCTAAGGCAGGGGACAGCCCTTTCATTTCCAACACAAAGAGCATTGCTTAAGCAGGCAGAAGTACAGAGATGAGGAGCTCTGGAGAAGAATCTGGAGTGTAACCTAATTAAGTACATTTACTGTCTTATCTTCCTAGATGGGCTCTTATAAAACCAACTGGAATGATTATATGTAGAACACTTGGAAAACACTGTATAAAGGTTAAGCACTATGTTCTGATATGACCAACGTAACAGGTTTGGTTAGTTCTGGGAGCAAACTGAATAATGATCATGAGAGAAGAAAATAAAAGAACTCATCAAAGCACATGTAGCTGCTACCAATTAATCCATACAGCTGTTTCAAAGAGCCCGGCCCCGAGGTATGGAAAATAGTATCTGGAGAAATCTAATATACCTATAGGCACCTTTGAGAAAGTAAAAAAGAGTTCTCTAGTAGATTGGAGAAAATGGGGAGACATGGGAAACTACCGATATTCAAGAAAAACCTGCAAAAGTGAGATGCAACGAAGTCCCATACCATTGCTTCCAGTGAGCTGTGACCAAGCAACTTCATACTACTGGGCTTTCATCAAGATGGCATTGCAACTTAGATCTGGACCACAGTTTTCTTAGGGATGCCAGCCTCCAGGACCTGGGGATCCACTGGAATCACAGCTCATTCCCCTGGAATCACAGCTCATTTCCAGGCTACAGAGATCAGTTTCGCAGGAGAAAATTCAGATTAGGGCCATGCAGAGAGGGAAAGAGGCATTTAACTCTTCAATCCATTGATTAGCACAACCAGACTTATGCTTTTACACCCATTTCAAGGCGGGAAAGATTGGTGTTTGTAAAGAACTATCTTGTTTCCTTTAAACTGCTAATAACAGCACACATAAGGTTGCCAGGCCTCTCACTATGGTGGAAGGCCTCTTGCCATTGCTTCTACCAGCCTCTATGCCAGTACATACCTGGAAGTGACAATCAGTAACTCTAGGACTCGCTGGAAACATAAGTTACCACTATGAGTCAAAAGTGATATGATAAAGGTCAGAGATCTCTGTACATCTGCAAAAAAACATGTTGAAAGGGCACACAACCTGGTTTACATTGTCAGGAGAGAAGAGGCAGTTTAACCCTTGAACACTACTTGGTTTTGCTAATTATGCAGTGCGTGCTAAGGTTTGCCAGACTGAGCCTGACAACTAGCAGGAAGGTTTAGAGGCAGGAAAATTGGAGGGAGAGGTGTCTTTAGTAATGTTGGGTAGGTCTAGGAATAGCTGGAAAGCCCATGGAAGGCCATAGAGTTCCACACTATTGGAAATTAATCTGTATCATTGCTTTCAATGAGACATAACCAAAATTTAGCCTTGCATCACACCTTTTAATAAGACATAATGGCAACCAGGCTTTTTTGTAGCAGGAACTCCTTTGCATATTAGGCTACACCCCCTGATGTAGCCAGTCCTCCAAGAGCTGCTTACAGGGTTCTAAGTACAAGGCCTACTGTAAGCTCCAGGAGGATTGGCTACATCAGGGCGGTGTGGCCTAATATGCAAAGGAGTTCCTGCTACAGAAAAAGCCCTGATGGCAATTGCATTACACTTGTAATGTTGTTTTGAACCAGACTCAGCTTCATGTGGCATCCCAGGGCTAGAGTTTGCCCATTTATTTTTCTTTCTATCTCTAGGAAATTATGCAAACATTTTTAAAAATCAACTGAAATAGAATAATTTAGAATACGGCAGGGCCACACCCCCTGACACCAAGCCAACTGAAATTGTGTTCCTGTGCATTCCTTCTCAAACCCCGCCCCCCTGGAACAGGGAAAGCACAAGCTGCAAGCATCTAGAACTTAAGGCATTTCTCTGAAAGCTACAGAATGCAGGATCTTGGTAATTCAAGCTTTTATTCTTTTTTTTAAAAAAAATACAAGGTTTCCTGTCCCTCTGACTGCTGAGATACATTTGAAAATATGATAGCAAATTCTCCAAAGAATCAGAAACAAGACGGCACATATAAAGAAGCTCAGATACAACGGTTAACATTTATATAAAGAAGCGTCTAAACATATAAATACAACATTTAAATACTCTCCCAGTACATATACCAATGTTTTAACAAGAACAGACTATTCATTTTCAGCTTTAAGAGCACCTGTTTAGTACAACCACACAAATAAATACACCTAATTACTAAACCACAGGGAAGGTGAGAATCACCATGCACCCCCAGATGAAGTGTACTGGCTTGCAGGCTTTTAAGTACCGGGGTCAAGCAAGTTGGTGTCATTCAGTCCAAGGTCAGGGCTCCAGAAGTCAAGCCAGGTTAGGGTTGCCAAGTCCAATTCAAGAAATATCTGGGGACTTTGGGGATGGAGCCAGGAGACTTTGGGGCGGAGCCAGGAGCAAGGGTGTGACAAGCATAATTGAACTCCAAGGGAGTTCTGGCCATCACATTAAAAGGGACAGCACACCTTTTAAAATGCCTTCTTTCCATAGGAAATAATGAAGGATGGGGCACCTTCTTTTGGGGCTCATAGAATTGGACCCCCTGGTCCAATCTTTTTGAAACTTGGGGGGTATTTTGGGGAGAGGCACTAGATGCTATACTGAAAATTTGGTGCCTCTACCTCAAAAACTGCCCCCCCAGAGCCCCCGATACCTCCAGATCAATTCCCCATTATACCCTATGAGAATCGATCTCCACATAGGGAATAATCATGCACAGCAGACATTTCCCTCCCCTCCGTTTCTGGTAACTCTGAAGTGAGGGATTGGCATCTCTATTCATCAGTTGCTGCCAACTTCTTCAAAGTAACACAGACACACTATCCCAAGAGGAAGCCTTTCTAATCGGAGACTGAAGCCTCCAGAGATGGAAAGCCACATGGTAGTTGTGGGGGCGGGGCTTCTCCCAGCCCCGTAGCCAGGATTTGAAGAATTGGGGGGGGCGGATTTTTTTCAGGGAGCACATAGTGGTCCCAACCTCCATGGCCTTCTCTCCTACCACCACTGAAGAGGAAAGCTGCCAGCTCGCTGCCATACAGCCTCCCCCCTCCCCACAGCTGCCCCAAGGTGATCCCTTTCCACCCCTCTTCCAGCAGCTCTGGTGGGGAGCCACTCAGAGGTTTAGATACATGCCGCATGGTCTCCTACCCTTACCTGTAGCATGATCCAGCTAGGCAAGTCCGGCGGGACAAGGGGTGGTGGTGGAAGGTGCCACCAAGTCACAACTGACTTCTGGGGCTACAAGACCTCTGATTTGGATTTCTTCCTGTCGGAGGGCTAGCCAAGGCTGCTCAAGCGCAGCTCCCACCCTTGCTCGGTTGGCCAGCGAGACCAGGCCAGAAAACCCCTGCAGGCAAACATCACCACTCCACTGATCCCCAGCCGGGACTGCAACCGGGACCTCCAGTTGTGTGCACCAGCCTACCCTACCCTGCCCTGTCTAGCAGAGAAAGCCTGCAATGGAGCCATCCGCTCCCTTCCCCCGCCATCCCACTTGAGGGCCAGAACAGCCTCTTCTTGCAGGCGCCCTCTAACACAACACCAGCCCAAGGCGGAGCTTAACTTTCAATGCTAGGTGCTGAAAAGGCTGCATTGTTTCTGCTTGATGAGGGGTTAGAGATTTCTTCCAGCCCCTAAGGAAGCAGAAGCGACACGGAGCTTAACTTTCAGTCCTGGGCGCTGAAAGTGCTCCGTTGTTTCTGCTTGCTGAAGGGTCAGAGATTTCTTCCAGCCCCTAAGGAAGCAGAAGCAACATGGAGCTTAACTTTCAGTCCTAGGCGCTGAAAGTGCTCCGTTGTTTCTGCTTGCTGAAGGGTCAGAGATTTCTTCCAGCCCCTAAGGAAGCAAAAGCAACACAGAGCTTAACTTTCAGTCCTGGTGCCCCATTGTTTCTGCTTGCTGAGGGGTCAGAGATTTCTTCCAGTCCCTAAGGAAGCAGAAGCAACATGGAGCTTAACTTTCAGTCCTGGGCGCTGAAAGTGCTCCGTTGTTTCTGCTTGCTGAAGTGTCAGAGATTTCTTCCAGCTCCTAAGGAAGCAAAAGCAACAGGGAGCTTAACTTTCAGTCCTGGGCGCTGAAAGTGCCCCATTGTTTCTGCTTGCTGAGGGGTCAGAGATTTCTTCCAGCCCCTAAGGAAGCAGAAGCAACAGGGAGCTTAACTTTCAGTCCTGGGTGTTGAAAGTGCCCCGTGGTTTCTGCTTGCTGAGGGGTCAGAGATTTCTTTCAGCCCCTAAGCAAACAGAAGCAACAGGGAGCTTAACTTTCAGTCCTGGGTGCTGAAAGTGCCCCATTGTTTCTGCTTGCTGAGGGGTCAGAGATTTCTTCCAGCCTCTAAGGAAGCAGAAGCAACAGGGAGCTTAACTTTCAGTCCTGGGTGCTGAAAGTGCCCCGCTGTTTCTGCTTGCTGAGGGGTCAGAGATTTCTTTCAGCCCCTAAGTAAACAGAAGCAACAGGGAGCTTAACTTTCAGTCCTGGGTGCTGAAAGTGCCCCATTGTTTCTGCTTCCTGAGGGGTCAGAGACTTCTTCCAGCCTCTAAGGAAGCAGAAGCAACAGGGAGCTTAACTTTCAGTCCTGGGTGCTGAAAGTGCCCCGCTGTTTCTGCTTGCTGAGGGGTCAGAGATTTCTTTCAGGCCCTAAGGAAGCAGAAGCAACAGGGAGCTTAACTTTCAGTCCTGGGCGCTGAAAGTGCCCCGCTGTTTCTGCTTGCTGAGGGGTCAGAGATTTCTTCCAGCCCTAAGGAAGCAGAAGCAACAGGGGGCTTGACTTTCAGTCCTGGGTGCTGAAAGTGCCCGTTTGTTTCTGCTTGCTGAGGGGTCAGAGATTTCTTCCAGCCCCTAAGGAAGCAGAAGCAATCAGAGCTTAACTTTCAGTCCTGAGCGCTGAAAATGCCCTGTTGTTTCTGCTTGCTGAGGGGTCAGAGAATTCTTCCGGCTCCTAAGCCAGCAGAAGCAACTGTGTATGATCACGTCCCCTAAGCAAGCAGAAGCAATGGTGTATGATGACGGCAGAATGCAGAAGGATGCAGTCGCGGCACTGGAGGCCTGTTAGAGGCTCCAGGTCTGCGGGCCCTGCTTAACAGTCAGGGGGCTGTGCCCCCACAGGCTCCCTTGAAGATATGGGCCTGCTTCCCCCTGCCAGCCAACTGACTGGGAGCGGGAAGGAGCCTGGGAAAGCAGAAGAACCCCATTGGGACCTGGGGATTGGCAAGCCTAAGCAAGGTTGAGTTAAGCCAGTTCAAGGTCAGAGTTTCATAAGTCAGGCAAGGCAGAGTTGTTCAGTCCAAGGTTAGGTCCCAAGAATCAGGCAGGGCAAGAGGTGGTGATTTAGATTGTAACATGCATCTTGCATCCACACCTAGCAGCCTCTCTTGGTTGGTTTTATAGCGACTTACCTAAAGGTCAGGCTTGCAGCTAGCTGCTCAGCAGCAATCCTGCAACTACTCTTCTATGTTATCAGCAAACAGCTGGTGTCAGGCCAGGAGATGTATAATTTGCTATCTTGTCTGTAGGTTTGTTCTCTGTTAACTTCAGAGGGTAGCATCTGTGGTATTACATCCTTCTTCCTCTCCCCAAACTCCGAGCTTTCTTTTTTTAGCAGGACACCCAGGAACGCATTTCCGGCTGCCTTGGCATCAGGAGGTGTGGCCTAATATGCAAATAAGTTCCAGCTGGGCTTTTTCTATGTTAAAAACCCTGCGCAAAATAATGATGCTAAATCACACTGTGAAGCCAATCCTAAACAAACTGACATCCTTCTAAGCCTATGGATGCCAATGAACTTAGAAAGGCTTAACTCCATTTAGGATTGTATTGTTTGTTCGCTACTTTGCTACCTACCCATAAGTTCCTATCAGTCATCATTTGTGGCTCAACAAAGGCCTGAACGGGTGGAGGGAGAGAACCAGTTTTTCCTTTACAAAATCATCCTACCCAGTTGCCCAGAAGAAACAGTTATTTACAGGAGGCTGTCAGATGAATGACTATTGACAAGTCTGATTTAATAAGAATCTTATAGGTGCAACCGAGCAATCAATATATATCTGTTATGAGCAATTCATGGTGAATCAAATTAATTTCCTTTCATGAGACAATGAGAGAAGAATGGAAAAGCAATGCATCTACAGTCTTTAATTAAAGCATATTTTCAGTATAGTTCTATGTTTCATTTATCTTTGTAAGAAGAAGATGAAGAAGATATTGGATTTATATCCCGCCCTCCACTCCAAAGAGTCTCAGAGTGGCTCACAATCTCCTTTACCTTCCTCCCCCACAACAGACACCCTGTGAGGTGGGTGGGGCTGGAGAGGGCTCTCACAGCAGCTGCCCTTGCAAGGACAACCTCTGCCAGAGCTATGGCTGACCCAAGGCTATGCTAGCAGGTGCAAGTGGAGGAGTGGGGAATCAAACCCGGTTCTCCTAGATAAGAGTCTGCATACTTAACCACTACACCATACTGGCTCTACTTTTTATTTTTATTTTTATCCAGCCTCCTTTGGAAGCATTTTAGAGGGCAATTGCAATAAAACCACATTGAGACACAACACCTACAAAACAACAGCCATTACTAAAAATATATTATTTATATATATAAACATGCAGGGGTGGCCAATGGTAGATTTCCAGATGTTTTTGCCTACAACTCCCATTAACCCCAGCCAGCATGGCCAATGACTGGGGCTGATGGGAGTTGTAGGCAAAAAACATCTGGAGAGCTATCTTTGGCCACCCCTGATATATAGCATCTAAAGCCAAAAGCCTACATTGGCTAAATAAAATGCATAGCTGAACAAAAAAGAAATGTCTTCACCCAATGCAGCTGGGTACACAATTGGCTCAAAAGGTTTGTCACAAGACCAATGGGCAACGAATCAATGCTTGGCAGCGAAGAAATCACAAATAACATATTGCCCTGTGCTCTGTTTAGAGATACTGTTGAACTCTATTGGATTCTGTTGCTGAATTTCAGAGGGGCAATAAAGAGGTCCTGATTGGACTAAGAAAGGCCAGAAGGTATAAAGAGGCCTTAGGGTTGCCAACCTCCAGATGGTAGAAAACTGACAACCAGGGATCACAGTTCATATTACAAGCAATACAAAAAACAAACAAACTGACTAACAACATTTGTTAAAACCTTTTTAAGAGTCATAGGCTGGTGCCAGATGGGCTGTTTAAGTCACTCCAGGGACAGCAGGTGAGTGGACAAAAAAGCACATCCAAACATGAACATCTGCCTGCCATCCTACCCCCACCCTCAACCCATCCCTACCTGAAGCAGAGCTGACTCAAAAAGGTACCATGTACAAAGTGGTACCTAATCACAGAGGCTCCTCCCCAGCCTTCTGGATGGTTGGGAAGCACCCAGGAAGTGCCCAGGGAGTGGCAGACAGGCACATGAGTGCTCTGGAGTCTGGACACTCCTCCAGGGCACCGTGGTCTTTCCCTATTCCGGAGGCGGGCCATGTGCCATCTGGATGCTCCAGTGCGCTCCTGTTTCCACTGGCTCACTTAGGGCCGCCAAGCCCCTGGTCTGGGTGGGAGAAGCCACATTGGGCCGGCAGGGGGAACCTCCCCCGACGTCATCAGCATGATGACATCACCCGGAAGTGATGTCATTGCACCAGCAACGTCATGTGGCAGCCACTCTGGGCATTTCCGGGAAAACTATTGTTTTCCCAGATGCTCTAGCCCTTTGGGAGGGAAAACTCTATGGTACAATAGGACAACACTGGGGACTTGGCAACTCTAGGCTCACTTCCAGGTCAGCACGCTGCCACCCTGGGTTGGTGAAGTGGAACCAGCCATATAATCTTTTTGCACATTATAATATTACAATATTGCAAGAAAGGTCCATTCACTGAGCATCTGAATATAGGCTCATTAGGGATCATTTCACCTGGAGAGAATGGCTGCTTTGGAAAGCGGACTCTATGTTTTACATTCCACTGAAGTCCCTTCCCCTTCCCAAACCCCACCCTCCTCAACCTCTACCCCCCAAATTTCCCAGCTTGGAGCTGGCAACCTTAGTAGTGATTGCTGTAATTTAGAGACATATCCAAAGAAGAGGTACAAGGACTCCTTGAAGAAATCCCTTGGTACCTGTTGCATTAACCATCCCCTGTGGTCTGACCTAGCCTCAGATCGCAAAGCATGGAGGCACACCATCCACCAAGCTGTCTCTTCCTTTGAGAACGCATGCATAGCTGGTCTTGAGGACAAAAGGAGACTGAGGAAGAATTGTACTGCTACAGCATCAACCCCAAATCAGACTTTTCCCTGCAGCCACTGTGGCCGGACCTGCCTGTCCTGCATTGGTCTTGTCAGCCACCAGCGAGCCTGCAGCAGACGTAGACTACTGCACCTTTCTTAAATCTTCATTCACGAAGTCAAGCTGAGAGAGAGAGAGAGAGAGAGAGAGAGAGATATCCTTATAGGAACACAGAGGAGTTTACAGAGGATCCCTGCTGGCTAGAAAGAAGGAGCTTAATTTATGGCAGACCCACTCAACTAGGAGTGGGAAATCCAGTACCTCTCTTCTATAATAATACCCAGTCTATACCTTTGAACAATAATACCCAACCACTCGCATTCCAAAAGATCAACCCAAAGTCCTATGCACTGTCCATACATACTGTGTGTTTTATGCTATTCCTATTGCATAACTAAATGTTGTAATCTGCCTTGAGTCTGAGCAAGAAAGGTGGACTAGAACTAGAGTTAATAATGAGTAATAATAAAAAATAAACATCCAAGACCTTCATGCATCCTGCATCCCGCTGAATCTTATTCTTTCTCCTGCTCCTTTACCCCTAGCATGTAAAAGTAGTGCAAATGCCTCTTGGCATTTAGGTGCAGGAGTAAAACACTTCTGTTTACACAGGCTTTTAACTGAAGTTTTATCCTAGTTTTTTAGTTGCCTATTTATGGCTCATGCCTGGCCTGTGCGATGTTTTTATGACTGGCTCTTAAGCTTGCTTTATGCTACCTTGATGCTGCTTTGATACTGTTTTAAGACCGCTTTCATTGGTAGATCTAGAGAGTTTTATTGTTACTGGGGCTGGGACTGTTATGTTGTATTATTGGGTTTCAAATTTGTTTTTACTATTCTATTATTAGCAGCCCCAAGCAAGCCTCCGGAGAGGCAGCATGAAACTCTTGCAAATGAATGTCTGAAAGGATCTCAGAAGGGTTCCAGTTTGGCCCGGTGCGGGAGCATGGGACTTGAAGGTCTATGGCCCTCTTCAAGTAGAGTTGCCAGACCCTGACCCCTGGTGTGGATGGGGGTTCCCCCAATTTTCAAGGCTTCACCTCTGAACACTCTCCTCATGTACCAACATTGCCAATGTGACAACATGCAAAAAAGACATGTAAAACAGTGCAGGAGGAAAGCTTCCTGTTCTACATTGTCCCATGTTTCTGCTAGGGTGGCCAACTCAGGATTGAGAAATCCCTGGAGGTTTTATGGGGTGGAGCCTTCAGAGGGTGGGGTTTGGGGAGGGGAGGGACCTCAGCATGGTATAATGGCAATGAGTGCCCCCCCCCTAAAAAGCAACCATTTTCTCCAGGGGAACTGATCTCTGTCACCTGGAGATCAGTTGCCATCCAAAGAAAACTCTAGCCACCACCTGGAGGCTGGTAACCAGTATCTGCCTTTTTAAAGGATCAAAACTACTTGGGAGTAGGGATGCCTAGCAATTCTGCTCAGCATCTTATCACCAGTTACAAACCTGGAACTGATTGTTCATTGGTGAGTTCACTGTTTGTGAGCGGTTGGAGCCTGTTACTTTCCAAGTCTTCAAAACAGTACAGTGCATAGCAATCAGCAATGTTTTAGCCATGTATATTGTCACAGAATCCGATGGCAGTCCTGCTTTCCCCCTCCCCCTGCCTCAGAGAGCTCCTGTCACTGTGCAGCACTTGGCAATGTATAAATAAATAATAAGCACATCAGTCAATAAGCAATTAAAAGTAAAGTCTTACTATTTGGTGTTCACACTAGTCTATGTTATTGCTATTTCATTCATGCTCATTTTTGTACAACCTTGGGGGGCATAATGCCCTCTTTGTATGATTAGTCGCCCAATGTAAACATCCACTAACCTGGGTAGAACCTACTGTACAGATGCAAAAGCCCCACAAGGCAAAGAAGGGAAAGAACATCACCAGATAGGAAACTAGACTCCACTGCCCCAGGTACTGTACAAGTACAAAGTTGACAGTTGTTCAAGCTGGTCAATGGGCAGCCGAGCAGATTAGCCTTCAATGCATGGGTGAATGTGGCTGCCAAACAATGTATGTTTGACTACCCAACATGTTTGTTGCAAATTTTGTGGCATCTCTACTTAGGAGTCTGTTCGTGGAAGCTCTGAGTATCCTGGGTAGTTTGATCCTCAGGATTCATTTTCACCAGTGGATTAAATTAGTGAGCATATCTGGACAGTACTGCTTCAGACTTCAAGCTCACATGATTTAACCCTTCCTTCCTCCCTCCCTCCCTCATCTATCACATTTTTTAATTCCATCCTTCTTCCAAGGAACTAAAGTTGTCAATTCCTGGTTGGAAAGCTCCTGGAGATTTAGAGGCGGAGCCTGGGGATGATAGAGGGAGCCCAGCAGGGATGTGATGGCATACAGTCCACTTTCCAAAGCTGCCATTTCCTCCAGCGAAACTGATCTCTGTAGTCTCAAGAGCCGTTGAAATTTGTGGAGCTCTCCAAGCCCTACTTGGAGACTGGCAACTCTAAAAGGAGCTCAGAGTTGCATACATGATTCTTTCATTCTCGGTGACAGAATGCTACTGCACACACATGCAAATCCTCCACATATACCAGGTAGATGTCAAACAGAAGAGAAAATCCAGCTAGATGATTTTGATGATAGCATACACAAATACTGTTATTGTTATCCTACTCTATCACATGGGGATTCAAATGCGAACAGTAACCAAGAGAGAAGGGGCCGTGGCTGATTATACCAGAATGTGGGAGCAGTTTTTGAATTGCTGATCACATCCAGCAGCCCCAATGACCTTTTTGGGCCCACTCACATGTGCCACCTAGATGTCACTAGCCTGTAGCCACCAGGCAAGAGTTTTCCAGTCCAGTACAGCAAGAACTTTGCTGGAAAATGCACCCCGAAGAGATAAAGCAGTCAGTGGTTTATGTGAGGCTTCACACACAGTACAACTTTTCTTCCCCCCCCCCCCCTCTCCCAGAGAAGCCTTACAAGACTGTGCTCACTTGCTTGCCCAGGGCAAGTCATATTTTCTTTTGATGGGCAAATAAAATATAATTAGTTTTTTTACATCATCATCATTATGCTAAGGGTGAGCAAGGAGATTTTGAGCCAGAAAAATTCTCATGAGGGTTTTGCAAGGCTGTTAATGACTCTCGGGCGCTTGGGAACATGCCTCTCAGACACTCATTTATTCAAATGTTTTTGACAGATCTATAGAACTATAGATTTCTTTTTTGTAGGATTGGTACAGAAACAGGTCTTGTCTCGTTCATCCCCAGGGACAGCACAATTGTGCTCTAATATATATGTGAAAAACCCAGGAGGGGGGATGATTTCTATTCTTTTGTTTTTTATCATCCTCCTCGTTAATGTTTATTTGACATCCCCTCCCCATTCTAAAGCAAAAACACACATGTACACAGCCAGAGCCAAATGTATGTGATGAGGAGCATCCTTTTGAGACGAATGAAGATGGATTCAACCCACTATTAAATTATAGAGACTAATATAAGACTGAACGATAGAGAGCCTAGAGCAGGGATTGCCAACCTTTTTCAGTCCATGGGGATCTTTGGAATTCTGACACAACATGGTGGCCACAGGCACAAAATGGCTGCAGCAGAAGGCTAGGCCAACCACTAGATTACTTTCAGTCATACAGAGAAGACCCTTGTGCTGTGATGGCCACTGCTGCCAAAGCAACATTAAAAAAAAATCACAGCCACACAAGTCTCCACTGGCCAATCAGAAGCCTTGCAGGGCAAAAGCCTTACCTGGCCACACCCACTCTCTAAAAATTCTTAGCAGGCAAAGATGTTGGTGGTCACCACCACACTGGGGACTCTTGGTCTAGAGAACTAACAATATCAAATGCAAAACTCGAGGTGACATTTCCAGGACTGGCTACAGGTTGGCTTGGCAGGTGGGTTATGGCAGCCTAATAAACGAAGTCAAGATCTGGTGCCCTGGTAAAGCCCCAAGCCAGAAGTTTCTACAGCTCTGTTTGGTAAGGGAAACCAGTGGGTTGACTGGGTAGGTGGAGTCATCCTAGCACCTGGGAGGACAACATAACCTTGCAAACCTTCCAGTGTGTAGCCTAGGGGCCTCACTACATGAGGCAGCAGAGCACAGAGTGGGAAGTTCCCAGGTTCTAAGGCTGCTCACTTAACAAGTCTACAAGATATAAGCAAGCAAGTGACCTCTATTTGGGTTAATTAAAAGCAGCACCTTTTAGGGTTGCCAAGTCCACTTTAAAAAATATCTGGGGACTTTGGGGGTGGAGCCAGGAGACTTTGAGGGTGGAGCCAGAAGCAAGGTTGTGACTAGCATAATTGAACTCCAAAGAAAGTTCTGGTCATCACATTTAAAGGGACTGCACACCTTTTAAATGCCTTCCCTTCATTGGAAATAATGAAGGATAGGGGCACCTTCTTTTGGGGCTCATAGAATTGGACTTCCTGGTCCAATTGTTTTGAAACTTGGAGGGTGTTTTGAGGAGAGGCACTGGATGTTATGCTGAAAATTTGGTGCCTCTACCTCAAAAAACAGCCTCCCCTACAGCTCCAGATAACCGTGGGTCAATTCTCCATTATTCTCTATGTGAATCAGTCTCCATAGGGAATAATGGAGTGCTCAGCAGACATTCCCCCCACCCCCGCTTTCTGATGACCCTGAAGTGGGAAGAGGGCCTCCAAACTGGGGGATCCCCTGCCCCCACCTGGGGATTCAATAAACAACAATGGGATCACAGTGGAGATAAATTATAAAAAAACAAACAACAAACTGTGATGTAAATAGACTACCATACTTTTTTATATAATTACTTAAGGATACACATACTTTTTAAATATAAAACTATTTTTAGATTGACAAATGTCTTAGATACAAAAATCCACAATAGCAATAATAAAACATTTAAACCAATTTCAACAGAGCCCATAGTGATTTTTAAGAGGTACAACATAAAAGTAACTAGTTACAATAAACGCATTTCGTATTACACTTCATCAGTATTATAAAAGTCCTTGTCTTGTGTTTTATATGATAAAGGAATACGCCAGCTTCCTTCACTCAAAGCAAGTGTAAAATCTTCCAATTTATTGCTGGCCAAAACACTTCCCATACAAGCACTGAGGCTTCCTGTAGAACCACCTTAAAAACACAAATAACAAAATACTAATAAAGGTTGTTATTGAACTATTATGTTGCATTTTTGGGACCCAGGGATGAAATCATAACTTAATCTTAAAATTTTTCAATTTAACCATTACAGAGAACATATATTCTTATAACTCACCCATTGTTGCAGTGTGCTTATCTATAAGGAGCAATGTGCTTATCTATAAGCATCTGGTTCCAACCTTCAATTTAATATTGGCATAATGTTCTCAAGTTGTAAGCTATGCAGCAGTGAAATAATTCTATATAAATTTCTTGAGAAGCCATTCTTCATATTGAGAAGGAACAAAGTCCTTGCATTTGAAGACTGTGCATTTGAAGACTTGGGTTAAGGTTACTTTGTACAGTTCAACATAATTGTAGCAAGGGGGTCTTTATGGATAATGAAATGCCTCCAACTCTTCTCACAATCTCACTCACCCAGTGTCATCTGGGAGCCAATGATCCAGTGATCTGCTTGGGACTGTATGTAGGGCCGCGGTAAGAAATTGCAAGGGTGAGGACTTACCTTTTTGACATCATGCCAATGCCATCATGTAGTTTCTGGCATGACTCAGAATTGACACCATTGCACCAGAATGATGCTCTAGTCCGGGGGTATCAAAAGTGCAGTCCATGGGCCACCCCCACCCCATCCAGGGCTTTAATCAAGGTCTGTGTCTCTTTTCTCCCCCCCGCCCACTCCTGTCCTCACCCTTTGAAGTTCCCAGCTCCTTCTGTCTTGTCTTTTCTGTTACAGCAGGAAGCTCTTCTGGGCTTGCAAAGCTGCAAAGAAAATGTGAAATGGATTTCACATTAAGGTCTCTGGGCCCAGATACTCTAGCTGGGCCCAGAGACCTTAATGGAAAATCCATTCCACATTTTCCTTGCAAATTTGTCTGTGCTGTGATGTGTTTCAATGGAGTGGAGCTCAGTTTTACTTTCTGGCATTCTTATGGCCAGCTGAAGCGGTTGCTTCCTGGAATTGTGCCCTTGCAAAAAAAAAAAAATGGTTGATGCTTTTAGCCAGCTTCTCTCTGCTGAATGAACCTGAGAATAGTGCTTAGTGAGTACTCTAACCTGGGGACCCACAGCCAAAGGGGGATATTACACTGGAGAGCCTTTTGCCAATCTGAGTAGATCTGGTAGGGGAAGCTTATAATGCCCAGCCATTTCATGTTTTCCTAGGCTCAGATCATTTTATATTTTTAGTTTCTGCTGTGATCCTTGTGCTTCTTCTCAATGTTTTATTTTTAAAATTGCATAGCCAAATCCCACTATTCCCTCAACTTTCCATTTTAATATTGCAAGAGTTTTAAGCATGTTTGTATTTTAAGAAAAAAATGTGTTTGTATCCTTTATAAAGTTTATATCTCCTCTTCCGGACATTAAATTTTATGACACGCATCGTCCAGCCTCACAAAGCCCCATTTATATCAGAATTGGCTCTCATAACAAATGAGTCCAACACCCCTGCTCTAGTCAACCCATGATTTTTAATAATCAGGTCAATACATGGGATCCAGATATAGGGTTGGCTCTGGCCAGCTTTTTTCATTCAGTCTTACCAGTTGCCCTCCTTACACACACCCTCCCCCAATCTCACATAGTTTTTGTCCCATTCAGGTCCTATGATGCCCCAGCATAACATTTTGGGTGGTCAAAGGGGATCCCTCCTTTTTCCACCACAAGAAAAGTTGGTTGCATCCAATAACCATGTGGATGAAGATATGTGTATGTGAGCCGGACAGCACCACCTCCTTAAAGGATGCCACAGCCCACAACATCCTCTGGTCTGACCAGCAACATCTAGGTTTTCATTATTTAATCATAGCCTACATACAGTGAGGACAAGCAGAAACACATCCTTTCTCAGACTGCTGGTGCCAAGCCAACTCTGTGATGATTCATCTCTTCTGCATTTGGCATGTGCTCAGGATACCCCCTGACACTTTTATCAGTCCCTGTTTGTTCCATCCAATCTGGCACAGCTACAGATGAATTTTGTGCACGGGGAAAAAAAATTAATCTGCCATTTTCCATCACAGATGGAAATGTATTTCCACAAATATGAGAAGCGTCATCAATCAATAACTGATCAGTAGCTTCTTAGACTTTGATATAAAGTCCCACAGATATCATGTTATCAATCAATCTAGAAAATCCTCTGGCTCTCAGATCTTTCATGTGCTTGTCTCTGTGACTCACGGTGAAGAAATACTGTGCTTATCAGCCTTCAGGCTGTTTTGGGAGATCTGAGATACATCCAAACCCTATGAATATTTATGTACTTAAAAGTAAATGGGGATTACTCCTAAGTGTATACATGATTGCATCCTTGGTCAAATGCCCCAGGCTATTACCTGCTCTTAAGGTAAATGTGACCCTAGATTACCTGTTCTGCAAAGCTGGATTGACACCAGTGGTTGTTACAACAGAAGCTATTAATGTAAATAAACTTCCACCCAAAAGCAACAGATAATAACCATGAGCAGAAAAGTGGCATGGTACAGACCAATCTCATCAGATCTAGGAAGCTAAGCAGGGTCGGTACTTGAATGGGAAGAAGACTGCAGATTTATACCCCGCCCTTCTCTCTGAATCAAAGACTCAGAGCGGCTTACAATCTCCTATATTTTCTCCCCCCACAACAGATTGCAAATTGTTGCATTTCAGATAACATTTTTCTTTCCATGGAAAATTCTGTGCCTTCTAAGTTGAATCTTCTCCATTTCTACTCCTTTTACTGGCTTTCTGTCTATAGTGGGCTGTATCCTAGTGCTTTAAATATGTCTTCATTTTATTTATTTTATTTATTTATTTAAGATTTGTATCCCGCCCTTCCCACAAGTGGCTCAGGGCGGCTGGTAATTTTCCTGGTAAAATTGAACAGGAACATTCTCATGTAGGGAATAAGCATTCCAGATAGAGTTGCCAAGTTCCCTGAGGCCTCCAGGAAAACTCTATCGTACCATAGAGTTTCTCCTCCCAAATTGCTAGAGTGTCTGGGAAAACCATAGTTTCCCTGGAAATGCCTAGAACGGCCGGCACACGGCGTTGCTGGTGTGATGACATCGCTTCCAGGTGACATCATTGCACCGGCGACATCAGGGGAGGTTCCCCCAGCTGGCCCAATGTGGGCTGGTGGGTTGGGAACCTCCAGGGTGGGAGAACCCTTGCTCAGCCTGCGAGCTTGGGAGCCCTAATTCCAGAGTTCAGAAGTAAGCAGGCATCAGTAGTGCAACCTGACGGAAGATATTTGTGGTTTTCAGGTGTTTTACTCTTTGAAAAGCATCTACTATGAAAGGTTTTCTAGATGCAGGTGAGTTATCTAGATTTGCTATCTCCAGCTTTGGAAATGCTTGGAAATCTAGGGAGCACTGCTTGGGGATGGTGGCATTTGGAGAGGTATGGCATCTCCACAGGGATGTGATGTCAATTCTAGGACTTTTGCTTCTCCTAGACCTCAAATTCAGGAATCCTGACATGGCATGGGTAGGCGCAGCCACAAAATGGCTGCTACAGGAGGTCGTCAGCCACAAACGATTGCCATAGCTTAATTTCAGTCACACAATGAAAATCCATGTGCAGTGGTAGCAGCTCAGTTACAGAGCAGCTGCTTTGTAGCCTTCAGCATCTCAGGTAACAGGACTTGGGAATGGCCTTGCTCTTCCAGAGAGTCTAGAGAGCTGTTGACGGTCAGAATACTAAGTCAGATGAACCAATTATCAGAGTAGAAGACAGCTTCACATTAACAATAAGGGGCTGTGGCTTAGTGGTAGAGTACATGTTTAGCATCATCACATTCCTCCCTAACTGAAACACTCCCTCACATTATGACACCCAGTGTCATGGCAGTGTCACTGCCTAGCTTTTGTTGATGTGACATGATTGCTCACACTACATGTGTGAGAAAAAATTCAGGTTTCATATGCTTCAAGTACCACCTTCACATTGATCTAGAGATAGATGAAGATGTCTTGCAGTGAATGTAACACATTTCTCATGCCTCTTAAGCAACCAGCATTTGTGGGAGACTAGGGCAATAGATGACATTGAGAAATGCATAGAAGGGCAGGGCTTGTGGTTCAGTGGTAGAGCATTTGTTCTGCATTCAGAAGGTCCCTGGTCACTCTCCAACATCTTCAGTTCAAAGGATCACATAGTAGGTGATGTGAAAGATCTCTACCTGAGACGCTGGAAAGCTTTTGCCAGTCAGAGCAGATAACACTGATCTTAAGAACATAAGAACACAAGAGAAGCCATGTTGGATCAGGCCAGTGGCCCATCCAGTTCAAATCTATTAGATTAAATTCTGCTGAACATATGAACATGAACATATGAACATATGAAGCTGCCTTATACTGAATCAGACACTTGGTCCATCAAAGTCAGTATTGTCTTCTCAGACTGACAGCAGCTCTCCAGGGTCTCAAGCTGAGGTTTTTCACACCTATTTGCCTAGACCCTTTTTTGGAGACGCCGGGGATTGAACCTGGGACCTTCTGCTTCCCAAGCAGATGCTCTACCACTGAGCCACCGTCCCTCCCATGAATGCTGAGGCCATTCATTGTGATGGTTATATTACAGATGTACGTGCTGTCAAGTGACAGTCAATTTATGGTAAACCTAGCCATAAGCTTCCAAAGCAGGTAAGAAGCAGAGGGGGTTTGCTATTGCCTTCCTCTGCTGGGCCTTCATTGGGGGGTCTCAATGAAGCCAGTTTGGTGTAGTGGTTAAGTGTGCGGACTCTTATCTGGGAGAACCGGGTTTGATTCCCCACTCCTCCACTTACAGCTGCTGGAATGGCCTTGGGTTATCCATAGCTATCGCAGGAGTTGTCCTTGAAAGGGCAGCTGCTGTGAGAGCCCTCTCAGCCCCACCCACCTCACAGGGTGTCTGTTGTGGGGGGAGAAGATATAGAAGATTGTAAGCCGCTCTGAGTCTCTGATTCAGAGAGAAGGGCGGGGTATAAATTTGCAGTCTTCTTCTTCTGGTGATCAGCTGAATCCAGTTATCTAAGGGTTAAGTGGGGGGAAGACAAGAAATGATGGTGAAGCAGGAAGAATCAGCTAAGTAGCTGCTAGGATATAATTGCCAACCTCCAGGTGAGAACGGAAGATCTCCTGAATTACAACTGGTCTCCAGAATACAGAGATCAGTTCACCTGGAGAAAATGGCAACTTTGGAGGGTGCCTTTCATGGCAGTATACACTGTTGGGGGGGGGCAGAATATAGAGGAGTGTAAATTCAATAATTTTAATTTAATAATCAAATAACCACAGTAATAATGGTATCATTATTATTAAACTAATATTTAAATTATTATTTAAAATATTGTTTAATTTTTATTTATAATAATACTTTACAAATTTAATAAATCTGTAAATGTAATAATAATAATAATATGTAAATTTAGCCCACCTCATTTTGAATCACAATAGCTGTCACCTGAGTTCTAGAAAAGCATTGGTCTGCCATAGCAAAATTAAATAGGAATCAAGCAGTTCTCAAAATATTTATTCCACATCAGCTTTTGTAAGCCAGAGCTCACATGATCAGCTGTATGGAGTATTCACCCTTAACAATTAGTACTTAGGGTTACAAGCAGCAGGCAGATGGGTGTAGGGAGATGTTGAACAGATAGACCCGTTGGAAACAACAACCACTCAACAAGAAATTAATTAATTCAAAGTAGGCAAGTACCACTCCTTACTATGGATTGATGAGCAGGGTGGGATACATATAAAATCTAATTAAGGAAATATAAGGTGTGAAATATGATATGCAAAACAAAGTAACATCTGTAAAGGGTGGGTCACATTGAGCCATTAGCACCTATGGTGAGTGAAGAAATACAAGCCTTTGTTCTATCACATTAGTGTCAAAAAATATCTGATATGTTTTGTATCTTCCAGGTGGCTTCAGTTACCTACTATAGATAGTATTCAATTCAATATATATATAACTGCATGCTAATTAACACCATGAGAACATAAGAGGTATCCTGCTGGATTGGTCCAATGGTCCATCTAATCTAGCATCTTGTCTCAGACAGCAGCCAACCAGTTGCTCTGGAAGGCCAACAACAGGGCACAGAGGCCAATATTGCCTTGCTTGCAGGGGAGGGCAAGCTAGAAATAAAATTAATTAAATACATACATACATACATACATACATACATACATATCCATACTGCCTCTGGAGAAGAAGCTTCCCTTTTAGGGTTGGCAGGTCTGTGTTAGAAAATACCTGGAGACTTTGGGAGGTGGATCTGGAAGAAGGTGGGGTTTGAGGAGGGGCCTCAGCATGGTACAAGGCCATACAGTCCAGCCTTCAAAGCAGCCATTTTCTCCAGGGGAGCTGGAGATCAGTTGTAAAAGCGGGAGCTCTCCAGGCCCCACCTGGAGCCTGGCAGCCCTATTTAGTCATCTAGGCTAGTAGCTACTGGTGGGCTTTCTTTTGCTGTTAATCTGTCTGATACCCTTTTAAACACATCTTTACTTCAAGCCATCACTAAGTCCAGTTAATTGACTGGTTGTTATTTTTTTTTAAATCCTAACTCTGTAAGCCAAAATGCCCTCAAAACGAGGTTGGGGAATTAGTTAGATGGGCACCTGGCTCACTAGGAATCTTTTACCAATGTATACAAGAATACACGTCGAGAAAAGTGATGCTTAAATAATGGAACTCTAATTTAGTAAAACCAATTATAATTTATTGAGAAAAATATAGTCTTCCATACAAGATAAAAATACACATATACAATCACACATTCATACAGTCCTAGGAAATATAGATAGATGGATAGGGGAACATAAAAGGGTAGACAGACAGGGTGATATTACCTCTCGTAGTCTTTGAGGAAGGCTCCGTGGCGACAAGTGAGGGAATGGGAAGGGACCCGAAACTGATCAGGAATCGGGGATGGATCTATGCAGCAGAAGGTGGGATACTGATAGAAGCACACCTGTGGGTAGCTAGTCCACAGGTCATAAGGACTCTCTTGAGCCCTCAGGGGATGGGAGGTATCAGGGAGGAGAAAGGGGAGGCTCTGTGATGACCATGAAGGCTGGACATTAGCAGAGCCAATGGCGAGTCCCTTGGTGACACCTAATTGGGTGTCTGCTTTTGACCAATGAACTTTGCCTTGGTCCTGTGTACCTGGAAATTTCCAGGCTGCAACAGGGCCTGAGGCGGCTCCAAGGTGTCAGACTGGGAAGAAGAATGGGAATGGCTAGATACTTAAGATTAAATGGGCTTATCTGGGAAGGTGACAATAGGGAATCAAATACTGGCCTAGGTATCACCCGGGTTAGACAAAAGACTTGGTTGGGACAGGAGATGGTCTTCCTCTTTTCTATCTTCTTCCTGGCACCAGTCTTTGTTCTGGGTTTCGTTAGACAAAGGCTTGAGTGGTCTGGCAGGGTATGCTTGATCGCCTTATGCAAAAGCTGATGCAGCTGTTGGATATGGAGTCAGGAAAGCAAGATGGATTCTGGTGGTGTTAGCCTTTGGTTTATGGAAACAGGCTGGAAACATGGTGGCCTGGCTTCTTCCACTGCAGCGGCCAAGACTGGGCACACAAGGAGCAGAGTTCTGGCTAACACGCATCCAGAGGTGTAGAATGCAAAGCTGCCACATAAGCCTTCGAAGCTGTGGGCAAAGTCCACTTCTTAGAGCAGATGTGTGAGAGTCAAATCTCCAGGCACCCTGGCAACCATACTGGTGATCACGATGTCCATATGTATGAAAAGTAGGGGGCTTTTTCCTCACAACTCTTTGGGGGTCCTCAGTGGCTTATAATCAAAAACATCAAAATGGAAATAATAAACCATTGAAATAAAATATTAAAAATACAAGTAGATTCACAACAGACAGCTCTGAATAGCAAAACTGAGTCGCCAAAAGTCCAGCTGCCTTGACGTTCACAACCCATTGCTCCATGGCAAGAAATGAATCCTATAACCTCAGGACAGCTACCCCAAATGCCCTCTTCTGTCTGCTATCAACTTCTTTCAGTGATAAGAGCATAAGAAGAACCCATAAGAACCCAACTTCTTTCAGTGATAAGAGCATAAGAAGAACCCATAAGAAGGTACTGGGTCCCATGCTCTTTAACTTGTTCATAAATGATTTAGAGTTGGGAGTGAGCAGTGAAGTGGCCAAGTTTGCGGATGACACTAAATTGTTCAGGGTGGTGAGAACCAGAGAGGATTGTGAGGAACTCCAAAGGGATCTGTTGAGGCTGGGTGAGTGGGCGTCAACGTGGCAGATGCGGTTCAATGCAAAGTAATGCACATTGGGGCCAAGAATCCCAGCTACAAATACAAGTTGATGGGGTGTGAACTGGCAGAGACTGACCAAGAGAGAGATCTTGGGGTCATGGTAGATAACTCACTGAAAATGTCAAGACAGTGTGCGTTTGCAATAAAAA